>NC_142051.1:44246232-44595816 GCF_982192425.1 Myodes glareolus | reverse complement strand
CTCAGCTGTTGTATGTCTTTCTAGAATATGCTTAGGCTAAGCGAGATTTGCATGAGGTCATGTCCTCCTGGGCAGTGGTATACTGTGACTAGTTGATGTGGCTGCCCCCTTCAAACCAGAGACAATTGTGAGGTGTGTCTCAGCCTCTGAGTTTTAGGGTTAACTATGGGGTTGGCTATGGCTTATGTGGCAAATGTGTCCAAATTCAATTTCTCCCCTCTGTCCGGAGCTATACATCTGAGGAGATACCAGGCCCACACTCCAGCATCCTTCACAGGCACCTTAGTAAGCCTCTTCCAGGAAATATGAATTGAAATGATGCCCAGGGGGTATTGTAAGTCATGAAAATTCAACTAGGGTTTCAGCTGGGCTGTGACATCAGCTCCCATCACCCCAGTTTTCTCTCCACTGAGGGGAACAGGGGAAAGGGGAGCCTTATTCCTTAGCAGAAGTTGTCATCTGCTGGGTGAAGATTCTGTTGGTTCTATGCTGTGGCAACTCCTTCAGCAAATAGCCTTTAAGATTCTAGCCCACTTGGGCGTGGTCTCTTATACTATAAATGCCAAGGTAGAGCTTGCATGCCCTCTGGGCTGCTGGATTCGGTTTCTGTTCCCCGCTCGTGCAGAGGACTGTTGGTCTGTGAGTCTCCCCCTAAATAAAGAACCCTTTATTATACACCATTCTGAGCTAGTGTGGGACTATTTTATAGCATCAATCTACATCTGGCGCCCAACGAGGGGTAATATGGGATTCCCCTCTGTATGATGTGAGTATGTTTTATTACCATTGGTTAATAAAAGAAGATGCTTCAGCCTATAGCCAGGCAGAATATAATCAGGCTGGAAGAGATAGAGAGAGAAAGAAGGCGAAATCAGAGAGATGCCATGCAGACGCAGAAGGAGAAAGACACCTGCTGGAACCTTGCTGGTAGGCCACTACCTCATTGTGATGCACAGATTGATAGAGATGGATTGATTTAAGATGTTAGAGTGGGCTAGAAATACACATAAGCTAATAGACCAAGCAGTGTTGTAATTAATACAGTTTCTATGTGATTATTTTGGGTCTGGACAGCCAGGAAATGAATAAACAGCTGCTGCCAACAGTTTTGGCTGCAGATTTCACCCTTTCTAGTTCCACGATTTTAAGCAAATCTTTTCTGTTCCCTCATTTGTAGATGGGACTCTGACTTCACCGGCTGCTAGAGGCAGTTCTAGAACACAATCTACCCATGGGCCAGGCATGGCAGTTCTCAGCAAGAGCCATTTTGCAAGGTGTCTGAGTGTCTTCTCAACTCCTTTAGGGACTACAACTTGCAGGTCTGCAGTCCAGCCTGTGACACTCCGCTTTTTGTGTTGTGAATGACAGAGGGCTGAGCATTTGAAGCTGTGTCTAAAGGGTTGCCTTCCTGACGCCTCACTTCCCACAGGAAGCTTTCAAAATGAAAGATGCTGTTATTAGCCAAAGTGCCTGAAATTTTCTTATCGCTAATTCAGATCGTCCACGAACACAGCATTTCCATAAATCAGTCAGCGACAATAGAGCTGCCCAAGCCCAGCACAGCAATGACAATAATGAGCGTGCGTATTTATGCAGCGCCTTTGTTCCGCAAAGCGCAGAACAATCGGCAATCATTAACTCATTAATCCTACAGCTATCCCTGAAAAGCAGGCTGGGCTGGAACCTCTCCCTCCCAACAGGCAGGGAAAGAACGTGGGGAGGACTGACCTCTGGTTCTGTGCTGGGCTTCTCTGCTCAAGGGCTTCACAAACAAAACTCACTTGTAACTTGATGATGGAGATACCGGTTGCTATGGCCTGAATGTAATCTTACCCATCCAAAACATGTTGAGATTTGATTGCCAAAGCAGTTATGTTAGGAGATGGGGCTGGTCGAGGGTCTACGTCTCGCAGGTGAAACCCCACGAATGGATTAGAGCCTTTCTTATATAAATTCTTATTCTCATAGGACTGGTTGAGGAACCGTGAGAGTGGACGTTAGAAAGTGAGTGTTACTCCAAACTGTATAAAACAATGTCTTTTCAGAGTGTGCCTTGCCTTGACAGACTCCATTTTACAAGCAGCTTTTGACTCCTTCTTGAGGGTGGTTTTGCACCTATGTGGATATGTACATAGTTCCATCCGTCCAGCACCACCCCGCTGCACGGACTGATGGGAGAAGAAAGGATGCCACCCTATAAACCTATTGGGGTAAACTGGGGCTGTAGCAGCAGATGGGCAGATGGGTCTACCACAATCATAGCAGGAAGTCAGGCCGGAGAGCTCATCAGACACAAGAGACTGAGGAAAACATGTAATGCTCTCTCATCTGCATGCTATGAAGAAGCGTCCATCTGGACATCCATCCACCAGGACCTGGTCCTGTCCTTCCCTTTACCTTACTCCTGCAGCTCAACTCTGACCCCATAGTGGCTTCTTCATATAATTTAGAGGTTCAGTCCGTTTTCTCACCTCCATAGAGACCACTCTACATTTCTACCAGCTTCTTAGCTCTGCAATTTTAGGCCTCTGTGAAGCTCCTTGCTTCTTTAACCCTATGTAGCCCTTCTGTAATTTACATATCAATAAAAGATAGATAGATAGATAGATAGATAGATAGATAGATAGATAGATAGACAGATGATTCTGGACCATAGAGCAAAGAGTAGATTCAGAATCCAAGCCAGGCTGGCTGACTCTGAAGCCCTATACCATGACACTTGCCCAGATGTGGTACTAATAAGTCACTTGCCCAGATGTGGTACTCATAAGTCAACAGAATGCCAGAGGGTAGACCTGAGAATGAAGGACAGGAGGTGCAGGCCAGAGGCCAGCCACATGTGCAAGAGTTAGTAGGGATAGATTTTCTGCCTTCAAAATGGCATCTGCCTCCAGGCTCTGTCTTCAAACCCACTGAAGTCATGGAGAACTTCGTTTGAATAAACTTCAGTGTTCCCATTGACCTGGGTTGGAGAAGATGAGAAAGGCCTTGGCAACAATTAGAACAAAAGTGTGAAAGGCAGGAAGGGCAGGGACAGACAAGTCCACTGTCTTCTCTATCTCAAAGACCCACTCACTCTGCCACAGATGAATCCAGGTAGCAGTTAGCTTCCCCACTTCAGCCCCTTTCCTCTACTTTCCTTCCTTCGCAATTTTGCAATTTTTTTGACACAGAGTCTCTCTACACAAACTTAAAATCTTTCTACCTCAGACTATGATATGTGTGTACCACATATAGCTCAAAGACCTTAAAAGAAATCAAGTCCCATCACTCCCTGGGTTAAAGCCATTCAGTGTCTTCCTGTGTAAACCCCTTTTCCTGATACACAAACCCCCATTCTGGCCCACTTCTCCAAAGCCCCTCCACGTCCCAAGCACACCAATCCTTTTGGGCCCTGCAACTCACTGGGCCTGTCACTTCCATACACCAGCTCGAGGAAGCTCTGGTTCCAGAAAACTTGACATGAATCCTCTTCCTGGTCTTACACTGGCCGATCTGTGCTTGTTAATGTTTTCTTTTGTGTTATATTTTTATTAAAACGTAAGCTCCATGCCTGAGTGCTTTACTCATGTCTTGGTAATGATGCCGTACTCTGCCTGGAGAGCAGTCGGGTCCCTAAATGCAATAACTAACCCCTCAGAATACTTATTACAGGAAACAACCCCATAATTCACAGAAGACAGGCCCTTTCATCCTCCCAACACCCCGAAGGGTTGTTCATTATCATCCCCTGTTTTATAGGTAAGAGAACTGAAGTAGAAGACTTGATACGTTTCTAAGTCACACACTGGTCAGTGACAGAGCAAGGTCACAGATGTCAACTGCTTAGTCCACAATCCGTATCACACCACACCAAGACATTCCCCCTGCCTCTGGACTCAGCCCAAACTCCTTAAAATAAGGGAAAAGCTCACTGTGGTCTAAGCTTTCCATTTTTCCCTTCATTCCTTGATGCATACAATAGGCGCCAACCTTGTGGCGCCTTCTGGAAGCCGCTGTCTTTTGTTAGCCATTTGCTTTAGCTACAACTCTACCTTAACCAGGCGTCCACTCATTTCTCATCTGTTAGGTTCTAGCTCAAACTGCAGGATAAAATCAACCTTCCTCCCTAAGTCGTTTTCATCAGGCATTTTGTCCTAGTAACAAAAAAGGTATCTAGCACACCATTTAATCTATAATTATCTACATGATAAGCTGATACATACGCAATAGCCAACATGCATGTTTTAATACAATAAACATCTGTACAGATGCACAGAGTCCATCGTAAAATATACAAAGATATAAAGTGCTAAGTATAAGAAATTAAAAGGTAGACATACTCTGGAACAATTCTTTAGTCCTCTGGAGTGCCTTCCTGCGCTCTTGTTTTGGAAACCAGATTATCAGGTTGGCTTGATGTAAGAGGGAAAAGGTGCAAACGTGGAAAGAAGAGATCCCAACACTAGATCATTAGTCAGGCACCCAACAGTGATTCATCCAGTGACTCACGCTATGGGCTTCAGCGACACTGGGTAAGTCTGGGTGAAAGAGGTCATTTCCTAATTGTGGGCCTCAGTTTCTCCATCTGTAAACATGGGTGCTGTCTAAGCCTCCAGGGGCTTCCTTGAGCCCAGAGCCCACACAGGTACTGAAGCCTAGGGTCAAGCTCACTCTATCTGAACTCAGCCATAATCCCATGTCCAGAAAAGGCTGTCTCGGTGAGATGTGCAGCCAAGTTCCTCTGTGGTCAAGAGTTTTAAGTACTGGTCTTTTATTGATTAATACTCTGTGTTTCTCTGTCTCTGTCTGTGTGTCTGTCTCTCTGTCTCTTTGTCTATCTGCCTCTCTGTGTGTGTATGTTTATAGAAAGAAAAAACCACAACAAAAAAAAACATCAATTTCATCAAATTATGCAGAGACTGGGGAGTATAATGAAATCCATAAAACACTGCCTGAACTAAGAGCCCTCCACCTTCCATAACTTTTGGTGACAAACCATGAAACAGCAGAGCAGAGACACTGGTTCACAAACACCAGGTCTGTTAAACCAGCACTCAGAGCACAGCTCACACAGAGAATCCAGTCATTCACACTGGACAGAAAGAAAGTGGGAGGCAAAGGCAGGTCCTTTATGTACCCAGGTAAATCTCAGCCTCAAACTGGGCTACCAGGGACCCAAGAAGTCTGTTCTGCTGTATGTTGGAGACGGGGTTGGAGTCCTACTTCCCTTATGAATTGCAGCCTGTGAGGTGCAGGGGTGGCTATGAGGTGCTGGGGTGGCCATGAGGTTCAAGGGTGACCTGGGAGGTATAGGGGTGGCTGTGAGTTGATGGGGTGGCCATCAGCAAGCACATTGCTGAGAAAGATTTTTGAGCTTAGAAATCTGTTTCAGAGCTCTATAACAAGGAGGAGAGCGGGGACCCAAAGCCAGCACTCCCTTGCAACCTGTTAAACCAATCCTATAAGCGCTTGAGCATGCTCCATCTTTGCTGTCTCCACGTCTCCTATTACCCCTGCATGGCCTTTGGGTGCTGAGGCTGCAGTAGCTGGGACAGTCAGTATAACATCTCATCTACCCTTCCTGGAACCCTAAAGAATGACACCACCATCACCCTCATTGTGTGGAAGGGGAAACAGAGGCTCAGGGAGTCTTGGTGACTTAGCCTAGGATCTCTCAACAGGCAGTTGGTACACCTAGGATGCCAGGTTTCGCAGTTCTGGTGTTGATCCACCATGCCACAAAGCCTGCCATTGAGACCACTTCTTGAATTCCGTCTACTATCTTCTCTTACTGTGTACTGTGAGTAGGAGCATCTCTCATTGAAGTGGAAGCCTGTTTTACAGTCTCCCTGGAAGCCTGATGCTTGCCTACAGGGCAGAGCGTGTAGCCAACACCTGTGAGAGAATTGTTTTCTCAAGCAGAAGACCATGCTCATTCCTAAAGATAGAAGGAGCCAGAAAAATTGTAGATTCAGCCATGTTCAGTCATGATGGGAAACCAAAGAGGAACTGGAGAGATTAGCCAGTTTGAGGAGGATGAAAACCTGTCGATGGACTAAGGGCATCAAGGCAGGAGTCATAGAGAGGGAAAGATGACTCCTCTAGCGGGGATGACAGCCCTGATATGATGGCCTATGTGCTATGAGCTCTCCCAGAATCACAACTCCTCCCCTGTAAAACAAGGTTAACAATAGCACCCAACCTGGAGAATGGCTGAGAAGAAGAAACACAATCATAAATTGCTTTAAGCAGAGGGCCCAGCACACAGGAAGCCCTGGGTGAGTAATGGGAGCTGGCAGGAGTGTGATACGGTCAAGCCAAATGAATGCAAAGCAGGGGGACAGGGGATAAATAGGTGAGATCTAAAGAGAGAGCAATAACGTCACCTCTCAGCCAGGGGACATGAGCGTCTTATATCTGCATATGGATCAGGTGGGGGATCAAGGAACAGGCTCCTGCTGAGTCACAAGCATCTTTTTCTGGATGGGAACTATGGCTGAGTCATCTGCCATTCCAGCCCCTGGCGTTGGCTTTGCACAGAGGGAGTGCTCCACTAACAAATGAGAAATTTACAAGTGGCTGGATTCCCTGAAGCCTGTCTGTCAGGATTTTATACTCCTTCCCTTCTCCATTAACTTAGCTTCCCCGTTGACAATTCATCTCTCTTCTTCCAGTGGTTCTTGAACGTCTAATTGTGTACCACAATCCTTCTGGAGGTATTTGAAAGAAGTCTAGGACAGAGCTGTAA
Source organism: Myodes glareolus (assembly GCF_982192425.1). NCBI lineage: Eukaryota > Metazoa > Chordata > Mammalia > Rodentia > Cricetidae > Myodes > Myodes glareolus. Next base: position 44,589,086 of record NC_142051.1, on the reverse strand, counting down.
TTGAAGCAACCGAACTTAAACAGTAAATAATTGAAACATGAAGTATTTATTACACTTGGCCACCTCTCCCTGCCTACGCCAAACGAGGTCTTTCCCTTGCCCTTGTGAGATGTGAGTGAAATCTTAAGAGGTTTATCCCCACCCCTTTTCTTTGTCTTGCTTATTCCCAAACCATCCAATGCTTAAGAGGCATTTGACAAGGAAGATGTGAATGTAGTCCATCAGCATAGGAAATACCTAACCAAGAACATCTCAACTTATAACCATAATAAGAATCGAAACGGAGCCTGCCACCTGAAGGACACCTCCATCTGGCTATCACTTCCAGTGGTTCTTCCCAATCCTTCCACCAGCTGGTCCTACAAGACCAAAGACATTCCTGTGGGGACCTAAGAGAGAGGTCACAAAGTATTCTAGGTTGCCCAAAGATTGGCGGAGAAAATGGAGATTAGCACAGGAGGTGCTCCAATGGGATACATACATGTGCAGACATTCAACAATGCACTGGTGAGTCCTACCTCTGTGGTGGGGATGGAGGGGCAGCAGCACCACATGGAGGGAGAAGCTGGGCTGCGGTGAATTCTCCATGCAGGCCTCAGCCCAGTCTCTAGTGTGCTGTAGAGAGTGGCGACGTCTCCAGCGTTGTCCTGAGTTGGTGACTGCCGTCGGGGTTCTTATTATTTCCCACATCAATGGATCGTGGGTGTAGGCTGCCTAGAGAGGGGTGCTATTGGCTCAAGATCTCTTTAAAAAGGGCAACTTCCAAAGCAAGCTGAACATGAGAGTATACAGCATTTAGCTTAGGAAGGAGCTTCAAGTGACACCTCTGGAGTTAGGACAGCCTGGGAGCTAGCCACCTACTCTTTTACTTGAGTGAATCGCAGACCACAAGCAGAGTTGTTGAGATGTTGGCTTCGTGGTCAGACAGGGCTCACATGGAACAGCTACCCCCTTATGCCTTTAAGCCCCGCATTAACACAAATGATCTGCTACCATATATAATTCATGTCAGATTGGCTGGAACAGTTCATATACCCAATACAAGGATACAATAATCGCTCCACCCATCAAAGGACAAAATGAATTCCTCCAACCCTCCCCAAAGTCAGCTACAAGCTCTACCCTAAGCCCCGGAGCCCAGAATAGAGTATCAATCCCTGCTTGCCAGTGAGTTTGAACTTAGAGTGGAAAGGATCATCAAAGCAAAGATTCACCCCTGGGAACAACTGTTGCTGAGGTTAAGCTGAACAGTGCCCGAGGAAAATCCACCAGGAGATCTGAGCTACAAGCTAAGAAGCCAGCTGTTCACAGCCATCTTCCTCTGTTGCTTTCTCTGGATGTACAAAAGATACTTGGAATCTCGGTGCTGCCAACGGCTGGGTGGAGCCATAGCAGTGACAGAGAAAGACTTCATACGGCTCCTTAGGAAAATCAGAAGAAGAATGAGGTCGCAGAGACGTGTGCAAACCCACAGATATGAAGACCTGACCTTGGTCTTGGCATGGGGAGGGTCCCAGGCCTAGAATAGGAGGTGAGGAGAAAGAACCCAAGCCAGACTTCCAAAGTCAACCTCCACGGGGGCAGGGAGAACCCTGTGGGGATCCAAGAGAGACCACATGCGTGAGCAGCCGGGCCACAGGAATGTAGGCTAGACAATTAGGGCAGCTCAGCAGCCAGGCTATGTCTGCTGCAAAGGTAGGAGGGCTGGAGCAGGTGGAAGATTCATTCTCAACACACAAATTTGTTTATCATGCGCTCAGCTTTGTTCTAGGCCAGTGGGTCTGAACCAGGGATGACTTTGCTCCACTCGTAGAAGACATTTGACAATGTCTAGAGACATTAGTGATCGTTACAGATTGCCAATAACCCAAGAGGAGAGGAGTACCATTATCTAAGAGGTAGAAGTCAAATGTTCCTTGCATTTAGCAGTGCAAGGAGCAGCCCCCATGACAAGAATTATCCAATCCCAAATGTCAGCAGTTCGGGCTTCTAACAGAAATGTACCGACAGACCAGGTCTCATTCCAGGACCCGAGTCAGACAAATGAACAAATAAATGTTTGCAAGTCTACTAATGAGAAGGTACTAAAGAAATAACTAAAAAGAGTGGTGGAGTTATCAGAGACTCAAAGGAGGAGAGACTGGAGGAATGTGATGGGAGAAGACATAGATGCCCCCTGTGTGGGACAGAAACCCTAGGGTGGAGTGCACAAGGCATTCTCAGGTATGACAGGAGGACCAGATGATGGGAACATGTTGAGAGATGACGTCAGAGGGTTACTATGACAACCTGACTGGCTGTATCCATAGTTTAGGCCTCCCCAAAGACACAGGTCATTCCCAATATCCAACTTCTTGGTGCCACACATCTTCTGGAACCAAGCTGAAGAAGATGCCAAGTTAAAGTGCACTTTGGCTCAAGGGAGGCAGCTTCCTGTATTATGAAATTTACATGAGACAAATTGTCCCTGCTTTGTTCTGGTCTGGGGCAGGAAATGAATTTCAATGTGCTGGCATTTTTACCTTGTAACTGCTGGTTGGCTTTCATGCATTTGAGAATAGAATGTCTAAGGACACGTACCATCGAAGAGTCAGAGGCAGGATACACACTGATCCCGACTTCAATCTCCACTCTGTCCTCTTAGCCCCTATTGCAAAGGCAGATATGTCCACTAATCCAAAACAGGGTATGAAGATCATCACGGGGCAGAGTTATGATGAGGCAGAGAGGAATCAAACACAGATTGGAGCAGTAAAAAACTCAAGACATCTACCTAGTAACTTAAGGTAGAAAGCACCAATTGTCTCCAGGTAACAAAGAACCATGAAGTAGACAAGATGATTTCACATAAGGCAGGGCAGCGAACAGCTTCCATTCATATGCCAGTTATGATCAGGAGTGTCCAGGAGTCTGAAGTCCTATCTGAACGTAGTGAAAAGAAGTTCTATGTTCAATTATTTATGTCTGCCATGTAGCAGGCAGATCAAGCATCTCAGCCATCTGAGCTTGAGTGGAGACCAAGAGAAAGGGAATGTGCCTTTAAGAGTGAATTTGTCCTTCTTCGGAAGATGTGGCATGGCTGTACAGATAGTGCTGCGCTGTCACTGTGGAAATGGAGGAGCAACTGAAGCGTCATAAGCTGCCTGGAGTGAACATCTAGTTCCTCCCTCCGTGCTAGGAATCCCAAGAGAGGAAGAGGGACAAGCTGGGTATGGTGACATACACCTGTAATCTCAGAACTCCCAAGGCTGAAGTGAAGGGATCATCAAGGCAAGGCAAGCCTGGGCTACATTAAGATTTCCTGCCTCAGTGGAAGACTGGAAAGCAAAAACTACTCTGTTACTAACCCAGTAACATGAGGCACAGCAGGCATTACTGTTTAAAACCACAGGTAACGGCTTAGAAGCAGATCCAGCTCTAGGCCTGTAGGTCAAAATCCCTGTCCCCGTCCTTCCTCCCTCCCATCCCATTACCTGTTGCCCAGAGCAAACCAGGTAAGAGAGCATTAGAAGCTCACCCTAGACCTGCCTTTACCAGCCAAATCCCTCCTTCCCGGAGTCTTCGGGCCCCTACCTAACCCTAGCCATGGGGTCAGGCAGAGTTCCTATACCTCCTTTGATGGGGGCCCTGATCACACCCATTCTACAGGACAGTTTAAGTGCCCTACTAACAGAATTCACTTGGAGATGGGGTTTAGTCTAGCTGAACACAGCCAAGTTCCAGGATCCTCCTTGTGTCTCTTAGTCAAGCTGGGATTGAGCCAAGAGCAGAGCACAGATCTCAGATCTCTTTCATCCAGAAAAAGATGGGACGGTTTCACTAACATCATAAAGAGCAGGGGAAAGTACAATGATTTGAGGTGCAAGCCACAGTTTAAAATACAGGTGATGGGAAAGGGAGAGGAGGAGGTGTTTCTGGTCAGAATCAGCTGATCATAACCTGAGGGCTGCCATATTGGAAGAGGTATCTGTTTTTCTCGGCCAGTGTGGAGAGTCAAGAACCATGGCAGGGTTCACCTGCTCAGACTGAAGGAGCTCCAAGACTTAGGACAGAAGGTGACAGAAAACCTCCCTAGTCTAGGGATCAAGCACTTATATAATACAATTTGAAAATGATAAAAATCCCTTTTTGAAAGACAGCCAAAGCAATGCTTTGCAGGACCAGCTGTGTGGTCTTTAAAGAATATCATTTCCCAAGAACCAAGGTGAGCAGTCCCAACACACTGCTACTCCAGAGCCTGGCTGCAAGGCCTTCCATAACCCCCACAATTCCTATGACAGAGACCTTACTTCTGCTCTTATTTTTATTGTTTTAGAGAAAGGAGTAAGAAGGAAAGGAGTGCCAAAAAAAACACCAAAACACCCACCAAAACAAAACAAAACAAATACATGTTCCTAAACCCATGTGCAGAAATGGCCAGGCACAAGGAACACAATGATGTGTCCAGTACTTCTCATTGTCTACCATGTGCCAGGCCTTTGTCCCTAAGGCTGGGGAGCAATTTGGTGACTGTGGAAAGGGGCAGGGAAGGAGCGACATGGAGACTTCAAGAGAGCTGAAGGTGGTTCTGGTGGGCAAGCCAACAGCGAGTTTCTGGGAGTCTGTGCAGGACAATACCAGGGTATCCAGGTATAATTGTGTGGAAGTCATGGGTTGTTGGGTATGGACAAGAGGCAATGACATTTGAGGGACTGAGGTCAATAGATCCTCCATTTATACCACGATGAGGACTGGGGAAGTGATGATGAAGGTCCAAGGGAAAACAACACTAGGCAAGAGGTATGCTTTTAAACATTTCCCACCATTTAAATTCTTTCTACAACCTTCCAGAATGCAATTATCAATACTAAGTCCACATAAGCTTTATAAACCAACAATGCTGGGTGCAGAGCAGAGATACTTGCATGAGTCACAAGGGGACAAATAAGAGGTTCTTCGTGTCAGCATGGAGGTCTGTGGTGGCAGGAAACTGGATTTAACCAAGGATGGACAGATACAAAACCCTGCGGTAGTTTACAGTGTGATAGTCACCAGATCTGCTTGCCAGTTGGTTCCAATGATTCCCCTTGTTAGACTCTTACATGTGAAGTTGGGAATGACTCTGTGAACGATTTGAGACCCTTTGGGACAGAAGAGTTCAAAAATCTTTATGCCATTTGCCCTCTTCTGGGCAAAGACTGTGTGGGCAGTTTTTATTTCCCTCTCATCCGTGATGACAGTGGAGGCTCCAACAGCCCACAGCTCTCAAGCATAGACCTTATTAAATCAATGGACAAGCCATGTAACCAAGCAGCAAATCTCCATGGTTTCCAGCTGTTACTGCACATAACTTCACTGACCTTGACTGGTTCAACTATACATTTTTTTTAAGAAATTGATAAGCTAGTTATTTAGCCAATTTCACGGGTAGATCTTAAAAAAATAGAACACAGGTAAAAATAGAACAAGCTTCTCTAGGTAGTATCATTTCTAAAAGTCAACACACATACAGGCAAACACTCAAATGCTATTGTATATTTTAAGAAGATATATACACGCTCAAAGACATGTATTAAAAGCCATGATCGAGTGGAGAGGAGATTACAGACAAAGAGAAAACCACTACAAACTAAAACATGTGAGACTGCATGCTAATGGTGGTGAGGTGACCATGAACTTAGGACGGTGAATAGCTCAATTGTCTGCTGTATCTGAGACACAGAGAAGAAAAGGAAAGAAGAAAAATGTAGGGAGTCTCTCTCCCCATTTTTAAGTCCTTGGTGTGAATCAACCGTGTGCAAGCATCTGGCTTCCTCTTCACCACCAAGTTGTAATTGACCCCAGGAGGTGTTCACAGTGTGGCTTCCAGGTGACCACACCTCCTCAGAATGAAAGGACAGATTATATCCAGAGCAGCTCCTAGGGGTCCCTGCTGCTGCGACCTAAAGGAAGTTGTTTTTCTAGAGAAGACAAGGCAAGGCAGCCTGGAGAGATGGCTTAATGGTTAAAAGCACAGGCTGCTCTTTCAGAAGACCCGGGTTAGACTCCTAGCACCCACGTGGTGCCTCATGCTCATCTGTAATTCTAATTCCAGGAAATCTGACACCACCCTCAGTTTCTGCAGGCACTGCACACACATAGTGCAAAACACATACACACACACATAAAAATGATAATTTTTTTTTTAAAACAATAAGAGGGCACAAGACAGAAGGTAAGCAGAGGGGAGGGCAGAGAACAGGGCTGAATCACTGTGGCAAACTCCAGGGAGGTTGTTCTGGCAGCCTGTGTCCTTGCTGTGAGGGGTCAGCCTGCTCAGATCCCCACCACAGGAGGGAGGGAGGCCCTCGGGGGGGAGTTCTAGGCCACCCTGGTATATTTGCTGTTCTCCTGGAGGGCCTGGCCCCTAGAAGAGCCATCATAGAAATCTGTTCCGCAGCTCCATGACAACAACAAGATGAAAGAGTGTGAGAGACAGGGGAGTTCACCAGCATTGTTTTCATCCCTACATGGAAAGACAGAGTTTAGTTTGGATTCAGTCCCACTGTTCTGGAGAAGGTATAGCTTGCTACATCGGCTCTGTGGAGGCAGGAAGCAGGAATCACTTGACATGGTATCTCAGCATTTCCTCAGTTTATTTAATGAATAAAATAATAATTGAATGAATTACATTTTATTTTAATGGTCTCGATGTCCCCCATCCCTGGCACTGTGTGAGCTTTCTCTCCATGTCTAGCACTGTGTGAGCTTACTCTCCATGTCTAGCTCCATGTGAGCACTCAGTAGAAGCTTATGAATATTTTTACTTATTTGGAACTGTTTACATGCTTTTCCCTCAGCTACAACTCTGAGTACATTTATCTTATTTGAGGCAGCCTTCTTGAATGTAAATAAGGAATTTCAATGATCAAGCATGTGAGCATTTGCACAAAGCTCCTTGATATTCATGATCAAGATTAATCTTCACATCTTGCTCGCTTACTGTGCTCTTTATGTAGATAAGTAAGACAAATTATGACAGCGTACACTTTCAGCTCACAGGTTGGAGAAGCTGAGCTCGAAACCCTGGAGCCAGCAGTCTGTTCCCTGTGTAGTCCCATACTCAGGTTAGGACCATTGCTGCACCACACAGCTTTGGGTAAAAGGCTATTGGGGAACAGGAGGTTTATGGGGTTTCCAAGAGTCATTCAAATAATACTTAATATCTGCAACGAGTTACAATGGTGAGATCTTGGAACCACTGGCTCTAACCAAGGGATGCAACTGAAGGTCTCCATTTCTTAGACTACCAGACATAATACATTAAGTTCGTCCGGTGTTCCTGCCAAGCACACTTCACTTTAATATCAACACCAAGATGCCATCAGCCTAATACAGAATGTGAGGTGTTCCTTAACGTGCCTGGATTGCTTCCCTTCAAAGCCAGGCATCTATGAAAACATAAAAAGGTAAGAGGCTGCCTTGTATTAAATGACTAGAGAACCTTGGAGATCAAATGGGATGTATTGGCTCTTAGATTCTCTAAGAAGAAGTAAAAGTGAGGAAAATTGAATAAAGACCCAAAAGCAACTGACATTAATGAACTGTGTTCACTGTCCTTGGTCCCGTTACTGTTAAATCTTTTGGCTGTAATAAGATTGTAATCTAATTGGTCTTGGAATTAGAGTTGTCCATATTTCTGGACAATACAGTAGGAGTGTTTAGGTGAAGGTAATACAATGTAGGAAAATATTTTAATTTATTTTATGTGTTTGCATGTTTTGCCTGTATGTATGTCTGTATATCATATACACACCTGGTGCCCATGGAGGCCAAAAGAGGGTGATGGATAGTTGTAAGCTGACATGTGGGTGTTAGGAATCTAATTTGGGTCCTCTGGTAGAGCAGCAAGTGCTCTTAACCCCTAAGTCACCTCTCCAGCCCCTGAAATTTAGTTTTAAATTGTGCAGTAGAAGAAAGATGTGGAGAGGTTATAGAAAGTGAGGGAGAGAACATGCAAATGTGGAAAAAAAATGTTCCCAGTGATAAATTAAGGTCAAGGGTAAGGCAAGGCCTTCATCCCTATATACCTGTCATTATGTTCCTTTCCTACTCAAAGGCATAACCAGTAATTCAGATGAAGAGGCTTATTTCCTTTTTGCTCATAAAAATACATATATTTTCTCTTGACAGAGTATTCAATACAGACTATAAAATCATCTATTTCCACCCAACTTTCATTTTCCTAGTAAAACACATTTGCTAAATATCCCAATTAGGGACTGAAGATAAAACCATACTCTACTCTTAAGAGTTGCATTTTTACTCATTTGGTTGCTAGTTAAGGGGAGAAGAGGGTTGGCCACTCCCAGAACAAAGTGGTGCCCTCCTCCTAGCCTGCTCCCCAGCAGGCATGACTAATCAATCATGGCATACATTTTCCCTTAGCCTCAGCCTTTTCTACACCCTTAACTTGTACCCTATAGAGTTGTTCCCTGGTGTTAGGGTTTTCCCTTTTCATTTTCTTAAGACATTAGGCAAAGTGAAGAATGTTCACTTTCATTCCAGGAAACTTATTAGATCCACAGATTTTTTTTTCTTCCTTTTACTTAGGATATTTGAATTCTGAAGGTTCCTGTTTCCCTCTCTTAATTATTCATTCAACAAACTGCCTACTGTATGCAGTTACTCCGGGATGCCAAGTACTGAAAGATATTAGCAAAAAACCTCAAATGCGGACACAGAGCAAGGAATGTCCATCTTACTGGAAAGGGAAGGGGAAGGCTTCAAAGAGGAGCCTTTTCTTTTCTATTCTCAGAAGCTTCCAGAACAGCAAGTAGACTTCTTGAAAGGGGTTCACAGCAGCCATGTTACAAGGGATGTGTGATGTGTTCTCATAATGGGATATTCCTGTCCTGGCTTCCCCAGCTTCCATGGGCACCTGAGTTAGTTGTTACAGGGTCCCAGTGGGCAGCAGTTGTTGGCTGCCAGGCACCAGCTGTGACTGAAGTTGGGCCTTTCTCACTGGGTTGTTTCCACTCCTGCTGCAGAAGGTGAGAGAGACCATGATCTGCTGTGATTCCTACAATGCCAAACTGGGACCACTCAAGGTTGTAAGGTTTCTCTCTCCTAACACCAAAAATTCCAGCTTGTCATAGAAATGGCAGCAAGGGAGGAGATGGTAGTGTAGGGCTGGACAGGGAACACAGAAAACTGGCATTTACAGAGTAGCTGCCTCTCTCCAGGTTGATGGGCATTTCCAACAGCTCATCCAGCCTGCAGAAACCTTGGGAGGCATGGGGTGATGTGTTGTGCTTTTGAGAACAGTAGACAGTGCTCAGCAGGCATGAAATGAGTGTGAAGCATTGTTGATGAAGACTGGTGCCACCAAAATATAATAATGTTCATTTTATGCTTTTCAGAAAACACAAAATCCCCTGTCGCTGGGTTAGGATCAAAGCCTGATACGCTTATGAACTAGGTGAAAGAGAAGAGAAAATAATTTAAAATTTGGCTTCTACTCTTTTTTTTATTGCTATGTTTTCTATGTACAGAATCTTTCCAGACCCTCAGAGCCTCCAGGGAACTGATTGTTTTATTTTACAGACAAACCAACAGAAGCCCCAGAGAATTCTCTCACCCACCATCTCCACACCGGCGGGAACAATCACAACCTAGGGACACTTCATTTTGTATCCAGCTGGGCCAGCATTTCATAACTACTGTGCTATTTTTATCATAACAATCCTTTGACGTGGGCCTGACCATAACCATCTTCACTGCGAAACCGTTGAACCCAAGAAAGGGTCAGATAATTTAGTGCTGCGGTTTGGATATGAAATGTCTCCCAAAGTCTAGTGTTAAAGGTTTGGTCTCCAGCTCACGGCACTAGCGGAGGTGGGGGGCAGCAGACCCTCAAGAGGCCGGCACAGTTGAAGGAAGGGAACTCACTAGGAGTGTTCCCTCGAAGGTCATGCCATGGTCCTGCCTTCCTTCCTCTTTGGCTTCTGGCTGCCAGGAGGTGAGAAGCATTGCTTCATCCTATGACAGAGGCCCAACTCGATGGAGCCAGCCGACTATGGACTGAAATTATGAAATCATGAACCAAAATAAGGCCTTCTTATTTTAAGCCTTTTTTTGTCACAGTGACAGAAATCTGAATAATACACATTCAGCAGGTATTGCTTCTGGGATTCTAAATCAGGTCTATCTGATTCTAAGCCCATGTAAAGGATGGAGAGCTGTCTGTTTCTGCACCATAACCCAACGTCTCGGGTTTTGTTGCTATGATGCAACACCATGACTAAAACAACCTGGGAGGAATGGGTTTATTTGGCTTACACTTCCCTACAAGAACTCCACAGGACAGGAACCTGAAGGCAGGAGCTAATGCAGAGGCCATGGAGGAATGCTGCTTCCTGGCTTGCTCCTCCTGGCTTGCCCAGCTGGCTTTCTTGTAGAACCCAGGACCACCAGCCCAGGGTTGTCCCCAACCACAGAGGGATGGGCCCTCCCCCGTCAATCACTAATTAAGGAAATGCTCTGCAGTCTTATCTAAAGCCTGATCTTATAGAGGTTGTGATGGCTATTTTGGGTTGTCAACTTGATTATATCTGGAATGTACTACAATCTAGATAGAAATGGAGGGCACACTTGTGATCTGGAGCTTGAGGTTGGAAGACACACTGCTATAATCCAGACCATGAGGCTGGAAGGCACCTTTAACCTGAGTCACACCTTCAGTTAGAAGCCTATGTAAAAACAACGGAAGAAGGAAGGGTTTGTTCTTCTCTTGCTTGCCCTCACCTTGTAAGTACATCCTTTCCTACCCTGGCACTGGAGTCTCCTTGTTGGGGATTCCAGCATACACAGAAGACCAGCTGGGACACCCAGCCTCGTGGGACTGAGCAGCTACTGGATTCTTGGACTTCCCATTCACATCTAGCCATTGTTGGATTAGTTGGACAGCAGCAGCCTCTAAGACATTACAATAAAGTCTCCCCTCTCTATATATAGAAATTATAGAATAAGTCTCTCTCTCCCTCTGGAATATTCATTATAGAATGAATCTATCTATCTATCTATCTATCTATCTATCTATCTATCTATCTATCTATCTATCTATCTATTTATCTATATGTTCTGTGACTCTAGAGAACCCTGACCAATACAGAGGCATTTTCTCAATTGAGACTCCCTCCTCTATGATGACTCCAGCTTCTGTCAAGCTGACATAAAACCAGCCAGCACAAATGACCCCCTCGTCCTTTAAAATTCCAACACCTGACAGTTAAAAGTCCCTTTAAAATACCCAGTATCTCTCTAAAAATCTAAAGTGTTTTAAAAATTTCCAGTCTCTCAAATGTGGGCACATGCAGAATCAAAATAAGTTCAATACTTTATTCCAAGAGGGGAGAAATCCAATGTTTGGGATTCACTAATGATCTTCTCTGGGCTCCCCCAAAGGGTCTAGGCTACTTTTTCAGCTTCACCCTCTGCAGCACACACAGTTTGCCTTCCAGGCTCAGGCTGGCTCCACTCCACCACTGCTGCTGTTCTTGGTGGTCATCTTATGGTACCACAATCTCAAAAATGCTGGGGTTTTTTGGAACTGGAACTTCCCACAGGGCAGGAAACCCTGACTGCCCTGGGGGACGAAGAGGGAGGAGGAGGGGGAGTAGGGGGAGTGGGAGGGTGTTGGGAGGGGGGGTGGAAATGGAAACTTTTATAATTTAATAAAATTTACTAAAAAAAAAATGCTGGGGTTTCCTGATTTAACTGGGATGCATTTCCCCAATGGTCTTTCCTGGCCTCTCACAGTGCAAAGCCTCAGCCGCTCTTCCTTGCCCCTTCAATGTCTTTTAAACCAGTACCACTTGGGAACTCTTACAAAGGACCAAGTTTGGCTGCCAACATGAGGTATAACCCTGCCCACCCTTGGAACACAGCTTCTGACTCTGAAGAAACACATCCCAGATTTCACCTCAGTGATAATGGTCTCTCCTTAATTACTGATAATTTCTCAGCTTCAGTTGGCCACCATGGATAGTAAAGCAACAACTTTATTACAGTGATGTTGGTCTCTTCATTAACCACAGCTGATTCTCCAATGCCAGTTAACCAGAACCACAGATTCTTGGTTCAAAATATCAAATAGCCCAACAGAGGCTTGCTTTCCTCTGACCCTTCCCAAATCAGACTTCTATTGTCTACGTTGCTCTCAGCATTATTATCCTATAATCTTCCAAGTTCTCACTTTCACTCACCAAGTTTTGAGCAATCAATAGCTTATCTAGCCCAAAGTTTCAAAGTCCTTCCACAACACATGGTGAGGTCTATCATAGCAATACTCCACTACTCTGGTACCAATTTCTGTCTTAGGGTTATCATTGTTATGATGAAACACTATGACCAAAGGAACATGGGGACAGAAAGCTTTATTTTTGACTTACACTTGCTTGAATCACTGTTCATCATTGGAAGAAGTCAGGACAGGAATTCCAGCAGGGCAGACCTGGAGGCAGGAGCTGATACAGAGGCTGTCTATGAGTTCTGCTTACTGACTTGTTCCTCCTGACTTGCTCAGCTGGCTTTCTGAACCCAGAATCAGCAGTGCAGGGATGGCACCACCCGCAATGGGCCAGGCCCTCCCAAATCAATCACTAGTTAAGAAAATGATCTACGTGCTCACCCAGAGCTTTATCTTATAGCGGCATTTTCTCAGTGGAGGTTCCTTTCTTTCTGATAACTCTAGCTTGTTTCAAGTTGACATAAAACTGGCCAACATAGCCAGCTTGCCCTGACTGGCAGCTGTCAGATCCTCAGGTGAGCTTTGTAGCAAGGAGAATGGTTATATTCTCGCTTTACAAAGGAGAAGCTAAAGTACAGAGGAGTTAGACAACTTGCCAGAGATCACAGAGCTCATAAAGGGTAGAACCAACTATGAATCTCAAGAAAGGAGACCCCAGCACCCTTTAATTCAGCTTGTACTTGTGATGTGTGTTTGTATATGTGTGTGCTCACATGCTTGTGGACACAAGTGTGTACATGTGTGTATGTGTGCATTGTGTATATATGCAGTGTGTGTGCTCACGTGTATGTGGACACAAGTGTGCACATGTGTATGTGTGCATTGTGTATATGTGTATTGTGTGCTCACATGCTTGTGGACACAAGTGTGTGCTTGTGTGTATGTGTGCACTTGTGTATATGTGCATATGTGTGTGCTCATGTGTATGTGCACACAAGTATACGCAAGTATATATGTCTACATTGTGTGTGCTCACGTGTATGTGGACACAGGTGTGCATGTGTGTATGTGTGCATTGTGTATATGCACATGTGTGTGCTCATGTGTATGTGGACAAAGGTGTGCATGTGTGTATGTGCACATTGTGCTTATGTGCATATGTGTGTGCTCATGTGTATGTGCACACAAGTATATGCAAGTATATATGTCTACATTGTGTGTGTGTGTGCTCACGTGTATGTGGACACAGGTGTGCATGTGTGTATGTGTGCATTGTGTATATGCGCATGTGTGTGCTCATGTGTATGTGGACAAAGGTGTGCATGTGTGTATGTGCACATTGTGTTTATGTGCATATGTGTGTGCTCACATGATTGTGGACACAAATGTGTGTGCATGTAGTGGCATTTCATTTGTATTTTAATAAATAAAGCTTGCCTGAAGATCAAAAAAGTAAAACACCCATACTGGCCAGTCTTACAGACCAGGAAGCAATGACACACACCTTTAATCCCAGGAGCTACACTAGCTTGTCATAGAGACCAGGTGGTAGTGGTGCACGCCTTTAATCCCAGAACCAGAGAGGAATATAAGATGGGAGGAGACAGCTCTCAGGCTCAGTCTCATTCTGAGGTTTCCTGGAGGCAGGATCACCATTCTCAGACTGAGGTTGAGGTGAGAGCCAGTCGTTGGCTGCTTTGCTTTTCTGGTCTTCAGTTTGAACCCTAATATGTGTCTCTGAGTTTTTATTAATCATGTTTCATGTGCATGTGTGTGTATGTGTGCATGTGGAGGCCTGAGGTTGATGTGAGTTGTCTTCCCCAACTTTCCACCTGATATATTAAGATATGATCTCTAGAAGAATCCAGGACTTTCCCTCAAGGCTAGCCTGCCTAGACAGCTTCCTCAGGAGATTTCCTATTTCTTCATTCTTAGCATTGGGGTTACAGTTGGCCACCACACCCACTTGTCTGGGTTCTTGAAATCCCAACTCCAGTCCTCAAGTTTGCATGACAAGTGCTGCCAAGCACTCTTTCCAGCCCAGCGGTAGTGTTTTTAATGTCCCTTGTTAAATGTGAACCATCTGGCTTGTACCAGCACCTTCAGAAACCACTGTGATACTGAAAAGCTCCCTCCCAGAGTTCACTGGGGCTTCTTTGGGTGAGAAGGCATTGCTCCTTAGATCAAATCTAAAATGAAGAACAAACTTCCATAAAACATAAAATAGTGTAGCAATACCAGCCCCAACAACAGTAGCTTAAACTAAACCTAGCTTACTATGTGCAAGACACTGTTTAAAGAAACACTCCACATCTAGTGGTAGACAGATTACAGTGCCCCAATATTCTAGTTTTCCCATATTTCTGGACCTTTCCCACTTCAAATTCACCCTAGCTGATGAGATGCAAATGGTGATTTGTGGACTCTGGTTTGTGTTGCTGTCCTGGGAAGCCATGAGGAGCCAGGTCATAATGCTCCATAGTCATGGTATGTGTCTCTATTGTTGGAAGCCATGAGGAGCCAGGTCATAATGCTCCATTCTCTGTCTTCTTGGTTGTAACAAGAAGGGGAAAATGTTGACACAGAGGGGCTATGAAGTCCGAGCTCCCTGATAACCAGGAGCAACTGCTGGGCATCACCCAGCTCTGCAAGGGAAATCATGTGAATTAAAATTCAAGCTCCGTTGTAGGAATGCCCTGATTTGAGGTTTGTCTGTTACTACAGCGTCAGCCGGCTTATCCTGACCAACAGTCACCAGATCCTCATGTCAACTCCATGATGAAAATGTTGCTATTATCACTTCCCAGACAAGACTGGAACAGGGAAGAGCCAACAGCTAGCCAAAGACCACACAGCTCATGAAGGGTAGAGACAACTGTGAACTTCAAGACCAGGACCTCAGAGTCCTTACCCTCATCCCTTACTCCTTACTTCCTCAGCTATGTCTTTTTAACCCATCAGAAATACTAATGCATAAATATCAAGGTCAACACATTTCGTGGTATACTTTACTCGGTGTTTATAGAATAAGAGAATCATAACAACGCATTATTAAAGAAACACCAAAATTGCTTTAAAAGGGGAAAACACAGCTTAGCTTCAGCTTACAAGGTAATTAGAAGTGAAAATGGGTCATAACCGGGGGGACTGTTCTCTAGGTAGTTGCTCGAATGATGGGAAGCCACTTAAACACACTCAGCTGCTCTTTTTTACCCAGGTCCTTAGAGTCGACACTAAAGAACGATAGATAATTAATAGCCAAAAGGGCACTAGTTCCCCTCCCAAAGCTGATGCTTTCTTCCTGATAAAATTGTTTCTAGAGCTAAGTAGATGATGGTTCAAACCTGAGTTCACTCCCCAGACCCTGCATGGTGCAAAAAGTAGCACAGGTTACCGCTGATCACACACACACACACACACACACACACACACACACACACACACACAGTAGCATGAAAGCACCCCCACACCCAAATAAAATTTTCTTTAACTTATTCACTGTTTTCTTCCTGAATCAAAGCAGACCCTTCACGAGTTAATCCAACGTTTGAGGTCAAAATGGAGTCTTTGGAAACTTTCTGTCGTGGGCTTGAAAGTCTCTCTCAGGCCTCTTGTCAGCGTCCTCTGCTGTGTGTGGTCCATCATAATTACCACTTGTGGTAATTGGGGACATTCGGTTCTTTCAAGAGCGATTAATGAGCACTCACAGGAACAGGGCAGGTCTGAAGGTCACAAGGCGAGACCGGTGCTAGTTCAGTCTGGGGACGCAGACATTTTGGCAGGCCTGGCCTATGCTGCCTCTTTCTCTAGAATAAAGGTCTCGAGCCTTGCAGAAGTCAGTGGCACTGAAGGTGAAAGGCAGCCTAGTCACAGCGAAGAGAGAGCGCTCTTTAGAGTGGGGTGCTTGTGTAGAAGGCCAGTTTCTTCTCTTGCTAGCTTGGAGATCAGTGGGCGGGAGACCGGTCTCAAGTCTCAGTTCCTCATAGGAGATGGGATCGGACATAATGTCTACCTGTTATTAGGACAGCCAAAAGATAAGGCACGTGCAAAAAGTCTAGGATAACACTCAGCTCCAAGTAGCTATCATCTTCTAGTTAACACTAAAGAACATGACTCCCCTCTCTAATGTATCCTAATTTGTGAGGTACACCTGCTTCTCTAACACCCCTGACATTTGTTTTTGTGTTATGCGTATGGGTGTTTTACTTGCATGTATGTTTGTATACTACATGTGAGCTCGTTGCCTGTGAAGGCCAGGGAGGGTATCGGATCCCCTGGAACTGGAATTACAGATGATTGTAGGCAATCGTGTGGGTGCTGGGAATCAAACATAGGTCGTCCAGAAACAGCGGCTGTGCTCTTAACCTCCAGTCCTCTTCTCCAACTTTCTCCCTCCTCCCTCGTTTCTTTATATCCCATTTACTCCTTTCCTGGAGAGGTGGGCTGATTCATGCAGTTCCTGAGTTTGGGAGGAAGAGCTAGGCAGGCACAGCGCACCCCTTCCCTTGCATTCTCCTTGGGAGCTTCTCCACAGTCACAGTTTCCAGGCCAAGGGCTGAAGTATATCCTAGCCAGGAGCAGGTACTTACACCAACCAGCTCCTTCAGAGGCTGCAGTGTTAGGAAGAGACTTGTCGTGCACTTAGTGACTGCTGAACAGAAATACTACAGAGTGTGTGGGTCATATAGCAAACACACACACGTCTCCTAGACCTACAGGGTGAAGTCCAAACTCAACATGCCAGCAGGCTTGGAGTCTAGTGAGGTGTTCTTCCCTGTGCAGACAGCTCTTCTCATAGTGCCCCAGGTAGAGCACATGACGAGGTCCTCTTGAGGTCTCTTTCATCAGGGTATCCCATCTCATTCATTTCATGACTTGATGCCTTTTCTAGGCCTCACTTGGAGAAAAATCCAGTGCAGGATTTTGAGTTGGGGGAAGATAAAGAGTCAATGTATTTGACTCTATATGACTCTATAACAGCCACACCCTCCAGACTAGTCCTTACTGGTGATAACAGGATGCACTTCTCTCTCTGCCTGGTACCTCATCTACTTCAGAATCAGTGTAGGGACAGGAACTGCTATGGACCCAGCTCTCTCAGCTCTCGATAGCAGTCACTGAAGTCTTTCTGGAAGGCACTCAGAGGCCCTTTGTGAGCAGGATGGTTGGTTCTTGCTCCATGTTGAGAGATTTAGCCTTGAGATATAATCAACTATATATAAGGTGTTATACTGCAAGGTAATCCACCCTAGAGCTTTCTTCTTATCAATACTAAAAATGTTTCTTATTATCAATCAGAAAAATAATAAAGAATCTACATGTCCAATAGGGAATTGGCCATAAGATTGAACGCCGTGCATCCATGTTTAGTAAAGCCATCAAAGAACGTGATCACACATGATGATGGGGAAAAGGAGATGGAGCACGGTGTGCAGTATGATTCTATTTGGGGAAAGTTTTTAAATGCAGAAAAACACCTGGAAAGGATACCTCAGTTTTTAATCTTTTAAAAAAAATCTTTTGATAATTAGTGGTCATGTATTTTTTTCTTTTATTACCTACATAAACACTCTAAATTTTCTCTCATGTGCAAGCATATCGGAGTAGGGGATGGGGTGTTTTTAACAGCCAGGTGTCTGGCCACCAATGTTGAAAATGCCTTGCCCTGTTGTGGGCCTGCCTCTCGTAGGAAGTAGAATCACTGGGTGAACAGCACCAGGCTCAGACTCTGTGGTGCCCTCCTTAGCTTCACTCCTGTAGAGGCTGACAGTTCAGACTCTGCCCCATCAGTCAGGTGTGGGTTCTTGTGGAGCCTGGGACACTTATGGAGCAGGCTGGGAGGGGAGATGGCAACCAAAGCAGGAGCTTAGGAAGCCTATAACAATATTCTCAACATAGACACTTGATTCTGGGACCTGACTCCACTGCATGGCGTTCAAGGTCTTTATGATCTGGCCTCAGACATGACTTTACCATCGCACATCCCGATACCTTCCTAACTGGCTGGAATGTAGATCAAGAAAACTCTTGTAGCCTTCCAAATATCCATCCCCTGATCCCTGACAACCTCTGACGAGCCGCCTCTTCCCTTTGTCTTCTTCCGCCTTCCACCTCTTCCTGATGGACTCCCGTCCATGCATAAAACCAACTCAGCTGTCACCTCCCCTCTGTATGACTATGGTTGATATTGATTGCAAAGTGGACAGGAAGCCTCTGGCCATGACTGAGAGGGATTATCTGGATCAGCTTAACCAAGGTGAGGTGGGAAGACCAACTCTAAATGTGGGGCGGCACCATCCTGCAGGCTAGGGTCCTAGACTGCATAAAAATAAGAGAAGGCAGCTGAATATGAGTGTCCATCGTTGCTCTCTGCTTCCTGGAACACGTGTGATGTGGTCAACAGTCTCACACCCTTGCTACCATGCCTCCCCCGCAATGGACTTCTCAACATGTAAGTGAAATACCCCTGACCCCCCAAGGAAGTACTACAGCTTGTATTTACCGGCCTACTGGGGCGTGGTCTCTTATACTGTTTAAGGGAAAGCGAACCTTCAAGCACCCCTTGCTCCAACCCCGTTGCTCCTTTGGATAGCCTGATTCAACCAGTCAAGTGGAGGATTCTGGTTTGTGAGTTTACCCCTTAATAAATATCTATTTCTCGATTCTGAGCTAGTGTGGGATTTCTTTTAAGCATTCAACCACCATAACACCCCCCCAACACACACACACACACACACACACACACACACACACACACACACACACACAGTTTTTTAAGTCAGGCCTATAAATCTGCTGACATATGGGGGTACCTGAAAACTGTCATTTGGTGACTCATGGGTGGCATGGAGTGACTCAGGAAGTTGGCAGAGACAAAAACAAAGTCATAAATGACACACACGGGTCAGTCTGGTAGCTGTGCTGCCCATCTTCCCAACCCCCCCCCCTTTTTTTTTAATGGGACATCATAAAGATGCTGCCACCTCTGCACTAGGATTCTGTCTTGGAGCTTGTCCGTCGCCAGTACCTCCACATCTGGAGAGCAGCCGGTTCTCTGAGAATCCAAGGACCTGAGCCTGAAACAGTCTGCATGTGAGCAGTGGGCATCCAGAGACAGAAAGACCTGTGGTCACCCCCCGGTTACCCCCAGATCTAATTAGCCTCATCTCCCATGTACAGACTTAGGTCTTTCCACCCTCAAATGAGAGGTGACTCACGTGTCCCAGGGGCCTCCTCACACTGACCAACAACGATTCCGTCTTGAGCTCCCATACCCAAACATTTGCCACATCTGTCACCTGACCTCGGTGTGAGCTCAGGCAGGGTGTCTGGCTTCTCTACTAGGTCTGAACGTCAATTTCCAGACACTGAAATGGTGGTGTTTCTTGGGAGCAGGAGGTCAGGTCAGCAACGATGGCCCATTCTGGGTCCTTCCGTCTCAGACTATGGCTGCTTATTATCTGCAGAACACAGAAGGGGTGAACAGCAGACTTGGCCTGGAGTCTCATAGCAGCACCTCACATTTTAGAGGGCATCACAACCCTGAATGGATTTTGATACAACAGACTGTTGACTTCACAGCCACTGTTTCTTATTCGGTGGGTCGGCGGTGCTTTAGGTACCAAACTTGGGGAATCAGTAAGTGTGCCTGGGTTCTAAATCCCATCTGAGGTCCGGCTACACTCCCCAAACCTCCACCCTGTTACTTGTCTGCTTGTTCAGTTCACTCCAGATGCCTCCATAAGCCCCAATCAAAGCAGTGTGTCCCTGCCTTAGTACTTGCCATGCATTGTTCCTGCCCAGAAAGCCCTTCTTGACTGTTTGCACAGCTCATTGGCTGACTTCTCTCTCCCACTACTCCAGCTAAAATAAAAGCTTCCATCACTTATAACCTTCACCCCTGGCTTCTGTTCTTCTCTGTAACACGTTATCCTCCCCGCCACCCCACAACATAATCTATATTTTATATTAAGAATTGAACTCACTCCTCTCTTCCCCCAGGAGCATGCAACTTCCACTGAGGGGCAGAGATTTTGTTTGTACTGTTTGCTTGTAGATCTCAGAAAAGTGCTAGATACAATGTATATAATTTAATATTATGTGGGAGGAAAAGAGAGTAAGAAAGAGAGGGAAGGGGGATTGGAGGGTGATGGAGCAAGGAGAAGATGGGAGAGAAGGAAGGAATGCTACAGACTTGGAGTTTTCAATAGAACAAGTTGTAGAGAATCAGCAACCTTGTTGTTCTCCGCAGAAGAGCTTTAGGAGCAGAGATTCATCAGTTCCCATCTTCTTCCCATTGATACCTCGCCGGGTGGGGAATCCATGCTGCCAAACTCATGGGAGATGAATTATGTTTTGAACTCTGAGCTAACACTGGCTGAGGTTTTCACTTTCAACTCAGAGGTCAGATGTCAAGTTCAGTGTTGATGTCCAGAAGACCCAATCAGAATGAAACATTAAAACATCCAGGTGCACAAGCTCTATGCCCGGCACATAGTAGGAGCTCCTTCCGCTCCTCCAGCCGTAGGTCCTTAGTAAATTCTGTAGATTGGGTTCCTGACAGATTTTACTCAGCCGCTATTCTGTGGCTGGACGTCTGTGGCTGCCTCTAGAGGAGAGGGCACCAAGTTTCTAGGTGATACTATCCTTGGGAAAGGATGCAGAAAGTGGGATGCAGGGCTGAATCCCTCTCAGCTAAAAGACTGACTGAGGTCAACATGGCGGAAGGATTGCCATAGGGTGGCAGAGCTTGGAGCAATAGAAACAGTTCTCATGGAGAATGCCATTCCTCACTTTCTCTATAGTGGCTACAGCCATCAGAAACCCTACAATGGGCCAGGGAGAATGCTCGGTTCCTAAAGTGCCTAACATGCAAAGACAAGAACCTAAGTTTGAACCCCAGGACCCATGATAAACAATGAGTATAGTGGTGTGCATTTGCAATCCTAATCCTGGGGAAGTATATACAAATGTAACCCTGGGGCTCACTGGCTAGCCTGCCTAGCCTGCTTGGCGGGGTCTGGGCCAGTAAGAATAGCCTCTATAAGTACACACATACATGCGCCTGCTCACACTTGCACACACTTACACACATACACACATACCCTAAGCATCTCCTCTTCCCCACTCCCTCCTCATCTATCAGTGGGCATGAACAGTGGTCCTTCCTCCTCTCCATCAGTAAAGATAATTATTGCCCACTCATCTTGTTACAAGGTATCCACTCTATGAGAGCCCACTGACCAAGTGCTGTGATACATGGTAATCTAGAGAGGGAACAGACTCATAAGCAGGTCACTGTCCACCACACTGTATCTGCCTCCAGCTGTGGCCCACCTGCCACCAATAGATGTAAATAGGTCTAGCTGATCCATGGACAAACACTTTTACATTGATAGTGCATATTTTAATGTTTGAACCACCAACATGTCTAGTCCATCAGACCCTCTGTGTCATTAGATTTGCGTAGGAAATTTTATGCTGAACAAAAAAAAAGTTAGACAAGTCATTGGTCAAATGACAAAAGGCTTCCGTGAGGCCCCACACAGATGGCAAAGGTCTAGGGCAGACAGGTAGTGGATTTGAATCCTATCCCTGTGGCCCACCAGCATTGTCACTTTAAAGGAGTGATATTGGTTACTCAGCAGCCAAAAAGCAACTATCTGCTGTGAAGGCTCTGCTCTGGGCTGGCGCAAATGCACTATTATTTTTATTATTGCTCCACTGTATCCCCCTGTGCCTTGTAATAGAAAGCTGGAGAAGCGCTTCAGTGGAGGAAGAAAATAGAGTTCTGAGCTCCAAGTTAACCAGCCTGTGGTGAGGAGATGAAAATAGATAACGGGATTGGAAAATGGCTTTGTGCCTGTCAGCCCGAAGAGCGGCTGGGTCCCCTGATGAGAAGGGAGACAGCTGGACAGCGATGCCCAGGCCTCCCAAACACCAGCTGTCCCAGGCAGTCCAGACCCCACCTGCTGCCTTCCATGCATGGCATGTCATTTACAACACAGGAAGTCTAAGCCCATGGGATGCTAGCTCTCAGCGCTGCTGCTCAGGAGAACCTGGAAGAACAGCCTGGCAGCCTGGGGAGGTGTGGGAAAGGTCCTGTAAGCTGGAAGACTCCTGGCTAGTCTGTGATTAACCTGCATGTCAGAGTAGGCACCCCTAGGACGGTGCATGGGGCATCCAGAGCCCCAGTGCTACTCAGCAATCAAATGCAGCACTACACACCAATGCCTTGAGAAAGCCTTCTGCTAGCTAGAACAAGTGAACAGTCAGCCCATGTAGGGTGCCCACTGCAGACCAAACAAACAATTCCTGTTCCTGAATGATTTCCTCACCTCATTGAGTCAGGGGAGGAAATGAGAAGCCTGTGCTCATGCATACAGGCTGCTGGGAAGCCCTGGGCTCCAATTTTTTACTGTTCTGCATTCCCACTGCCTCCTCACTGACACCAAGTTCCTGACTGCCTGTCTTCCTGACATGCCACAAGTCCTGGGGTCAGAGGCAAGGCTCAAAAGAATAAAGTCACTTACATTATTCTCCTGGTTTCCAGAATAGCACAGCCCCAGACTATCACGACCCTTGGTAGGTTGGTGACTGAGGTGCACCCAGGACCCACACTGCCTTTATTGGGCAATCTTACGCAAGTTACAGCCTAGGTAGCCAGTTGAAGAAGACTTACCTATCCTGTCTGCCCACTGCTCTGAAACAAACACCAAACTCCTCCGAGGGGCTTCACAATGAAGCACAAGTATAATATATATATTATATGTAATATATAATATATAATATATAATAATTATATATATTTATATAATATATATTATATATAATATATATATATATATTACTCCCTTCCCAAAACGCCAAGTTCTGCCCAGGCTAGAAGAGGCTACTTCTTAACTAATCATTGCATTAATATTTGAAGTTCATAATTAATGCAGATAGTTACTAAATAAACAAATGAAGACGCAAGGGAATGAAGCAAAGACAAGCCATGATGGGACGCACAAGAGTTCAAATCCTCCTAACTCTGCCTGATTCATCATTCCAGTGAAGAGGGGACCTCCACGACTCCCACAGTCCCACCCACTCACTCACAGGGTGATGGAGAGAGGTACTTGAGGCCAGGTCAATCCTCTATCCACCATGGCCCTCAGAAAGAGGGGTGCACTCCTCAGGGGGACTGTGGGCTAAACACAAGACCACGGCTTCACAGGGACGCAGAATAGTGAATGATCACCCGATACCAGAGAAATGCAGGGATTGTGAAAAGGGAACCAATGTAAGTTTCTACCCTCCAAATCAGCTTCCATTCTACACTTAGTCTACAGAAAGTGAAAATTGTCTGTTTCTGGGTCAACAAATGCCACCCTCTGCTCAGAGAGAGAAGAAAACGATTCATGTTTCCAGATGGATGATAAGATGGAAAAGCAACTCTGGAATGTCTGCTCTGTGACGTGACATCCATCCCATGGTCTGTGCTCCATGACATCCATCCCGTGGTCTGTGCTCTGTGACATGACATCCATCCCATGGTCTGTGCTCTGTGACATGACATCCATCCCGTGGTCTGTGCTCCATGACATCCATCCCATGGTCTATGCTCTGTGACATGACATCCATCCCATGGTCTATGCTCTGTGATGTGACATCCATCCCGTGGTCTGTGCTCTGTGATGTGACATCCATCCCATGGTCTGTGCTCTGTGACATGACATCCATCCATGGTCTGTGCTCTGTGACATGACATCCATCTCATGGTCTATGCTCTGTGATGTGACATCCATCCCGTGGTCTGTGCTCTGTGATGTGACATCCATCTCATGGTCTGTGCTCTGTGACATGACATCCATCCCGTGGTCTGTGCTCTGTGACATGACATCCATCTCATGGTCTGTGCTCTGTGACATGACATCCATCCCGTGGTCTGTGCTCTGTGATATGACATCCATCCCATGGTCTATGCTCTGTGACATGACATCCATCCCATGGTCTGTGCTCCATGACATCCATCCCATGGTCTGTGCTCTGTGACATGACATCCATCCCGTGGTCTGTGCTCTGTGAAATCCATCCCATGGTCTATGCTCTGTGATGTGACATCCATCCCATGGTCACGGTCATAGCAGAAGGAGAAGCCTTGGACAAGCCTGCCAGGCATCAGTCATAGTGAGCCAGGATTTGTCTTAAGATCCCAGATGAAGATGGATGAGACAGATGTGTGTGTCCCAGCTCTGTGTGTACCTGGTCATATCTGTCACCACATAACACTGCCGCTGTGTCCCTCTTAGCCAAGACGCTTTAATACAGCTCCTCATGCTGTGGTGACCCCAGACATAAAATTATTTTGTTGCTACTTCCTAACTGTAATTTATGAATCGTATCGTAAATATCTGATATGTAACCCAAGGGATCGTAACCCACAGGTTGAGAACCACTGCAATGCATGACTTTCTCTGTGTCAGGCATTTCAAAGTATGAGGTAGGGACATTCTGGGAGTAGAACCTGAGAACATTTTACCACTGAGTTGAGCTACAGTCTTTGTCATTTTTTTAAAAAAAAGATGTTTACAGTTAAAAACCAGGATGTAGTTAGAACAGAATGTTGATAAAATGTAATTTTCAGGACACAGAAGTCTTGCTTGTGTGATATTCAAACTTAATCAGCACTGTGTCTTATTGTTTGTCAAGCCTGGTGGACCCATCCCAGGATACCCATTTTACAGTAGAAGAAACAAGGATTCCAAGTCAAATAAATGGTTGAGATTTTGGAATTGAAGCAGTGTAGCATAAGGGCCAGCTTGTTGGGGTATCTGTTCCCACCTGGCACCCTAACAAGTCGGCAAACCCCAAAGAAAATCATACACAGGATTCCATAAGATTATAAACTGATTGGCCCATTAGGTCAGGCTTCTTATTAGTTCTTGTAACTTATATTAATCCATTATCATTATCTATGTTAGCCACACGGCTCAGTACCTTTCTCAGTGTGACAGCTCACATGTTGCCTCTTTGGTGATCGGGCAGGAATGGCGGAAGGAGCTTCCTCCTCCCTAGCCTTCTCCTATTCTCATTGCCCCGCCTCTACTTCCTGTCTGGTTGACCCGCCTATACTTCCTGCCTGGCCAATCAGCGTTTTATTAAAATACATGATTGACAGAATACAGACAATTCTCCCACACCAAAGCAGGAGAGCAAAACTTTGTCCGCCGCCTTGGTTGTGTGTTCTTTACGCAGAGAATGAATTTGAGGAGTCACCATTCCGTTTGGGAAGCCCAGCACACTTCAACGTTAGTGAAATCACTTTCTGAGCCAATTCCCGTGCCACATTCTGCTAGAGAGGGAGCCAGCAGCTGGAGACCAGATTCTTCCTGAGTGAAAATAAGCCTCTCATGGCCAGGAATTCCAGTGTGGGAGGTAGCTACCGTAGCAGGCTGCTCACCCCTGCAGCACTCCACGGCTGACCGTCCACCACCCATGGACACCCTCAGATCAGCTGCAAGCCAATGGTGCTAGATAGTACAACTCACCCCTGCTCTAACCTTAGGAACTTGGGGAACCCATAGCTCCACAAAAGGCAGATTCACAGAGGACCGGCAAGGCAAGGCAGAGGTGAGTCCCAAGCAGGTTACTGCATACTGGTGCCTAAAGTCTTTCCTCCAGCTGTCCCTGCTGCCTGGACTCCACTCTAGATGCCTTCATTTCTGCTAAATGTCACTCTCGAGAGAGAGAGAGAGAGAGAGAGAGAGACCCCCGCCCCAGGCAATGCACTTTAAAACAGCATGCCCAAATTTGGCAGAGTGGCTCTGCCATACTTTCAACTCTTGGGAGGTTATGGCAGGATGATGGATGTGTGTTTTAGGCCATCCTGCCTGGACTACAGAGTGAGATCCTGTCTCAAACATTATAAAATAAAATCAAGAGAAAAACTAAAATAGCATCCTTGTCTTTGCCCCCTTACTCTCTTTGTTGCTGTGACTTCCCTGCCATGGTGGATAAATCCCTTCTAAACTCCTAAACTCAGAACAATATGAAAAGACTAACAAACCAAGCGTATTTCTTCTGGGAGTAAGCCCCCAGGATGCCTCCCCTGGGAATATAGGACCATGTATTTACTGGATTTTACACTGTCTGGGGCCACTGGCTAGCACAATCAAGTCACTTTTGCTTGAACATCGTATTTTCAATGTCCTTGTAAGCACTGTGTCTTCTCGGGGCAATTCCAGACTAAACTCAGTGTGATGTAGGGATTCCAGCCAGTTCCTACACCAGGGAATTCAAGTTCTCAATGAAAGTGCAGAAGCGAGAGTTTCACGGTCCCTCTTGGGTAGGAACTCTGCCCCAACAGCAAGAAGTTATCAAGACTGACCATCATCCAGCTCCCGCAAAAGATTTCTGGACCACAGGTCTTGGGGAACATTTAATGCAAGAGAGAAAGGTTTCAAAATTAGCAAATGAAAGAAGTCAGATGGAAGAGAGGAAGACTGGAACACACACACATACACACACACACCAACAACCAGCAAACATGTAACAGAGCTTGAGAAAACATACTTTTTGCATTACACAAATCATCCCAAAAGTGCACGGTATGTTAATTATCCACAGAAGCTAACTTATGTGACAAAACAAAACCTCATTCTTTATAGAACACTGTGGTTTGGTTTATAGCCCTTCCTCCATCTCTGGCCCACTTCCTGCCTTGGAAATGTATTCTTCATAATAAGCTGTCTGATTCTGCTGGGGTTGGGGGAAGGAGAAAGGAAGGAAAAGAGAAAACAAACTGCCTCGTCCTATAGCTCTACTTGAAATGACATCCCATACTGAAACATTAATTTGTTTCTTGCTAGCCTCCATCCCAGAGCATGAGGTCTCTGACTGCTTTTCTCCCTTCACCACTTAAAATATTGTCTGGCACACAAAAGCATTCAGGATGTAGTCAGTGGAAAGCTGGAGAGCTCCAAAAATATAAATATTCATGTATATGAAATGTGTTCGGGTATGGGTATATACATATCTATGAGTTTACATATAGCTCTGTGTACACATGTAAACACACACACTCATACATACACACCAAATGTGCATATGTAAAACATAAGCCCAATTACAATTAAATATAAGCAATGAAGCACGGGCATGGGCTTTCTGGATAAAACTCTCATGAGGACACATCCCACCCCACCCCACCCCCACCGACCACCACCGCCACAACTCCACATATGCGGTTGCCTCTCTCAGGAATGTGTAAGCCATTCATCTTTCAAAAGTCAGCTCAGCTGCCTATCTCCTAGAACTTTCTATGTCCCTGCCCTACCTGACTCGAGACCCCTTTGCTTGGTCCCTGGTGCTATCATGGTTGAGGTCACTACCTTGCCTTATGACTAACTAAACAACAGCCCTCCTCTGTGTGTGTGTGTGTGTGTGTGTGTGTGTGTGTGTGTCCTTCCAGGTACGTACGCACATGTGTGCACGTGTGTGGATGCCAACGGTGCCTTTCCTCAGGATCCATCTGTCTTGTTTTATGAGAATGTCTCCCACTAACCTGGAACTTGCTCATTCAGCTGGTGCCGCTGGCTGCCTAGTGAGGCATAGGGATCTATCCACCTGTCTCCATTTCCTTGTTGCTGGGTTACGAGTGCATACCACCATTCACAGCATTATTATGTGAGCTCTGGGGACCGAAGTCAGGTCCTCATGCACGGCATGCTCTTTGCCAGCTGAGTCCTTTCCCTAGCCCCTGCATGGCACATCCTGATGTCCTATGTGGCCCATCATTTTCCAAAGAGGCAAAGTCTCCCATGTGCATGCTTTTAGCCAGCATGACTTTGTCATCGCCTTGTCTTCTGGCCAGGGATGAAAGTGACATCTTTGGACTACTACTGTCCACACTACTTTTTGGACAGGACTTTTAGCCACTCCTGACTCTGGGAAGCCAGCCAGCATAGAAGAAGAACCACCACCCCAAGGGAACCCTGCTATGAGAAGCCCAAGACACGTGTAGGATGAGCCACGGAAGACATGATATAATGCAGGTAAGAGTCCAGAAGCACGGAGATGCCAAATATATGAGTACATTGCCATCATGGGAACATACTTATCAGCCCCACCCACCACGTTGGCCCTACCATACCAGGAATGAACTGCCCACCTTGTAGAGCCTTTCCCTAGCTCCTGACACACAAAACTGAGATCAAAGTAAAACAGTTTGTTGGTGTGTGTGTGTGTGTGTGTGTGCGTGTCTGTGTGTGTGTGTGCATATGTGAGTTAACCTTGGGCATCATTCCTTAGGAACTATCTACCTTGTTTCTTTGAGACAGAATCTCTCACTGGCCTGGAGTTTAGCAAGCAGCCTGGCCTGGCTGGCCAGCAAGACTCAGGGTCCCCATCTCTCTGCCTTGGCAGTATTGGGATCACAACAGTGTGCCACCATGCCCATTATTTTTATGTGGGTTCTGGGGATAGAACTCAGGTCCTCGTGCTTGCTTGCTCTACAAGCAAGCGCTTTAGGAGCTGAGCTATCCCTCCAGCTCTCTTGGGGTTGTTTATTGTGTAGCAACTTTTAATTGAAACGTCTCCAATGACAAAGAGTTCCTCTTATTCAGTACTGTATCTCCTACTCTAAAACAGGGCAAGGATCATATAGGACTCCGTAAATTCCAGCACAGAACTAGTTGTAGGAAATTAACACTCCCCAAGGCATAAAGACTGCTTGGGTAAGGAAAGCCCCAATGTCCCAGCTATCAGCTGAAGCGACTCCTTGGCCCCAGTGAAAATGAACATGTTGGAGAGTTACTGTAGAGATTTGCAGAGCACGGAATGCTCCTTTAAATGATAGCATTCTAGAGATCAGACGAAACCCCAGTTACCCCCAGTAAGTTTTAAAGAGATCTGCTGACTGTTACAGCCACTGCAAAGCATTGCATACACACTCCATTTTTGTGCCTGGTTCTGGAGAGTCCTGACACACTTCCTGGGTCCTGAAAGGGCAGGATGGTGGGGGGCTTAGCCACTGGCAGCCGAGGATTCTGCCTCCAGTAAGAGCTGCATTGCTTATTAGTTAAAAAGAATTTAGAGCATTCCAAAGCAAAGGACCAGTCATCTCTGGTTTCTGAGACAGCTGACTGCCAAACGCCCTCTTTGTGCTACCAAAGAAGGCTGTGTCCTGACCTGGGGTGTCTCTCCTCATGGTCCACTGTGCTCCCTTTAGTGGGCTTCTGCCACAAAGTCCTCTAAGTTAAGCCTTTACTTCCGTCTTCCGTGAATTCTGATGGAAACATGCCCCAGGAGCACCCTGTTCATCCCATAATGGAACCCCTGCCTGGCCAGCTCTCCCAGGGTGTCGGGGGCTCAAAGGGCATTGGCCTGGACTCCACTCTCAGCAGTCCCAGGCAAACCCCAAGTCTACTGCTTACTGACGAAGGGATCTCAGGCATGTCACGTAAGCTCCTCAGGAAATGGGTCTGGTGACAGCTTGTAGCATGTGGGATTGGATTACTCTGGGGATCAAACGGGACAGTCTTGTGAAACACTGGGGATATAGTCAGTCTGGAATGAACAGAGCTTCTTGAGATCACAGAGCCCAGGACTGGGTGGCCAGCTCTTCTCTGGTTCATCCTTCATTCTCTGGTTCATCCTTCGTTTTCTTTAGCTCGATGTCCCCTCTCAGGTCACAGCTCATGCGTTGTCCCTTCCCACTCCTGTCCTAAAGCTTACCCTGGCACCTGCTCAACAGCAGCTCAAATTTGGGGGACTACAACATCACTAGATGACTGTTGTTTCTACAACATCACTAGATGACTGTTGTTTCCACAACATCACTAGATGACTGTTTTTTCTTGCTGCTCTCGTTGTAACCCTAGGATTCTCAGCTTTTCTTTAGGGGGAGTTCAGCGCCTCCTCTATTTAGGGAAATCATGGAACAGCTGACCCCAGCTGCAGGAGTGTCCCACCTGCAATCAGATTGCAAAGTGAGTTTTAGAGTCGTATTCAAAGAGTGGACTCCACCCGTGATGTAGGAGGGTCATCTGTCTATGTGTTACTTTCATTGGTTAATAAAGAAACTGCCTTGGCTTTTGATAGGACAGCAGCTTAGATAGGCGGAGTAGACAGAACAGGATGCTGGGAGAAAGAAGCAGGGTCAGAGGGAGCCGCTGCCGTGAAGCTACCAGGTCAGACATGCTGAATCTTTCCCGGTAAGCCACGACCTTGTGGTGACATACAGATTATTAGAAATGGGTTGAATCAATATGTAAGAGTTAGCCAATAAGAGGCTAGAACTAATGGGCCAGGCAGTGTCCGCGCCTTTTGCAACACACCCGCAGACATGCTTCCTTGCTGGTCACTCTTCTTCATCTTGCATAAGATGCATATGTGATTATCGGAGCAGTGACAGTCATCTTAGGACTATGAAGCTACCTTGAAACTGGAAGCCATGTGCTAAGAATGACATGGAGGAAACACAGAAGGAACCTAGGATGTTATAAAATTCATCTCCTAGCCACAGACTATCTATTTGCCTTAGACTATTGTAAGAGAGAAAATCAACTCCCTACCTTGTTTAAGCACCTTGCTTTAGTTTGATGTCTGCCAAATATAATCTAGCATTAGGCTGTCCAGGGCATTTAAATCAAGTATCATTATTGGTCAAGTGTGACACAGTCACCTCTGGAGAGTGCTTTAATTGAAAATGAGCCTGTACTTCAACTGGCGGAATATTGATCGGGAGGCACCCTCAGTGAGAGAGCAGAAAAGACACAGGGTAACTTGAAGATTCTAACCCGACTTTCAAGGGCCCTGTGGCTTCAGAAAGAGTCGGGCATACATGGCTGCAAGTATCAAAGATTTTTCCAACACTGTAAAGCGTGTTTGATACACTCCCAAGGAGCCTTGCGGACAATAAGCAAGATCAGTGGGAGCTCAGAGACGGGAAAGAGATGCAGGCTTGAGTTGGATAATAAGAGTGTGGGAATAGAATTGGTCTAGGTATGCACCTCGAACAGAAGTTTGGAATTAAGGATGCAAGTGTGAGTGGGGTTCTCTGTGGTTGACAAGATCCTCTAAGTCAGGATCTTGGGGTGCCAGGGAGAAGGGTTTGCGCTTAACCCTGCCGTCATTAAGGGATGATTCAGGACATCAGTGGTGATGGACAAGGACCAAGATGGTTAAAGGAAGGGCTCCAGCAAGACGGCTGCTGTGATCCAGAGGTTCCTGGGATGTTCTGAGTAGGAATGGTGATAGGGCTCAGTGACTCTGGACACTGGAAGGTGGGTTAATCCTAGTGGCAGAATGATGGGGTCCTTCTAGCTGAGAGCTTCTCTGGAGGTACTGAGCAAGCCCATGGTATGTTAATTCCTCTTCCCTCCTGTTCTCCTCCTTCAGGTACTCTCCTTGGAAGTCTCATCTTCAGAACTGTCCAGGCAACCCCCATGCCGTGTTCACCTATGTCCCCTGGATACCCAGACTGGCTGAGGGAAGGGGTTCAGCACAGCCTTGCTGTTTCTTTTCAGCAGATTCTAGACTTTCACTAACACCAGACAGTTCTTCAGCAAGCACACTTGGGGGCAGGGTGTGGCTTTGCAGGGACTCACCAGGGAGAAGTTTCTTCTAGTTTTCTGTGATCAAGCACCGACTGAAAGCAGCTAGGGGAGGAAAGGGTTTATTTCAGCGTACAAGTTAAAGTCCATCATTGAGGGAAGCCAGCGCAGGAACTTAAGGCAGGAACCTGGAAGCAGGAACTGAAGCAGAGACCATGGAAGAAGGATGCTTACTGGCTTGCTTCCCTTATACAGCCCAGACCCAACTGCCATGGGATGGTACCACCCACAGTGGGCTGGCTCCTCCCACATCCGTTAGTGATCAAGAAACGCCCCACAGACATACACAAAGGCAATATGATGAGTGCAATTCTTCTGGTGTGGTTTCCTCCTCCTAGATGTGTCAAGGTAAGAAACGAAGCTAATTATTGTTGGGATTAATGAGTCCTGGCCTTCAGCTGCTCTTCCCTCCTAGCACCTTCTAATTAAAGTCACTAGAAGCTGTGCCTAGTTTAGAGGATCAGAGGATGGGATTATCACCTGTTGACCATTGACTGCAGTGTATTTAAGCCTCCATGGTGCTATTAAAGAGGGCTTTTGATACCAGTGATTAAAGGTCTGTGTGTCGGTCTGTCTCTGCGTGAGTATTCTCAACCTCCAGCCCCTCTCCCGAAGCTCGCGAACTGGGGTCTAGCACATAGAGCACAGACCAGGGCTGCGGTGCGCGGCAAACTATGGCAGGACTCAAATCCTGAGAGCGCTCTGGTGAATATTCCACAAGGGTTTTAGCTTTTAGTGGGGTTGAGGTGGGGGTGGGAAAGGGGATTCTGCCGGGTACTTGTCTCTCCTGCTCTCTACAGTGGGAAGTTGACTCTTAGAGCTATTTTAGGGCTCTAGTAGATTATGAAAACAAGAAGTCACCTTGCCCCCTCCCTGTCTCCAGGTGCCTGAGCCCACACATCTTCCAGTTGGGAGGAGGTAGAAAGGGGTTCCTGGTCCTGTTGGGTCCCAATTTCGCACTAGGTTCTGTGGACAGCTACAGAGCACAATGTATGAATGCAGAATGTGAGAATGTTGGCAATTCCTCAGGTGGGGAAGGAAATACTTGAAGGACCCTGTCTCCCACCAGCCTCCGCTGGGCTTCTTGATATTGAAGCAAAAAAACCATTTTGTTCCACAAAGTAACTTGATTCTTGGACCCAGGAAAGGAGCCAGTTACTTCAATGATCATCTCTGGACCGTGTGAACTGCAAAGCCAGAATCAATAACTGCAGTGAAGAGGCCAAACCCTTGGTGTGAAGTTGACAGACATCCATAGTCACTCTGTTACATTTGGAAGAAAATAAGGGCCGCTTAGATTGTGCTCATTTTGCATGAAGTCTAAGGATTCATGACCATGTCAGGAAAATCAGAACCTCCTGTCTAGGAAGAATGTGCTCACGCAGTAAGTAAGCCCCAAAGCCAAACATCACACACAGTTTTTTTTTCCAGTCTTCACTGAGAATACAGTGGGGTGTGTTTGTTGGAGGTGAGGGTCTATGAAGACCTCAAAATATCCTCCATGATTGTATACAAATGTTAGCAAAAAAAACTCAACCTGAACTCAGAGACTACAGCGTGTTAGTCAGGGTTCTCTGGGGAGCAGAACTGGTAGAATGGTATGGAAAAGGGTATTTATTAGATTGGCACACAGGGTATCATATGGCCAGTCCAGCGATGGGTACCTACAAATGGGACGTCCAAGAATCCAGTAGCTGTTCAGTCCACAGGGCTGAAAGTGTCAGCTGGTCTTCAGTATATGCTGGAATCCTGAGGAAGTAGGCTCTAAGGCCTGTGAAGGAACGGACTTGCCCTAAGAGCACAGGCAAGCGGAGAACTTTCTTCATCTGTGTCCTTTATACAGGCCTCCAGCAGAAGGTGTGGCCCCAGACCAAAGATGGATCTTCCCACCTCAAAAAATCTGGATTAAAGATAGATATTCCTACCTCAAAAGACCCAGATTAAAAGTATGTCTTTTAATCCAGATTTAATTAAGAAAAAAAAATCCCTCACAGGTGTAGTCCAGTTGACAACCAAGAATAGCCATCATGTATAGCAAGTCAATTCAGACAATTCAGACACTGCTGCTGAGTTGATACAGTCAGTTATGTATATGTGCTTGCACGCTCATGTGTAAATAGGATCACAGTATACTCACAGAGATGTGCACACACAGGTACAATACATGTACACATACACACGGCACATACCCACATATTTGCAAGTACATGTATTTATGCACACAGAGGAACACAGCACATGTATGCATACACACAGGTACATACACACACACAGGTACACGCACACACAAGGCACAATGTATATGCACACGACTACATACAGTATATACACCAACATCCATAAGCACACACATTTGCACACAAGTGCATGTATGAAAATGCATGCATGTGCAAAGCATGTGCATGTGTCTGTACACAAGGAAAGAGACCATGCACACTCATGAGTACACACTCAGGCTGCCTATTTTCTGGACTCCTGCCGTACTAAACTGCCCATTGTTTCATCCAAATGGAAACACACAGTGTTCTCGATAGCTTCCAGGATGGATACACGGTCAGTCACCTGCTCCACTGACACAGCAAACTCCTTTACTTAAGGAAAACATGGTGCATGGTTGAGAACCACAGCACATTCCATGAACGGGATGCTTAAGAAGTCTAGCATGTGACAGTCTCTTCGTCTTTCATTCGCAAAGTGAAACCAAAGGTAGACGATTGGCACTGATCCAGTTCCGTTTTTCGGTACCTAGTGCAGCGTAGGCCAGTTTAACATGACAGCAGAAAGTATGTTACACACTAGACTCCATGAGCCTCTGCACAGGTGTGCTCCTTCAGGGGGAATCTGATCGGAAAGAGCCCTGGGTTCTCGGGAAAGGCTGTCAATGGGGAGGCACAGGGAGCCTGAGGTGGTGACCCATACTGTCTGCACCAATGGAAAGGCATTAACTCAGTCCTCTGCAGGGCACCACAGACGCTCCAGTATGATCTCGAGGTTACTTCCCTCCAGTCCCCCCTCTTCTTTCAGAGAGCATGCATCAAGGGCTCCCTGACCACCAAGACGTTGCATCTAAGGTCTAAAGCAAACTGTCCTCAGGGTTCCTGGGGAATCCTTCTGCCTCCCACTGTCATAGAAGGAAGAACGAGGCTAGGGCAGATGCCACTGGGGCCACAGAGGTTACAGTGCAGGGTAGGGGACAGAACACCTTCAATATCTAGGACAGCCAAAGGATAGGGCCAACTGTGTGTCCTGAACAGCCTTCAGATGAGGCCCCAGGGCTCTCCTCTACACAGGATGCTCGATCTAGGTCCTCAAAACATCTGAGCCCCAGCAATGTGCAAAGCTGATACTCCAGAGCCCCCCCCCCAAAAAAAACCAGATTTGGGGCTAAATGACACTCAGGTCACTCGACACTTGGTTTCTCACACTCCGCTTGCTCTTGGGTACATCAGAATATGAGGATCTACCCCAGGTGGTTGCTGTGACTACAAATTTCAAAGGCAGAACTTTTGAAAGTCACGTGCATGTAAAGAATTAGGAGGTTAAGACTAAGGATCCAAAGTTATAATCAGAGGATCACTACACATCTCCTCCAGTCTTCCCCAGGCCCTGGGTTCCACCCTGATGGCAAGTG
The DNA here is from genome assembly GCF_982192425.1 of Myodes glareolus. NCBI lineage: Eukaryota > Metazoa > Chordata > Mammalia > Rodentia > Cricetidae > Myodes > Myodes glareolus. The sequence goes on along the minus strand of NC_142051.1, from coordinate 44,553,649 downwards.
TGCTTGGTACGGGGGTGGGGGGAGAGAAAACAGGCCTGAGTGAGTCCACAGGCATTCTATAAACCAGCTCAGATAAAGTATCAAAATCAATAAGCATCACAGTGCTGTGAGGTCAGAATGGCTACAGCCCTTTTAGTCATAAAACCAGCAGCAATACTGGCAGCAGGGTGTGGTGGCCTGGCTGGAGTAGGTACTGAACCATTCCCCAGATGAAGCATTAGAAGAGCGGTTCTCAAACTGTGGGCCACAACCCCTTCAGGAAGCTGAAACCCCTAAAGTTTACAGGGGTCACCTATCAGGTATCTTGCATATCAGATGCTTACACTATAATTCATAACAGTAGCAAAATTACAGTTATGAAGTAGCCACAAAATAATTTTACAGTTGGTGGGGGAAGGGTCACCACAGCATGAGGAACTTTATAATTCTACATCTCCAGTCTGACTCAGTTGATTGACAGCTCACCTAATGGCTCCCCCTGCCTCCACTTTGTGGAAATGAACTCCTGCTCCAGGGCTATGTCTCACATCAACAGAGCATTTATGAGTGTCGACTATAAGCCAGGCGTGGTGGTGCAGGCCTTTAATCCCAATGCTCGGGAAGCAAAAGCAAGTGGCTGACTCTCCCTGAGTTCAAGGCCACCTTAGTCTACTTAGCAAGTTCGAGGCCAGCTAGAGCTAGACAGTGAAACCCTGTCTCAAGTCACTTCCCCCTAGAAAGAATAGTGACTATGCCACAATGAAGCCTTGCAATGAGCTGCCAATGTGGTTCACAGGGCGTGGTGACAGTGGACTGGATCCAGGCAGAGACAGCTAGAGTGGTTCAGGTTCCCCACGGCGAGCTGCAGAGCTGGCGGGAGCGGGAGAGTCAGGCGGGCGGGTGACCAGGTGGCGGATAAAAGGCTAACAGGACATAGTAAATAGACGTAAGGCTAAACATAAAGGTAAACATTTATTACTTAAAGAAGAGGGAGAGAAAGAAAGGCAGAAATAGAAAAAGAGAGAGAGAGGAAAAAACACGTGTGCACACGCCAGGACAGGGGACAGAAGAAAGGAGTTAAAATGGCGACCAGAGGTCAAAAGTGGCTGGGAGTGGGCGTGGCTTGCCCCTTAAAGGGACCAGACCAAAAGAATAACACCCAGTTCCTCTCACTGTACACCTTTAAGTCAGTCAACAGCCTGTCTGAGTTTCTTAGGCTGTACAGTGAAGAAGTAATGCTGCCCTCCTAGGAGGTGCAGGAGAAATTAAATAAGATGGTGTTGGAATAGCACTCTGCAGAGCCTGGCATGTGACTGGCTTACTGAACAAGATCACAGGATCACAGGTAAGGACAGAGAACAAAACTTTGCTGCTTCTTTTCCCCCAAGGCATGTGCATCATGGAGACACCACCCAGGGCTTTAGGGGGCTGGTATCTACACTTGGTTGGGCAGCATGGACTTTTTGCATCTAAGGTTCAGCATCCTTCTTTACCCAGCACACTCACCAGCTGGTAGTGGTGACGCCAGATAAGTCTGTGAACCCCCCCAGTTCCCAAAGGTCTAGTTTATGAACCCAGGATGATGTTCAGACTTCATATCATAAAGGCATGGGCTGCATGGAGCTTCTCTCAGCTCACAGATCCTGACAGGGTGGCTGATTCTGAACTGGGGTATGGTGTCATCTCCCTCTCGAAAAGTAGGTACAAAGGAACTATGTGTGCTCCTTTCTGCTCTTCAAAGAGAAGCAACCTCTGAAGTGCAGGGTTTTTCCATGGCTGAGAATTCAGAAACAGAGACACAGACTCCAGACAGCCAATCTAGGCCATGGTTAGTGAAGGGCTCTTGGTTTAGCCATTAACCAAGCCCCAAAGACTAAGTTTGTACTCTTCGAAGTGTTGGGGAGATAGCAGTGTGTTAAACAAATCCCTATTTTGTTCAGTATGCATACTATAGCCCCATTTACTCACTAAACAATCATGGCTAAGTGCCTACTGTGTGCCAAATGCTGTCATTGTGAGAGGAAGGTGGCCAGGAGATATTAACAGTTTAGTTAAACTGGTAAGTGCTGTGATACACTTAGGAGTAAACCAAGCACTGACTAAGTGTTTATAAGCAATGGGTTGTTTCACGCTGAAGTGACCACACTGTTGAGGGAAGAGACTGCATCAAGAGGACTTTCCCAAAGCGGTGGAGCTGGCAAAGAACGGTGCCAAGATTGAGCCCAGAGGATCCGACCACAGATTGACAGTGGTCAAACCAACCAGATCAGACAGCTCTGTGGATAAGTAACTTAAGCCCCATGAGTCTCGGTGGCTTCAAGTCCCTGTTTGCTTACATCAGGGTCTGGGAATCATGATGGATCCTGTCTGCTCAACCACAAAACTTCTTAGGATGAAAAGCAAACATCCCCAAGTTTCAGAGCACGCCAGTTTAAAAGACATCCTCCTGGGAGCCACAGATGCTGCTGCTGGCCCTGACAATGACAGCAAGCTTGTTGGCTTGGAAGGTTGAGGAGCGTCTGGCTGGACAGGGATATTTTTGGTTCAGAGATGACTTTGATGAGTTCTGCCTCTGCTCCTTGGAATCAGAAGCACCACCTGGGGTATAAGGATGTGGCGCATAAGGGGGCGCGTTCCTTCTCTTCATGGATGAAAAGCAGAATCCTTAATGACCAGACAGCACCTCCTGCTTTGAAGCATGCATTTGTTTGAAGCTTCCAGCTCAGTTTAGTTTCAACAGTGGGTGTCTTCCTTCTCCCCCCCCCCCACCAAATCTAGAGCTCTATCAAAGGGTTCCAAGCTCAGAATCCACCTCTCTCCTCCCCAAACCCTGGCCCAGTTGCTTCTGGGACCCCTCAGCATCACACTTTGGGGTTCCCAGCTTAGGTATTCAGAGCCTCTGGGATGTTAGAACAGGAAGCCCTTGATAGACTCCAGGCCAATGATTTGAAACTGAGTATCTGACAAAAGCCCTATGCTGATAAAACATGAGAGGAGTCAGCCTGTCAAGGAGTGTGCCAGGTGAGGGCGGGAAGCTTGTTTACCTTCCTCCAACCTGAGGTCCCTAAGGTCCTTTATGGAGCTTGGGGGTGATAAAGCCCATAGATAAAGCATCATGAGTTACATACAGAAGACTCATTCTCTCCTTCCTCTTGGGAAGCCTGGTGAGCATTCTTTGGTTCATGGCAGAGGGTGTGGCTTTGGTAAGCGTCTGCCTCTTCCTCAGGTCTGAAGCAGAGAAGCTCCCGTAAGCACCAAGGCTCACATTCCCACACCTCCACGTCACCTGCCACTATGCGCTTTCTCCAAGAAAGCCCAACCTTATGCTGACAAATCGGGCTTCTCATCAGCCGCTCTTGCTACTCCTCCTCTCTGCCTGCCTCGCTCTAGGAAGAGCTCGACTCCTGCCTTCCTTCCCCCTCACTCCCTCTCACCCTGACCTTGCCCCACTTCATGCCTTTAAAAGACTTCTGTGCCTGGGTTTTCCGTTTGGATTTCCCAGGCACCCCCCTCTCTCCTGAATGCTGTTGCGACTATCAATGCAAACATCTCCATTTGAGTGTCTGAGAAGTCACCCGTATCTAGCCCCAAAATGGTGTCTGCGGAAGACAGCATCAGGGACAGGGCAAGACAGCAAAGGAGGTAGGGCCAGAGCTGCCCATGGGTAGAGACTCCCTGTTCTCCTCAACTTCTTGCTCTTTGGGCTCAGGCACCAGTCTCTGATGGGGCCGCATCCTGGCCACACCCTCCCTAGCAGACTTCTTGAGGGCCTGTGGCACTACCATGACCCCGGAAGGATGCTCACTAGCACTCACTGAAACCCTAGTGCTGTAGCCGCCATCGGCCCTGCTAATTCTCTCCTCCAAGGCACTGCCCCAACCTTACCTCATAATCTTGTCCATGTCAAGCTCACATCTCTCTGGGGACCTCACCTCAGTGGCCATTGCCACAGGTGCAGTTTCCACATGAGCCAACATTTGAGAATATACTAAGCCCACCCTGACCTGCAAGAGGCAAGTCTGCCTTGGTTCAGAACAGGACTTCTCCAGGTTAGCTAACCAAGAGGAAGGGTCAAAAGTCAAAAGAGGGAGTGGCTGGCTCTTCCTGTCTACTTGCAGTGGTTGAGCTTCCTAGAAGTATCAAGGGAAAGAGAAGGGCTGATTCACTCTTGCAGACTCCTTATGTTCCTCACACTCCCTGGGTGGTTCCATGTGCTGGATCAGGGGCAAACAATAAGACACGCCACCCAAAGGAACTCAGTTAATCCATATGACTTCTAGGGTAATCACAGCTCTTGAAAGATTTCAATCCCTTTGTCTGGCAGCCATCCTGACTGGCTCTCAGACATAAATGCGCCAAGAGATGTTCGTTCCACTTCTCTTTCTGCATTCCTGATCGTCACAGCCGTGGCTCGAGCTGGCTCAGCAGACACGTAAGAGATCTCTGCATGCTCCTGCGCCCACATCCACTGTGAGATTGAAGGCGAAAGGCAAGATGCCACAGTGGGGTTTTGCATCCCGGAGGTGACCAGAAGGCAATAGACGATCTCCTTCCCAGGAGGCAATAGATGAGAGGTGGACTAAGAATCTGGGCTCCAGCTCTACCTGGTAGTCTTGGCCAAGGCAATGTCTCACCCTGGGCCTCAGTTTCCCCATTAATAAAGTGTTACCATGTGAACCACATGCTCTCTCGGGATGATGAAAGAGAAAGGCAGGATCTGAGGTTCTTGGGACTTGAGTTCCTATTCTGCCGTTGATGGACTTAGCTCTGGACAAGTGCCCAAAGGTCTTGCATCCTCAAATTCTTTTTGTATCAAATAGGAGGATGCCAGTACCTAACCGGTCTTCCCACATTCATGCCTTCTCTGCACTGTGACCGACATGAACTTTCTACAATACGTATTTAATCACAGACTCCCTCCTAAAGGGATTCCCAAGGTCTGGGTAAAGTATCTGCTACATAAAGACACAAGTTCAGATCCCAGAACCCACAGAAAGATCCAAGTATGGTGCTCTGTAATGCTAACACTGGAGTCAGGGAAGTAGGCTTAGACAGGAGACTCTCTGGAGCCAGTCTAACTGGATCAGTGAGCTCCGGGGTCAGTGAGAAACTCTACCTCAAAATATAAGGCGGAGAGGGGTGGAGGAAGACACTAGACATTGACTTCTGAGCTTCATAAGTAGGTGCACACATGAGCACCTGAACACACATGCACATATATGAAGAGGGACAAGAGAGAGAAAGAGAGAGAGAGAGAGAGAGAGAGAGAGAGAGAGAGCGAGAGAGAGAGAGAGCGCTTTTGGAGGCTCTCCAGGGATCCCAAGAGAGACTTAATTTGGCAGATGCTTAGATGCTTGGTCTAACCATTCCCTGTCTCCCTTCAATCCCTCTTTTCCCATCCCAGCCACACAGTCTCCTCTTCCTTCCTGAAGGCTCCCCTCTGCCACAGGCCTTTTGCATGTGCTATTTACACCTACAGGATACTTTTCCCCTCTCCACCAAACTGGACTTGCTTAAGCCTTACTGATGCTTTGCTTTGTTTACAGAGGCCACCCCCGGCTATGCTCCCAAACATATCAGCTTCAGCAGAGACTCACAACTCGATGAAATCTCTCTGTTGTATCAGGAGCCAAGGTGCAAATTCACACCTGTATTATCAGTTCAGTGAATAAATGTATCACAAACTTGCAAGCCCCAGGAAGGCAGGGACCAGGTTGCCTAATATCTAACACAGCACCTGTGGAAACAGCCATAAGGAACAGAATAAAGTCATCAATTTGTGCATGGCAGGGGTTATGCTCCGCTGATAGGCTCACTGAACAAGAGAAGACAGTCACAGAGAATCTAGATGACTTACCCAGTTTCTCAGTCAGTAAGTGTTGAGCCTGATTGCTCGTACACTATTTAAAAATTTTCACCCAATGAGACAGGGTTCTGGGAGCAAGGAGTCTGGGACTACGTGAGCATTTAAAAATAGTAGACACCCCATTAAGTATTTACTGTGGCACCCAACACTATTCGACTTTTACATAAAGCCACTTGTTCAGTCCTCCCAACAACAGCCTATGATGGGGAACTATCATTATTCTCACGCCACAGGTGTGGGAACTGAGTCTGGAAAGGATTAAGGGACTTGCCCGATGTCACCTGGTTTATAGTGACTAAAGGCAGAATTTGTACCTTTGTCCCCCTAACCCAGTTCTGTGGTTCTTGGGGAAGACAAGGTTCAGCTTCCACCACTGGAGAGTGGATTGAGCTCACTCCATGTGCTGCAGACCTGTGCCTTCAGTTCTGCATGTGAAGTGGTATGAGGTCCTTAATGCAGAGTATGCAAAGAGTATCCTTTAGGGATAGTGAGCGAGCCTCTGCCCCTGGGCCTTGGCTGAGGTTACACTGTGATCTGATCACAGGCTCGGCAGTGACACTCTGAGAAGCCATGGAGAAGGACATTGACTTGGGTTATAGCACTGTCCTGTGCGCCCATATGTGCAGAGAACATCCTTTAGGGATAGTGAACGAGCCTCTGCCCCTGGGCCTTGGCTGAGGTTACACTGTGATCTGATCACAGGCTCGGCAGTGACACTCTGAGAAGCCATGGAGAAGGACATTGACTTGGGTTATAGCACTGTCCTGTGCTCCCATATGTTGGTCATCACGGTAGATACTGGTGCCAAAGGAAGCCATGCCCTGTTGGTTATGCCAAGGGTCTTTCTCTGGGGGCCTCTTAGTGGTCCCTGGGATTCTTATCTCTCCACTGGGTTTTAACAGCTCAAAGCCCAGACTCTGGAGTCCAAATCCCAAACCCCTCACTTATAATATTGGGACAACACACACCAGTGGTTGAACTTGGTGGAGCCTTCATTTGCTCCTCAAGAAAATAGAGATCAGGGACACTCATTTCACAAGATCCATGCGCAGATGAAACGGGGTCACACAGAAGATGTGGAAAGCCTAGGCTAGCACCTGGTCCAGCAAGTGACAGCCCCCTCTGCAAACAAAAGGCAAGAGGTGTCAGAGGAGAAAAGGTTCGATTTTTCCAGAATTTCTTGGTATTCGAGTCCCTGGAACCTTGTATTTTTCCCATGTCTGAGCGCTTCATCACTGTAATCCACACCACTTCCGGCACAGGAAGACACCATCAGTCATAAAGATAAAGACGGCAACTGTTAAATGTGTGTCGTGGAAGAGAGAGCAGAATAAACATCTTGTATTTATGACAACACATTGATCTTCACATACTCAAGGAGGAACAGAGAAACTGATGTGCAAATGCAGCCTGGTCACATGCAAGCCATGCCACCTTAGACAAAGTCACTAAACTTTCTGTCCCTCAGTTTCTCAAACTGCAAAAGAGTGTTGATAATAACATCTACCTACAGGTATTGAAGTGTCTAGATATCTAAAGAGTGTAAAGTTGGGGTTGGGGTCATTAGCTGCTTATCATCTTTGCATCTAGTTAAGACCACGTGTTATGCTGCGCTGTGGTGGTGCGCACCTTTAATCCCAGCACTCGGGAGGCAGAGGCAGGCGGATCTCTGTGAGTTCGAGGCCAGCCTGGTCTACAAGAGCTAGTTCCAGGACAGGCTTCAAAGCTACAGAGAAACCCTTTCTCTAAAAAACAAAACCAAAACAACAACAACAAAAAGACCACATGTCAAAACAGTGATCATTGGGACTGACATGCCCAGAACAGCCCCACAAAAACCTCTCATGTAACAACTCCATCTTTCTTACTCCTCCCACAGCTGGAGTCTACGTGAAAAAGAAAACGAAATTTATTATTGACTTTTGCAGTGCCACAGATCAATGGTTATTGTGTGTGTTTAGGCAAACGCGCTACCACTGAGCTACACTCTCAGTCCAGAAAACAACTGTATTGTGTTCTGTCACTAAGATATCAGGACTTACCTGTTACATCAATTAGTCTTACTCTAACTAACATAGAAATAGTTACCAGAAGGGAGGTGATTAACATACGTGACATGATTAGAAGACAGAACACTGCAGCCCCGTGTTATGTGTGCAGCCGGAAGATGTCTGATTCAGCTGTCATCTGCGGTAATTTAGACATCAGGCCTAAAGCCCAATGAGCTGAAACTCTGTAGAAAGAGGCTGAGGAGATTATGGCGATAGACTCTGACGACGAACTCTGAGTTTAGCAGTGATTAGCTGGGGCACAGGTAATCCAGTTTGCAAGTCAAATCAGAAAAGGAATCGTGGAGAGGTGGAGAAGAAAACAATTTCCCAAACAATGAGAGAAAAGGTTAAGAGGACTTGCAAGTGAAATAAGAACAAGATTAGCACTGTCAACCTCCCCATAAGCTTAATAGCTTCAACGTGCTTGCCATGAATTTGAGAAAGAAAAGGAAATAGCAGGTAAAAAGGCAATGCATGACCTGGCTATAAGATCTGGTCCAGAAAATAACTCTTGAGTGAGGCTGCTAAAACTCTAGATGTCTGCTGGGTGTGGTCTGAGCATCCACCAAGGGCTCATTGTGATTAAATCCTGGATTCCCAAGATGGTACTTCTGAGAAGTGGGACCTAGTTGGTGAACTTCGAGTCACTGTGGAGGTGCCTTTGAAAGGTGGTTGAGTGACTGCTAATTCACCTAAGAAGGATGTTTTAAAACCCAAGTTTAGTTCCACCTCCATCCCTCCCTCTCTACCCTTGACTTAAAAGGTGACCCCACTCCAACAGGAACTCTAATCATTGACAGCTGCAATGGCAATTTCTGTAGAATCCTTGATGGAAGAGAGGCAAATCAGGCACCATGACCTTGACTGTGTTAAATGAACCCTTTTGCTTTGTAAATGTAGTTGCTTCATGCATTTCAGCATGGTGACTCAAAGCTGACAAATACAAAGGCATCGATGACAATCCCTCTAAATTGCACTGGCGTAAATCTCTAAGCTTGGGATTTAAAGGTCTTATTTCTAGAGCAATGAAAATAATCCTTGATACCCAAAAGTTCTGGGGAAAAAAACTATATTACAAAAGATTTAGAGCCTTTAAAGAGGCCATACCTTGCAAGACCCACTTGGAGTGTGGCCAAGAAGAATGAAGGAAAAGGAAAACCTTCACGCTGGATAGAGCTGGGAGTGGGGAGAACAGTGAACCAGCAAATTCTTCCCGGAGGGTAGAATCTAGGCCTAATCTAAAAATGTTAGCCATGGTCATGCACACAGGGCTTAGTTGACAAGCTCTCATGACTACTAAGGACCAGAGCCTCTGCCATGTGTCTCTCACTAGTCCCTGTGCTAAGAGGGAGTTTCACTGTGGGTATCCCACCATGTTGTAATATGCTGTGTTGGTGTAGGAGGTCCTTCTGTATTTGCATTGCTTTCATTGGTTGAATAAAGAGACTGCCTTGGCCTTTTTGATAGGGCAGAAAACTAGGTAGGCAAGGAAGACAGGACTGGATGCTGGGAAGAGGAGCAGAGTAAGGCAGACGCCATGAATCTCCAGCCTGAGATGGACATAGGTTAGAATCTTGCTGGTAAGCCACAGTCACGAGGTAATACACAGATTTAATAGAAATGGGCTAATCAAGATGTGAGAGTTAGCCAATAAGAGGCTAGAGCTAATGGGCCAGGCAGTAATTTAATACAATTTTTGTGTGGTTATTTTGAGGGTTAAGCTAGCCAGGTGGCAGGACACAGCCCGCTCCTCTTACTACACTGTGTGACTGCAGATAGGCTACAGGTCCCTAAATCATGAATAATCCCATTAAAAGTAGTGAATGGGACTGAGACTCATTCAAAGATCTTGAATACCAAGTCAGGAGCAGTGGTCAGAGAGAAAAAAAAAAATGATATGAAGACATATATTTGTGTGTGTGTGTGTGTGTGTGTGTATGTGTGTGTGTGTGTTAACAAGACAGATGTAGCTAGATATGACTACTGATACATGAACAAAGTGACTTGTCCTGTAAATAGCTTTCTTAAGCCCCTTGTTTTGCCAGGCTTCCTCTGTCTGTCGGCTGGATGAATGGAAAGGAGGTGCCACACACCAAAGATAACACAAAGCAAAACTCCTTATCAGCCAGGCCTTGGTACCTAAATGATACTCTTGAGTTCCTCCAGCCCACATTTCAACCAATCAGAGTTTAAGAGAAGAAGAATGACCTTTGACTGAGATTTGGAGATTGTCTTTTATATCAACTGATGTGATTGTAACAATTATAACACATAGAAGTCATTAAAAACAGTGCCAGGCTCATATAAGCATTGCAAATGTAGCTATTATTCCTAAAGTAAACACCTATTTTACAGATACTCCAGAGTCAGATACAGGTGAATGATAATTACACCCATTTTATAGATGAACTTGTTATCTGGTCCAAGGTTGCAGGTAGCAACAGACTTAGACTCAGGAGCCTTCTTCCAACTCAGAGGCCATCAGCACCCCACCTGTGACCTCGGGTCTCCAACTGATCCCTCATTGTCTTAGCAGGCCATCATTATGAAGTTTCAGGAAACACACTTGCAAACACCCCAACATGGAACTGACGTGCCTGCACAGAAAATCAAACAACCCTCTACTGACCCAAATTCTTAGCTTTAATTTACAAAGAGCCATTTAATTAAAAGTGTGCTCTGAGTCCAAAGGCATGGCGCAGTGGGGTTCCGGAGAGTTCTGCCTCCCTGAAGACACCAAGTTCCTCGCGAGACATTTTGTCCAAAAGAGCCATGGCGCAACACGGCGCAACCAGCTCCATTCCAGGAAAATTTAGTGCAGGTTCAGCGTCCACAGGATGACAGAAAAGCAAAGGACCTACAAGCCAATCAACTCACCTCACCTGTGCTGCTGAGGTAAGGGCTCACGTTAATTAATGTTTACAAAGTGACTGGGGATCCCTGAGAGGAAAGAGACTGTGCAGAACCCCAAAGTAGTGTTAGCGGCATCCCGAATAACCTGCTTCTGAAAGGAAGTTGTTATTTGGAAGTGCCTCCTATGAAGCTGGCACCTTCGCAGCCCAGATCATTGGGGCTAATCCTGTAATTGTCCTACATGGTAGGTTTGCACTTCTTTTGGTTTTGTAAATGTGTGTTTCTCTTTTTTTATGTGATCCTCATCACATGGACACACACACACACAATTTATCACAGTAATTTACCAGCTAGAAGACAGAGGAACCAAGACTGGAGACTGGATGTTTCTAAGCAGAAAAATCCTTCCCTGCTTTGGCCAAACTATACTGCCTCTTCCAGCTTTCCCTGAAGAATTTTCTGAATGTATATCAAAATTTCATGCAAGGATCCCTGTGGCTTTTGCAGAGGGCATGCCTTTCCCCACCCCCACTTCAGGGTATCTTACAATACAGAGAAATGCATGAAGCTAAATTTCATGATGGGATGCATGTGGACAAGTAAAGAAAGATAGAAAACTCTATCAACATAAGGGACATTTCTGACACTCAGTAGGTTTCCTGAAGACATCTTTTTTTTTTTTTCAAGGAGTCATGGAGTTACGCTCACAAGCCAGTTCCTGAAGTAGGTATACTGAACTATATGGTCCTGGCCATATAAAGAAATCGGAGACCCAATTAAATTGCAGTGCCCTGCTGTTTCTCTTCACACGGAGTATATAGGGACGTGGATTCAGTGTGGTAGAGAAGGGAGATACCAGATTACCACCACAGCTGCCACCACCATCCTTTAGCCCCTTCCAGGCACCAGACCGACATCCTTGGGGCAAACCATCTCATAAATACAAACTTCATTTTACAACGGAGGGCTGTCTCTGAATTCCAAGAACAAACAATTGAAAAACAACAGCCTTGGAATCCAAACCCCGGGGGTGATGATGGAGTGGGTAGAGATGCTTGCCACCAAGCCTGAGGACCCCAGCTTGATCCCCAGGACCTACATGGTGGAAGGAGTGAACTGACCCTCAGAAGGGTCTTCTGATTTCCACTGTTTTAGACTGAAAACTGCTCCGAACTTCCCATCCCTGTGAAATCTGCATCCTACGTGGCTCCAAAGCGGCTAGTCCCAGGTCGTCGTCCAGTCCCACAAACTGCTCCAAGGCACCTAGTGCCAGATGGTCCCCGCAAAGCCTGGACTACAAGCGAAGGGGCTTCACTCCTATCTCTCTCTCATCCCGGCCTTGGTCAGCATTCCAGCGTTCTTGGAATTTCTCCCCAAAATGATGCCCCACTGTCAACAAGAAGTTGTCCCAGAAAAGATTGTGTTGTTCCTTATCATTTATTATCAACAAGAAGGCTGGGATTTTAGGTCTCAAACCCCCCAAAAATGGCTAACCGAGGGGCCTATTTACATATCCAAGCGGACCTGGCTGCTAGGTTCTCCCAGCATCTCTCAGTCCATACCTGTTACAGGGTATGGCTGGTGTACCCCGCCCTCTACCCTGAATTCTCCAGCCCAGGGGCTGGGCTGCCTTTTCCCCAGAGAGCAGGAAGCAGTCTAAAAAGCCAGGACCCTCATTTCTACCTCCCCAGTCACCCTTTTCTATCTCCTTACCTTTTATAATAAGACAAAAGGGAGAAATGCTGGGGACTCTGGCCGGCAATACCGGTCTGTGAATCTCTACTAAAGGAGTGTACAGTCTTCCCCTTTCCTCCTCGCTCTCCTCACATGGGTCAGCTCAGGAGCCTGTCCCCTTTGGACTATCCCAGATATTTCTGTTCCTGCCTTTGACTATGTTCTCACTCATATCCACCATAAACCTCCACTATACCTAAGAACAGTTATATCTTCCTTTTTATTTCTTGTTTTCATTCACACTGACCTCTGCATGGGCAGCGTGACACACACACACACACACACACACACACACTTAATAATTAAGAATGAAATTCAAGAAGTTCAAAAGGCAGCAGGCTTCTTTGAGGACATCGTTGTACAATATGGTACATCAGCTTGCTCAATTCAACAGACATCAAGTAAGTTCTGACTGTGTATTAGGTTCTCCTTTTGGCTTAGAAGAGGTAAAAAAAAAAACCCACATATTCAGTACTGCCAATTTAGATGTCAGGTCTGAAAGGGGTGTAAATGGGAACAAAAAGAACAGCAAATTGTCTGGGGTTAGTGCTCAACTGTGTGGATAATGAAGTAGAATGGCCTGAAGGCAGGGAACTCACCTGCACCTGAAGTCACATATACACAGTGGTTAAGAGTATGGGCTCTGAAGTAGGCCATCTGCATTCAAACAAGCAATACACTAAAGCTCCATTTGTGCCTCAGTGTCTTGCACTGTGCAAGGGAGATGACAGTAGTATATTTTGTTTATTTGTTTGAGGCAAGGTCTCATGTCACCCAGACTGGCCTCAAACTTTGCTATGCAGCCAAGGATGGTCTTGAACATCTCATTTCTATACCTCCACTTCTGCCAGCTAGTATGCCATGCCTAAGTTGCTTATTCTATGCTAGGGATTGAACTCGGAGCTCCGTGCATGCTAGGTAAGTGGTCTATCAACTGAGCTACATCCCTAACCTGATGGTAGTACTAGAAACGCAGAGGATCAATATGTATGAAATGATCCTGGGAATGTGTTGGCTGTTGTTGCCTTTTACCCAGTGTCTGCTCATCCCCTGGCATTTAAAAACTGTTCAATAAACATTGAAGAACAGATGAATCCACAAACGAATAAGTAAGTGATGTTAGTGAGTCAAAAGAGGGAAAGTCTGTTATGGAAGGTGTGTGGTCCTCAGGAAGGCTTGCAGATCAGACAGGCTGCCACACAAAACAGCCAGAGAAACGGGCTTGATGTTCAGGGTATGTTTTGGATGCCTGAAACATTAATCACTCATTTCTTAGCTCTTCTGTATGCATGCCTGGCCATTTTGAACAAGTCCATGGAGAGATGAAGAGATCAGGATGAAATACCAGTGTGTCTTGGGCCAGAAAAGGCTGAAGGAAGAGCCCTGAGCCCCAGAAGTTAAGATGTGTGGTGTGTTGAAAGTCTGATGGCTTCAAGGCCCAGCCGCCACTCATTCACCCTGCCCAAAACCAACCCTGTGGTTTTCTCTCTCCTTAAATTAGCCTTACTCAAAAAAAGGGATAAACATAAATGCTGCCTTTAAAAGAGGTTAAAGATCCCAAAAGTAAAATCCATTTGGAAAAAGATTGGTTGCTAACGGAGCTGTGAGGAAGCTGGGGGTATATTGTTTATTGAAACCTGCATTCTTCAGACAAGTGGGCTGGGGTCCAGAAAGTCACCCCAATCCCATTTTAGGAGAAGGGCAGACAAGGTGGGACAGGAAGCAAGTGTCTGCAGCCTAGGGCTTCCTCGGGGTGGGAAAGGAGGATGTAAATCCCCCCCCCCAGAAAAGAAAATTGATGGAGAAAAAAAAACCCAAGAGGAAGCAAAGGAGTTGTAGTGCTGAGATAACTCTGGTTAAGGGATGACTGGGGAAGGGGGTGGAGAAGGGGCGCTACAGGGGGAGGAACACTAAGCAAGTCTGTGCTTTCTGAGTGAGGGTAGTCTTCCAAACAAAGAACAATTTAAAACTTGGGGGTTTTCAGGTGGATCCCCGATGCTGAAAAAGCACACAGGAAACCTCACGCTTTGTCACCAGATGTCACCATTCTCAGAGGGACGTCCTGTGTGCTTGCGGCGTGTGCCTGTGTCTGTGCATGTCTGTACCTGTCTGTGTACTCTGGGGAGTATGGCTTAGGGCAACAGAGGAGGAAGGGCTCTGGCAGAGAAGTGGAAGAATCTCCAGGATCAGGTCCCCTCCCCCATGGCGCACAGGCACGCACACACACATACACACACGTGTGCGCTTAGCTCTTTTCTTCCCCTCCCCCACTATGATCACATGCAGGTGAGGAGATCCAGAGAGTTCATCAGAGTAAATTCACAAACGGTTAAAGCTGGAGCTTTATGCCTCGGGAGCCTGCTGGCTCGTTCCTTTGCACACTCACAAGGCACTTGCACACACATGCGCGGGCACACCCACACGCGCACTGTTGGCACCCCAGAAGTCAAGCCAGGCCAGATAACGTCTTTCCTACGGCTTGGAGGAAACAGACAGGCTGCAACATGAATGAAATCTACCCAGAAAGGCTGCTTTTTCCGCTCCGACCTCGCAACCCCGAGCCAAACCGCCTGGAATATGTAGCAAAGTTTGATTTCGTTTTTAGAGTCTCCAGTTACTCTTCTACCATTTCCTGTGGAAAACTGAAGCTTTGAAGTGTCTAGCTCAGACAGGGACCGCCAGCACGAGCCCAGGAAAACAAACGTCCCAGTACCACCTCCTCTGCTGCCAGGACCGAAGGTTCAAACCCACCCAGCGCCCTCCAGTGAGGCACGATGCGGGGGGGGGGGGGGGGCGTGATTTCAGAAAAGGAAAAGGACACTCTTAGCTGATAACCCCTCCCTCTTGCCCGGGTCCTTGGTGGTGCTCCTTCACCCAAGTGATAGATGTAAATCGCCGGCCAGAGTGGGGAAATTGGAATTCATGGCCTTGTCTCGGGTCTTCCCACCTCCTCCCAGCTCTGGGTTCCGGGACCCAGAAACTGCTCTGAAAAACTTGGAGCTATGCAGTGTCGCCGGTCCACCACCACCACACATATACACCTCCTTGGGCATTTTTAGGCCCACCCAGCTCTACCTCTACCCTTCCACCTTCGCCACATCCAGCTAGCCATGCCTTCCCAGCGCACCTACAGCGACCCCAGAAGGCCTGGGGCAAGGGAGAGAACTGCAAGGCAGAGAAAGCAGAGAAGTGAACGCACCTCCTCCAGATCTAAGACAAATTCGAATGTGGCACTGGAATGTGGCACCTTGAAAATCTAACCAGGGTTCTAGAAGAGATTTATCAAGCCTGACCCAAATAAAATAACATATTAAATTATGTGTAAAAATAAAAAGGGTGGTGGATTTTGCTCGCGTGAGGCGGGAGGCAGCCATCTCCTGGCCCTGCACAGGGGGGCGGAACCCTGTGTGCTCTGTGACTTTTACTACCAGTGTAAACTACGCGGAGCCCAAGCTCAGGAATGAACCTGCGGGTTTCTAGCTGTCTCCAGTCTGGCTACCACCTCAAAGACTGCGGACAGCGCGAGTGGCCAGAGAGACGCGGTGGGGGTGGGGGGGCACGAGACAAACTTAAACCCAGAGTTGATTGAGTTGGATAAGGGAAAGGGGGCATCGGTACAGCCACTTACCGCTGGCGTTCTTCCCACAGATGAGGTGCTGGTAGGGCTGCAGCAGCCCCCAGATTTCCGAGTCGTTGTTGACCGTGTGCTCCAGGGTCTCCACGGTGAATCTGGGCGCTTCATGAAGCGTATGGTGGTGGTGGTGATGGTTTGCGGCGGCGACCGCCGCGGCGGGTGCTGTGGCTGTGGCCGGCGGGACTACGGCCGCCGCCGTGGCTGGCGGGGCGCAACAGCTACTGCCCCCGCTGGCGCTGCTGGCTGCGCTGCAAGGGCCACCGCTCGCCGCTCCCCCTCCAGGCGTCTCGCGCTCCTTATCCGCGACAGGGGCAGCACCCGGGCCTGAGCCGGGGCCTGGGCCAGAACCTGAGCTGGAGCCAGTGCAGGGGCCGCTACAGCTACGGGGTAGTCCGGAGGCCAACACCCGCGTGTAGATGTCCCGGAAGAGGCTCTCCATACAGGCCGTCAGGTAGATGGCCGCATGCTCGTGGATGCGCAGCGCCACGCGGCTGTCCACCATCCAGCGGTACACGCGGCCCACGGAGAAGGTGAGGCCGCAGCGCGCCGACTTGCCACGGCCTAAGCGGTCGCCGCCTGCGCTGCTCATGTTGTAGAGGGACAGCGCGGCCAGCGCGGCAGCAGTGCAGTGCGCCGCCAGGCCCCAGGACAGCACAATCTCCATGGCGCTCTGGATCTCATACTTGGTACACTTGGCGAAGCGCAGGCTCAGGCGCTGCGCCTCTTTGGCGATGCGCACCAGAGCCCGGCTTACCAGCATCGAGAACTTGGCCAGTGCGTCCTTGGGCAGACTGCCGGGGGCCGCTGGGCCTGCCCGGGGATCCCGCGAGCGCAGGAGCAGCAACTCCAGTTCCTGGAGGGTCCAGGGGACCTCGTCGAGGTCCGGCAGCAGCCGCGAGCAGTGCTGGCCGGCGCAGTCCAGCCCCTCGGAGTCTTCCACCAGGGCAGTGTTGACGGTGTCAAAGCTGTTGTGCCGGCTGTGCATGGAGTCAGCTAGAGGCGGCCAGCAGCTCCCGCCATACGGGGACGCCGGGTGAGTGTCAGAACAGCACAGAGACAAGTTGGAGGAGCGCACAGAGTCCGCCGCACCACCATAACCCGAGTCAAGCGTTAGATCCTCCAGCGTTCGCACCACCGGCTTCTTACCTCTCCTGGCCATCGCTGCGCCACTTCATGCTGCGGCCGACGGGGAGACGAGGGGAAGGAAAGGGAAGGCACTGTGGGCACCGGGGACCACAGGGACGACAGCACGACTTCTCGTCGCCTTGGCTCACTTTCCCACCTGGCGTTGCCAGCAAGTGCCACTACTTTCGCCTGCCTCCCAGAGCCGTCACCTCTGAAAAATACACGACAGAGACTGAAGTCGTCTTCTGGAGTCGGGGCCAGAGCTGGGGCGCACTGAGCCGCAAGCCAGGCCGGGAGGAAAGCTCCTGCCAGGACTCGCGCCTTTCATCCAAAATAAAAGTGTCTGGCCCGCTCCTCCCTGGGACTGAACGGACGCAGAAGCCTCTGAGTGCTGACCACGGTG
Organism: Myodes glareolus; assembly: GCF_982192425.1. Taxonomy (NCBI): domain Eukaryota; kingdom Metazoa; phylum Chordata; class Mammalia; order Rodentia; family Cricetidae; genus Myodes; species Myodes glareolus. Next base: position 44,536,004 of record NC_142051.1, on the reverse strand, counting down.
TCGCTAGAACCGAGATCGCCCCAGACACCGCCGCCGCAGCTCGGCTGGCAACGGGCTCCCCGCTCTGGGATCCGGGCCGCAGCTCCCTGAGCTCCCGCCCCGCACTAAAACGCCGTAGCCAAGCGGCTGCAAAACCCTGCTGAACCCCAGCAAACCTTGGCAGCCAGAGGGCGGGCGTATGCAAAGCAGGGCGGTGTAAGAGCCAATGGAATCAGAGGATGCTAATTACCTTTTTAAAAAAATTCCTCTTCTCCACGCGGCACCGCCCCTCGGACACGCCCCCCCTCCCCAGGCCTTGACCAGGGCTGCAGCTCGGAGGGAGCGGCGGCCTGTGAAACCAGGACCTCTGAAAGCAGGGAGAAGGAAATGTGGAAGCCGCCATCCTGCGATCGCCGCTCCCCCAGTTCCCGCTGCTGAGAGTCGTCTGTTATTCTCGGCGGTTCACAAAGTGTTTGCCTGAGGATCATTTTCTGTTTTGGCACATTAAATTTCGTTCTGCCTCCCACCATCCCATTCAAGAAGCATGTTTCTTCTCCCTCTTCAGAGCCCCTAATTCATGCGGGTGTCTTGTCTTGGCATGGACTTGCTTCAGCGTGAAGGGAAATAAACCAGGAAAGCAGAGGAAGTAGACTGATGGATGCCACTAGGAAGCGAATCTACAGTCATAAACCACCTGTCACAGGGACGCACTAGATTTTTGTTAGGTCAGGCAGGAACATGCACACACTATTTAAAGTCCCAGGGTTTGCACCCAGCACGGTGGTTCCCGGCCACTTTGGGGTTCTAGCGGACAATCTTTTAGATAGCTCAGCTTTAAATAGGGCAAATTCGAGCAGAATAATATTTTTTTCAGCTAAAGAAAGATAAAATATATAGACATGCAAGTCTGCAACATTTCTGTGTCTAACGGTATTGCCTTTGTTAGTTGTGTGACCCCCACCTACTCTAGGAGAAACCGTGCCTTATCCATCCAAGGACCCACAGCTCCTACCCAATCCCGCTTCTATAAGAAACCTGCCCAGATCTCCCAAAACTATCTTGGGCGTTTCCACCACCCCACCCTCTTGGATATCTTCAAAGTTCTGGGCCCTGATTACACTGGGTGTCTACCATCTATTTATTTGCCTGGATTCCACACTGGACTAGGAAATTGTGGTGAATGTGATGAGTTGATGAGGGACTGGCGGTTTTGATTGTTCAACAACGGCCAACAGGGATGTGAGAAGACACTCAGCATCACTGATCATCAGAGAAACTACAAATCAAAACCCCGAAGAGCTGCCAGCTCATGCCTGTTAGGACTGCAATTATCAAAAAGTCAAAAGATTGCAAACACTAGCAAAGGTGTGGAGAAAAAGGAATCTTGTGCTCTATTGGTGGGAAGGGAAATTGATATCGTCATTATGGGAAAAAAAATGCTAAAGATTCCCTCCCCCCAAAAATATACAAATTTGAAGTACTATATGATCCAGTAACCCCACATCTGGATACTCATCCAAAGGGATAAAATCACTGTCTACTGACACCCCCATGTTCACTGACACATAATTTGCAAGGGCCAAGACCTAGAACATTGCTCAGATTCCAAAAAAGGAGGAAATCTTGCCATTACGACCAATGACTAACCCGAAAGGCATCATTATGCTAAGGGAAATATCTCACTTATGTATGACTCTGAAAAGAACCACACTCACAGTAATAGACAGCAGAGTGTGTGACAGCTACCGTGTGCTGAGGGGGGAGGAGAAGAGGGATTTGTTCGTCATACAGGTTTACAGGGATGGGTTACTGAGTTCTACAGCTCTAGAGACCTTGGGTACAGCATGGCATCTATAGGGGATGATGATGCATAAGGGAAGCTTTCTGTAAGTGTTCTTATCAGGCAGGGGAAAAGGTCACAGGTATGAGTTGAGAGATATGTTAATTATCTTGATTATGGTGATCACTTACATCGCATGTGTTAAACACCACACAGTACACCTTAAATGCCTATAATTTTTATTTGTCATTCATATCTCGGTGAAGATGAGGGTGAGAGAGTGGGGTACTTGCGGATTACCTGCTATTTATCCCACATACCCCATGATGTCATGTAGTTTCCATCCTAATACATATCCAAGTCAGCTTGGCCCTCTCCTGCTCTCTACAAACTATGTAATCTGAGAGTCTTCCAAAAGTCCAGTCCAGTCCCATTTTGGCATACAAAACAAAAAACAGCAAAAAGAAATATCACATCAAAAAATGTGGAGTCTCTCTCTCTCTCTCTCTCTCTCTCTCTCTCTCTCTCTGTCTCTCTGTGTGTGTGTGTGTGTGTGTGTGTGAGTGAGTGTGAGTGTGTCTGTCTGTCTGTCTGTCTGTCTCTCTTCTCTCCCTCTCTTTTTTTCCTTTTGGTCTTGCAGGTACCTAAAATTCACCCTGATTAGCTGGTTTCCAGGAATCCCACGCCACTGTCAAACTCTCTTTTCCCTTTTGTAATATCATATGCTTCGTATAAGATTTAATGACCTGATCCCCAATTCTTCTCTGGCCTCCTGAAATATCAGACTATACACACAGCAGTGTGTGTGTGTGGGGGGGTGTCACCCTCTCACATACAAATATTGCATTGCTTGGCTCTATCCTTCTTGCCATCTAAGGAAGAGCATGCTGCCTCTTTTATTCCCTGCAATGACTTTGCGGATGCTGGTCCCTTTATGCGAATGCCCATACCCCTGTTTCCCTGCCTGGAAAACACCTCTCTTCCCAATCTCTAGGATTTGGCTCCACTTGTGAGTGTGCAAAGTTTTTCTTTGTGTTTTTGTTTTTTTCCTGATGCTGCCCACTTTCCATCCAATCAGAAGAAGGAATCTCCATTCACGGTTCAGAACTTGTTCTAGAGCCATTTTCATTTCTCTGCATGACTTCCTGGTCATCTTGTCTACTTCAAGTCCATGTGCCAAGGACACTTGGGTGACGAGTGCCCAGGACAGCACAGAACAAAGACCTGAGGAAGCCTTGTGCATGTGGAAGAATCTCGCCACAAAGCAATGTACCTCACACTGACTCTTTTTGTTCTGTGGTATGAGATCAACCTGGTACTGGCTGTCTTTGCCACTTTTCCAGCCGTGGGTCCCAAGCTCAGACATTCTGTCCATTTTTACCTGTTTTCTTATCTCTGAAATGCCCAATCAACCTACCTTATAGAATTGGGCAGCTGAAATAAGGTTCCACATATTATAATAACCCTGAACATATTTGTGGTGGTTTGATTAGGTATGGCCCCATAGACTCATGTGTTAGGATGCTTGACCCATAGGGAGCAGCACTATTAGGAGGTGTGGCCTTGTTGGAGGAAGTGTGACATTGTGGAGGCAGGTGTAGTTGTTATTATTGTTTTTGTTTTTCTCTTTGTTCTCTGGGGGCCTGCCACCCAGCTCCAAAATGAACACACAGAGACTTTTTCTTACTTATGCACACCTGACCTTAGTTTGGCTTGCTTCTAGCTAGCTTTTCTTAAATTATCCTATCTACCTTTTGCCTCTGGGTTTTTTACCTTTTTCTATTTCTGTATGTCTTTTTTTTCTTTCCTTCTTATTCCATGTTTGACTGTTTGGCTGGGTGGCTGGTCCCTAGCATCCTCTTCTCCTCTTTTTCTTGCTCCTTCTTCTCCTTTTCTTCTTCTAATCATTCTGTCTGATAGCCCTGCCTATTTCTCTCTCCTGCCTTGCTATAGGCTGCTCAGCTCTTTGCTAGACCAATCAGGTGTTTTAGGTAGGCAAAGTAACACAACTCCACAAAATTAAACAAAGGCAATATAACACACATCTTTGCGTTATTAAAAAATATGCTGTGGACAGCACAAATGAATGCAGCACATCTTCAACTAATATTTCACATTTTCCCTTTTCTGTAAAATAAAAATGAAAGGTTTTAACTTTACATAGTAAAGTTGCATGCAATAAGAACAATCATCAAGTAAGGATTACATTCACAATGTCCAGTCTGTTTGTGTCTGACAAATTTAGAGAAAAAGTTCCATTATCTATCATATCTTAGTGAGTCCAAAGTTTAATACCTAAATTACTTTGTATCATAACTAGGGAAAACTGCAACTCAAATTAGTCTTTAACCCCACCAAAGAACCAAGAAGGGTGTGATATTGCCTAGCAACAAAGACTGGCTGCCCTGAGAGTCACCCAAAGTTCCTTTGCAATGTAGGGGCATCCATCTTCAGCCTATAGGCCTAGAATATCTGTCAGATTTTTCAGTGAAGCAGGAAATTTAAAGGACTGTCTCACTCTTTAAATGCCATGTTTTATAGGTCTTTGAAATATTTGAAGATTATTTATCTATCTAAAATATATCTCTGTATGATGTTGGAAACATACCTAACATGTCTACCAATTTGATTATTATAGATGACTAACTACTGACCTGTGCTTCTTGATTATTCTAAATAGTTTATAATAATAGCTTTCCAAAACTATAATTTTACCTTACATTTTAAAGTAAATTACATAGGCACAATACCTCAAACATGAGTAGGAATGTATATGTATATTAGCTTTTTGTTCCTATGGCTGTTCAAGGGCTCACTGTCTGGCAGAAACTCTTAAAGCAGCCATATTCTCTTTTTCTTTTTCCCCAGTCTTCTCGGGCCCTAAGGATATTTGAGTACCATGTTGGACACCAAAATGTAGGATTTGTTTGTTTGTTTGTTTGTTTGTTTTACTGTTTGCTCCTTGGGGCCCCGCCATCCAGCTCCCAAATAAATACACACAGTGTTAGCATGGCTTGCTTCTTGCCAGCTTTTCTTAGCTTAAATTATCCCATCTGCCTTTTGCCTCTGGGCTTTTATCTTTATTCTACATACCTTTTATTTGGTTGTGTAGCTGCGTGACTGGTCCCTGGAGTTCTCCTCCTTCTCTCAATCTTCAATCCTTGATCCTTTCCTCTTAGATTTCTCCTCATCTTTATTTCTCTGCCTGCCAGTCCCATCTATTCTTTCTCCTGCTGTGGTATTGGCTGTTCAGCTCTTTATTAAAACAATCAGATGTTTCATGCAGGCAAACAACACAGTTCCACAGTTAAACAAATGCAACATAAAAGAATGCAGCACATCTTTGCATCATTAAACAAATACTCCATAGCATAAATGGATGAAACACATTTTCAGCTGATATTCCACAACAGGCAGACTTTGAAGTCTAATATATGCTCAACCCATGCCCAGTGTGGCAGTTTTTTTCCTGCTGCCAGTGGGTAAAGATGTAGACCTCTCCTTTCCTCCGTGTCTGCCTGAATTCTACCATTGCAGCATGAATGATATTGGGGTTCAACCTGAACACCAGAAAAGCAAAGCAGCCAGTCACTGGCTCTTACCCACTGACTCTTACCTCTACCTCAGTCCCAAAACAGTGATCCTGCCTCCAGGAGTTGTCAGAATGAGACTGACTGAGAGCTGTCTTCTCCCATCTTATATTCCTCTCTCGTGCTGGGATTAAAGGTGTGTACCCTTACTGCCGGGTTTCTATGGCATACTAGTGTGGCTGCTAGAGTTAAAAGTGTGTGTCACCACTGCCTGGTCTGAGAGGCTGGCCAGTGGAGCTCTTTTACTCTCTCATCTTCAGGCAAGCTTTATTTATTCAAATACAAGTGAAATATCACTATATACCGTGCTTCTCCCCATAACAATAACGGACTAAATCTCTGAAACTGTAAGCCAGCTTCAATTAAATGTTTTTTTTTTTAATAAGAGTTGTGGTTATGTCTCTTCACAGCAATAGAAACCCTAACTAAGATAATATATTCTACACTTGCCTATTTTTTTGCACAAAGCATTTACGACTTATAGAGTCAAAAGAAAGGAAAACAAACATTACTTATAAGATAAAGCTATCCCAGCTTGAAGGCCTTGCCATATCCAGCAGAAATGCTTTCTTCTCCTCTGAAGCTTCAGATGTACATTTGCGTCTCCTTTCCCTACCAGAGACCACGCTCCTTAAGAGCTGGGAGCTTGCATCTCACGTGGGGTCCATATTAATGGCCATATTTCTTAGCACTGGGGATAAATGACAGCCTATCTCCAAATTTTTGACACAGGTAAAATCCTTTGATGATAACATTAAATGATCAAGAGTTGCTGACTGCTAACCCTGCCAAGAATAAGCACATCAGCAGAGTGATAAAGGTCCCATGGGAATAGAAAATTCAACCTGCAAAAGGAGGAGCAGGGGAGGAGGGGGTAATGAGGAGAAGAAGGGGAAGAAACAAAAGCATTCAAAATTGTACTTGGCAGAGATAACCAACACTAATGATCTGAGCTGCCTTCTGACTTTTAAATTTTCTCCCTGCTGTTTTTTTCTGGGAGGTGCATGCATCTGTCCATGAATGTGAATGTATTCACACAGTTGGGATTTGTTCTCATTACTTTTCTCTTGTCATATAATAAAACGCTATGGCCAAGGCAACTTATAAAAAAGTTTATTTGGACTTACGGTTCCAGAGTGTTTGAGTCCATGGTGGTGGAGCCAAGGCAGCAGGCAGCTGGAGCGGAAAGTGAGCGCTCACATCTTAACCAGGGGCCCAAGGGGAGAGGAAACTTAAGATGGCTCAAGTCTTTAAGCGTTCAAAGGCCTCCTCCAGTGAGAACTCTCGTCAGGCTCCCCAGATCATGCCACCAAATGGGAACCAAGTTCAGATACCTGGGCCTGTGAGGACATTCTCATGTAATGCCCCCACATCATAATCGCCACAGGATTATTCTGTAAATTATTTTGCATTCTGACGTTTTCCTCAAATATTTCTTCAAACCTTAGAGCGCAATCATTTCTCCCATGGTATTAACTCATCCTAACTATTTTACTTTTGTGGCTATAAAATATTCTATTGAATAAAAATTTAAAACACTGACGAAACATTGAAGAAGACACCAGAGGATGCAAAGACCTCCTGTGTCCAGGGGTGAGAGGCCAAAAGCTGTTTACAGATCCAGTGTCATCCTCATCAAAATACCAATGACATCCTTCATATGGAAACAAACAATTCGGTCAATAAATGGGATCATGAAGTGACGAAAACTGACAGTTCTCAAAATATGAATACAATGGTCAAGGAACACATGAAAACATGTTCAGCCTCATTAGCCATCAGAGAAATGCAGACGAGAATTACATTGGGATTCCATCTCATCCTAGTCAGAAAGTCAGTCATTAGGAAAACAAAATCAAATATGGGCACAGATATAGGTAAAGGCTCACCCTGTTACACAGCTTGTGATAATGGGAAACATCAGTGTCTGGAAACAAGTGTGGCGTTCCTCATAACTAAAAATAGATCTGCCACATGACTTCCAGGACTCTGGGTCAGTCTCTCACAGAAACGCTTGCACATCGTTGTCTGTTGTACCACTATGTAGAAGAACAAGATATGGAACCAAGCTAGATGTTCAACAGCAGAGGAACGAGTAAAGAGAAAGTGACATGTATGTAAGAAGAATAAAACTACCTTGTTTGCAAAAAAGTGACATATATGTAATAAGAATAAAGCTACATTGTTTGCAGAAAATTGCATAAAACTGGAGATGATAATTTAAAATGAATTAAGCTAGTTTCAGACAAGTATCATATGATTTCTCTCATATACATCTCCTCGAATCCCCACAGATACATAAGATTGTGTCTCTACATCTGACATGAAAATAGCAGTCGAACCATCAAGAAGAACAATGGGAACTAACAGGAATGCAAGGGAAGAGAACATAGAAGGAGATAGAAAAGGGAAAGGTTCAATGTATGTTGTATACAGGTACGAAAATGGCTAGACATTGTACACTGAATATACACGAAAAGTTAGGAATCCCATTGCTTGCTCGTACTTTGACATATTGTTTTCCAATTTAGTTGTTTCTGCTCATTTACTCTTGTGTGTGAGTAATTTTGAGATGGGCCTCTTAGAACCTAAAGAAGGCTTCAAAACTTCTCTATATCTGTTAGCTTTTAAAAGATGAAAATATATAATACATCAAAGGGTAAAAATAAGCAAATATATGGTAATATATAATGTACTAAAGGTTAAAATAGGCAAAAGCCATGATTCTATATAACTGGAGTTATTTGACCTATTGGATGCCAAAAATTGAGAAAAGTTTTGTACCAGTTACTCCTCTCTTGTTGAGATGAAGTCATTGACAATAGCAACTGAAGAAAGGAAGGATTCCCTTTGCACCTTGAGGGTGAATTTCCTCATCTGGATGGAGGAATCATACGGTAAGAGCATTTGGCCACATTGCATCCAGAGTCAGGAAGCAAGAAAGACAGACAGTAGCTGAGTCGGTGTTCACGTCATTGTCTCCTTTGCCTCAGCTTGGGCCCCGAGTTCGTGAGCCATCCTGGGTCTTCTCACCTCACTTAACCCAGCGGGGAAACTTCCCCACAGATGTGTTTGGAGGGTTGTCTCCTAGGTGACTCTAGAATCTGTTGAGTTGTCACAAGCATCACAAGTGCCTAGCTAGCTTTGTGCACCGACACAGTTTTGAGGTTCTCTTGGGGAAGGGTGGTTTGCTAGTATGTATCAAATGCTCATCCTTTGTGACTTTGCAAAAAATTATTACCCAGGTGTTCCTTGCATATTTTTTCAAAAGCAACATAAGATGCCTTAAATAATTTTTTTTTAAAAGATAGGATTTGGGGAAGCAACTGATGCCTTTTAGTAAAGAAAATGGAAAGGATTTCAGCCTACTCTCATGAGGGAATATTCAGCAGCTTCAAAGAGTAACAATGATTGCTTTTAGTTCCACAGCCTGTCTTGTCGGTGCGCAAAGAAATGTTTTAAGTGTAAGCTTTCGGGTGCGTGTGTTCACAAAGTGTGACCTCATGCACTCACACGTGATCTTACTTGCAGAAAAAATGCTTTATGGAAAACTAATAAATGCATGACTAAGAGCTTTCTTTTTTGCATTTTATATATATTTATTTATGTATATAAAACGACTAAGAGCTTTCTTGAAAGGATGAAAACACTAGCTATGATCAGATTCTTGAGATTTGTAGTGGTTTTTAATTACATTTTTTTCTCTCCCCCAACTACTCCCAAGAGTTTTGCATTTTTTTTTTTAATTCTAGTCAGGCATAGTGTTGCATACCGTTAGACCTAGCAGTCAGGCTGAGACAGACAGATCTCTAAAAGTTCAAAGCCAGCTTGGTCTATTAATGAGTTCCAGGATGTCCAGGGCTATGTAGAGAGACCCTGTCTCAAAACAAAACAAAACAAAAAAACACCCTGAACTTTTTACATTAAGCAGGTACTGATTTTTACCAAAGTCATAAAACTTTCCCATAGGAAATAAAATTATTTTCTGCCGGAGATTCCGAACCCTTTAAGTCAATCCAAGGACTAAGGACTTCACCCATCAGCAGTTTATAAACAGAAAAGTGTATTGACTATCCCAGCAACCACCATTCCAAGCAGCCTTATTCACTGTGTCTCATCTCATCTCTCCCAGCATCCACCAGGCAATGCCTGGCTCTGCTCCTCACTCAAGCAGCCTCAAGCAAATTCCTCAGCCTCACTGTGTCTTCCTTCTACATCATTACTTGAAGCCAAAAACTTCAAAAGCTCAGCGGCAAGGTTTAAAAGTCGGGATCAGGACTCTTCAGGGAGGACTCTCAGGTAGGAGGCTGCAGCTGTTGCTCTCAGAAGTCAGTCTGAGGTTGGGAGACCAGGTTCTAAGCTCCACCCACCTCTGTTTTCTGCGACGGCCTCGCGTTGGCTAGCCCATCTCCGTCTCTGGAGGACTGGGGAGTCTGAGAAAGGAAGTGTCACGTGAATCGGGTAGGCAAGGCAGAATAGTGGAAGAGCCCGGAAAGAGCTGTGAGCACAGGAAGGTAAGCCATTCATAGGTAAATACGGCACTGCAAGCCGCGACTATTATGGGGACTCGCACTGCAACACCACACATTTTGAGAGGCGAAGCTTCACTGGTAGTTCCCCATCATTCCCGCTGTCTTTTCTCTGGTAGCACAGTTTATCACCTCCCGCACACAGTCCCCAGGAGTACCTCACTGAACCTCATTTTTTCCCAGATTCTACTCTGCTGGAAGGATAATTCTTCTAAAACAAGTTTTACCAGTATCAGAAAGGAATAGTGCTAGTCTCTCTGTCCAACTTCATCTTCCCTCCTGTTCAGCCACCAGGCTCCTCAGTCCCTAAAACACATTATAGCTTCTTAAGCATAGGGAACGTCTTTACCAACACGGCCCCCTTCGTATTAAATGTTAGTACGTTAAAAAAAAAAAATGTGCCTGTTGACCTCTCTCCCACATTTTTCTAACCACACTTCTCTTCTGCCCTACGGAACTGGCTCCCCCATTTGCATTCCTTTTTTGAAGCCTTGAACACGCACGCACCTCCGAGGCAGGACTTAGCAGTAATTGCTAGCTATAAGCAATAGCAGCAGCACCAGCTGCTGGGGTTGCCTTTTGCCTTTTCCTCTGCGTGCTTATAAATGTTAGACTCAAGGTCACAAAGACCCAGGTCTAAATACCGGCAGTGTGATATTTTCAGTTGTACGTCTAACCTACAAATTTGTACTAAACTAAATTTATATGCCCATCTATTTCTTTTGTAATTCAGGAGGTTGAATTTAGGACCTTGTGCTTGCTGGTTAGGCATGCGTTGAGTAATACCCCCAACCAACCCATGTGTTAATTTTTTTTTTTTTTCTGCTGGGAAGATCATAATGACAGCCATTCTGATAGGATTGGGGATATGAGATGATGCATGGAAGAATTTAGGAAAATACCAAGTGCACAGAAAAGCGTCAACAAAAGCTACTGTGGTGATTGAATGAGCCCTTAAGAGCTCCGTGTGTTTCAATACCCGGTTCCCAGCACTGTTTGGGGAGGCTATGGAACCTTTAAGCAATAGGACCTTGCTGGAGAAAGGGTGCCAGTTGGTGAGATCTGAGGGTTTATAGCCTCAGGTCACCTTCTCTCCCCCCCTCCCCCCCACTGCTGTGTGCAGTTGAAATAAGATCAGCTGTGTTTCTGCTTCTGCCCCATGCCACGTTTTCCAGGCCATGATGACACGAACAGTGAGCCGAAAACTCCCGTCCGTTGCTTTTGGCCATGACATGCTGTCACAGCGACGGAAAAAAAAAAAATATTTTAGCCAGTATCACCACACTGAATACACTGATCTAGCCTCTAACTTTTCATTAAATCGTATCATATTTCCCACCCTTAAATGTTTTCGTATATTTTCTTGCTTTTTTTTTAATTTTGATTTCATTCAGACAGAAAGTTGATAAACACTCTATTCACATATCACCCACAATCACGATACTGTTTTCTCTCTCCCACAGGTGTGTGTGTGTGTGTGTGTGTGTGTGTGTGTGTGTGTATGCATGAGCTAGTGGAGACCAGAGGTCAGTGTAATCTTCCTCAAGTACTACTATTTTTTTTTTTTTTTTTTTTTGTGAGACAGGATTTCTCACTGAATCTAGAACTCACCAATTGGCTAGACTGGGTGACCCATGAGCTCTATGGACCTACCTGTCTCTGCCTCCCACCACATCATTACTGGAATTAGGAGTGTGTGCCATTGTGCCTGGCTTTTCTATGGGTGTTGGGGATCTGAATGCAAGTCTACATGCTTGTGAATGTAGTGGTGATATCTTGTTTATACTCTAACAAATAAAGCTTGCCTGAAGATCAGAGAGCGGAGCTAGCCACTAGTTAACCATAGAGGTCTGGAGGTCTATACAGACAGACAGGAAGTGATATGGCTGGGTGGACAGAGGACTATAAGGCAGGAGGAGACAGGAGTTCAGCCCTTTTTCAGTCGAGGAGTTAGCAAGGTAAGAGTTGGTTGTGGCTAGCTCTGCCCCCTGATTTCAGGCAAGCTTTATTTGTTAGAGTACAAACAAGATATCACCAAATTTCCCATTTTTTGTCTAAAATAAAAAGGAGGTTTTTATTCTTTATTGTCATGAACTATAGATAGAATTTCAACAGACAAGCCTTTCTCTGTCACATACATTGTAGATAATTCTCTATGGCTTGGTATTTTTCTCACTTTAATTTAGTTGCTTACTTTTATGTGTGTGTGTGTGTATATATATATATACCTACATATATATGTAGAGAAAGAAATGCAGATACATATACACATAATATATGCAAAATATATTTATCTTATTTATATTTATATACATATAAAATATTTAATAATTTTTATATTTATATAATTTGCTTGTGGTTGTTTGAGTAAACATTAATGTATATAAAATATATAAATATTGACATATTTATATATTTACATATATAAATTATATGTGTTATATATAAGATATATAACAGTTATGTTATATATATGTGGGTTTTATTATGCTTACAGGATGTGATCCAACTAGTCTAACAGTGTCTGTCTGCCAATGGAAAGTCCACAAATCCAGTAGCTATTCAGTCTACAAGGCTGGATGTCTCAGCTGGTCTTAAGTACACACTAGAATCCTGAAGAAGTAGGCTCTAATGCCAGTGAAGGAATGGGCGTTGCCAGTGAGAGCAAGGGCAAGCAGGCAAGAGCAAAAGCTTCCTTCTTCCATGTGACCCAGATTAAAGCCAGGTCTTCCTGTTTCAAAGGATTTAATTAAGAAAAATCCCTCACAGGTAAACCCAGCCTCTTGGGTTTTAGTTAATTCCAGATGTAATCTAGTTGACAACCAAGGACAGCCATCACAGAGAAGTTGGTCCACCTACGATTTTATTACATTTGGGAACATCATGTGGATTTCTCAGAAGCAACACTCCAGTTATAAAATAGGGATGCCGATTCAACCTGCTTCATAAGCGAGGTAGACACCCCTACCCCCACACACCTGCCCTGCTTTGTATCAGAAGAACGAGACTCTTGAGCCACGCTAGGGCAGAAAGACAAAAGCCGTTTCCCTAGCTTGCTCTCTCAAGCTGGCTATTATGGGGAGGGCAGTGGTAGTTGAGGATAAAGCACACCAAAATTTTGTTTTGACTTGAAAGACCTTTTTCAGAGCTTTGTTTATTCCAAGCACCCTTTAAACATTTTAAACACTGTTCAATGAAGTGCTTCAGGCACCATTTCAATACCGATTATGTTTCCTGCCCTTGAGAACAGTGCCTTGCTTCAATAGGCATTACCGGCTCTGCAAAGCTGGGATGTTAACGCTCACCAACCCCATTCTTCCTCTCCTTTGCTCTTGCCTAAATATTGTAGCTGAAACCATTATTCACAAAAAGAAGCAATTAGCATGCCTCTAAATACACTTCAGGACAAGCACAGCAGTTCCACAACCCGAGGCTTCACTCTGGTGCTCGGAGAGCCTGCCCACATGGTAGAGGATCAGCCAGTGCTTGCTAAATAAATCAGCATGAGTGTGCAGGGGGCAAAAAAATAAAAGAGGAACAACAGCTATTAATTCCATACTGAACAAAGGGGCAGGGCTTGCTATGGAACTTTATACAGACACCAAAGTCTTTAGGAAAACTTCAACTTTGATCATTGCTTGTTGAACTTATAGAGAACTTCCCAATGTGTGTTCCACAGAATGTTAGGAAAGATTAAAGTTTGTGTGCCATCGAATATGCTTCCCCACTTTTAGAGATTCATGACAAGCATTTGCACACGAAAGCCCTGTTTAGCGGATGGTGAAATGGCTCTGGGGGCAAATGCACTTGCTGCCCAGCCTGATGACTGAGTTCAGGCCCCAAGATCCACATGGTAAAAGAAGAAAACTGACTCCCACACTTTGTTCCGTGACCTCCACATACACACTGCGGCAAGCAATTGTGCACACACACACAGAGACAGACAGACAGACAGACAGACAGACACACACACACACACACACACACACACACACGTCTGTCTGTCTATCTGCATGTGGGTTTGTACTGTAGTGCTTGAGGAGGCCAGAAGAGGACATCAGACCCCCGGGAGCTGGAATTACAGGTGGTTATGAGAAACCCTACATGGGTACTGAGAGTTGAACTCAAGTGCTCTGAATGGTGGCTCTAAACCACTGAGACAACTCTCCAATGCCCCCCCCAAATTAAGTTCTACTCTGATCACTTATATGTCCTAGGGGCCTCTTGGCACACTCGTGCCTATTTATTGAATAAACAAAACAACTAAGTTAACTATTGCTGTATAAAGTATTGTTCCAAAATGGGGAGCTTTCAAACAGCAAACATTTATTATCTCACATCTAAGCATAGCTCAGACGGGACCTCTACTTCAGAATTCCATAGACTTCAAGAGGGTTGACTGAGCTGTAGATTCTCCAAATCTCATTTCAGGAGATCAACTTGAGAGAGTATTTGGATGTGTCTGGGCTGGAAGCTTTGGTTTCTTGTCATAGGGACCGTTCCCAAGCAGATAACAAGTTTCCCTTGTAGCAAAAAACAAAACAAAACAGATATGTTTAAGTGTCTGACAGCACCCCTTAAAGAGGTCAGCGGTCAGCCCTTTTAGATGAGTTTGGGTATGTTTGGGGTGTGGACAGGTCAACCCTTTTAGAATAAAATACTTTGACATAGGCCTGCTGTTGACAGCAGTATAGATGTCAAGTGGAGACTAAACCTTTTGTTCGTTTTCAAGAACAGCCTTGGCTGTCCTGGAACTTGATTTGCAGACTTGGCGGGCCTTGAATTCCCAGAAATAACTTTTCTCTGCTCCCTAGTGTAAGGATTAAAGGTGTGTGCCACTACACCCAGCATAGACAGCAAGGAGAAAGGAAGAGGAAGAATTTGGCCACCTGGTGGATTAGCGTGTACACGCTTTCTCGTTCTTGTTGACGAATCACTGGGAATGGCCTTTATGTGGTTCATGGAACAGCTACACCGAGACTCTGAATTTTGAATGAGTGACATGAAAGGCAGATCCAGCGAGCAAAAATTCAGGGTGGAGGTGGAATGGCAGGTTTGTAGACACCAGAAAAGATCACACTCTTCTCTTGGAGTGCTGAGTAGAATTCAATTCCCAGCACCCTAGGAGTCAGGTGGTATGTCCAGTTAGTGAAGTGGAAGGAAGACAAAGTATGCATGGCACCAGAGACTTTAAGACCTCGTGTGCATAAAGCCTGCTGCCGTTTTGCTTCCAGCTTCTGGGATTATGGCGCATCAAACTGCTTTGGAGTTTAGGGCCTTTAGCAACTCTGAGGACAGGAGAGATGATGGAAGACACAAGGAAAGTGAAAAACAGTATCATCTAAGACATTGCAATGCAGGGGCTGTTTGCTACTCCAGAATAACCGAGCCGATACAGTTGTCCTGGAGTAGAGCCTGTGTGCACAGGAGTGTGTAGGCCGTGGAAGCAGCTCCTCAGCCATGGCTGTGGTTGTGCTTCTGCTGGGTCACCTCTCTTGGTTCCTGTATTACAAAGGTGGCTGTAACACTATCCTGCCAGGAGGTCCCTTTCTTGCTCAAGTCACATAAGATAAAATTCTTTTGCTTACAACCCCCAAAAATCCTAATATTAATTCTGTTTCATCCAACGGGAATCTATTGATCCCAGTATGCTCATTACTCTCCTAACCACAGGAGGTGAAGTCATGTTTAATATCGGAACTCAATAATGAATAAGAAATACTCCTAATCTCAAGTAATTTGCAATCTCATTAAACAAATGATATGCATACAAATGAAGTTTGTACTGAAAATTAAAAACACACAACAGTGAAGGCATATGTGTGTTCTTCGCCTAGCAGCCTTCAGAAGAAAAAGAACATGAAGATGAAAGCAGGAGGTATGTATTTTGATTTCTTTGTGCTTCTTTTCACTCACCAAAATCAAAAGCTCAGTTTGAATGACACTTTCTCAGCACAGTGATATGTATCAGTGTAGTGAGGGGCTGCGGGCGGGCCTGCTTTCCGTCCTGCATGGCTCCCGCACGGCTAGCTTAGCCCCAGAAATAACAACACACAAATTGTACTCATTTAAACACTGCCTGGCCCATTATCTCTAGAGAGTCAGTTACTGGCTAACTCTCACATCTTGATTAACCCATTTCTAATAATCTGTGTAGCACCACGAGGTGGTGGCTTACCGGGAAAGATTCAGCATGTCTGACCGGGTGGCTGGCTCCATGGCATCTGCCTCATTGCCCTCTTCCCAGCATTCTGTTCTGTTTACTCCACCTACCTAATTTTCTGTCCTATCAGAGGGCCAAGTCAGTCTCTTTACTAACCAATGAAAATAACACATAACAGAAGGCCCGCCTACATCATATCAGTGTCTGAAACACAGCAAGCACTAAGTATTACTTTGTTGAATAACTAAATGCATGAATGTGATCAAGGACAAGTAGGCTTTAGAGTCAGTGGCCAAGAGTTCAAGTCTTGGTCTGATTTTTAGCTCCTTGAAGTTTCTGTAATTCTGCCAGTGGATGCTTACAAATTCCTTGCTACAGCAAGGCCACCATTCATAGTTTCTCAGGAAGGACCAGGGAGCTGGACAGATGTGTGGCTGAGCTACAGGAAGTGTGCAACCAACAGAACATAGAGTCGCCTGGTGTGTACTAGTTCCCCAGAATCCACTTTATCTTACCTATCACTTCCGATAGAAACCATTGCCGGGCAGGTCCCATCAGCTGCATACATTGCTAGCCGTTGAGACTCAAGCTGAGGCACCAGAACCTTGAGAAAAGTGAAGCCCAGGAGACTGAATTTATGTCACAGAGGAAGTCTAGGCTGGCCATTGCTGACATCTAGCAGTTCTTTTGTTTGCACTTTTCCATAATACTGAATTTCCACAATCCTGAGAGCTTCCCAAGTCCCACTTCTATACTCTTGCTGAGAATAAAATCCGAGGCTGATGCTGTGGCTGATGCTGTAAGTCAACTGCCCAGGGTCCATTTTTTTTTTTTCTCTACTGAGAGATTTTGAGTTTCTTAAGAGTGAAACAGCATGCTACCATAAGATCTCTTTCCTAATGTCTCCTGGGCCTGGGTAGCCATGTTACTCAGTTCTGGCTAAAGGTACTTGAGCAGAGGATGGGGGCCATGAGCAGAGTTGTTCTCAGATACAGCCTTCTTTTAGGAGACCTTAGAACACAATAGGAAGGCCAAAGGTGAAGTGAACCTCACATACTTGCAGGGACTCCCTGGGGAGAAAGAAAAACATCTTTGGAAAGCTAGAAACTGGTGGCATTGGGAAGCCACTGCATCTGTCCCAATAAGCCACTGTTGTCCGACCTTTCGGCTGCACAGGAAATTCTAAACATTTGATGTAATATTGGTCCAATCGGCATTTACTCAGACTCTCCTACGGGCAAGACTCTATCCCCCACGGTCAGGATATGGCTGAGAACAACAAAAGACAAGTACATTACTTTGGGGGTAGAAGAACAAAAATAAGATAGCAGATGCCTGTTGTGTTGATGAAAAGGAGAAGCATAAGCCCTGGGGGATGGGGAGGGTGGAAGTCAAAGGGAGTGGGGTGCAATTTAAATGGATGTATCAGGAGCACCTCTGGCGAGAGGAGAGGAAGGGAGGGTGCCATGAGAGGAAGACCAGCCAGTGTCTAGGCCAGGCAGGAGGGTGTGTAAAGAGGTAGGGGATGAGGAACGGTCTCCTGTGATGTAGCAAAAGAGGGAAGGGTGAGGCAGGGTCTGAAAGACAACACCAGGGAGTGGGGAAGAGAGGACCATGTGAGGCAGGGGTCAGAAGGCTTCTCTAAGAAGATAATTAATAGTTATCTGGCACGAGACGTGATCTGGGCAGCTACAGCTAGAGATAGCTAGAGAGGAGACCTAGGTCATAGATGTACAAATGAGTATGGCCATGTGCCCGGACTTTATTTTCAAAGTAGGTTGGCAGACAGGGCAACCTTGGCTAAAGGGCCATAGTCTGCAGATCTGCTAAGGTTTAGATATTGAGCCCCGGTGTGTCAGTATTGAAAGGTGGTGTGGACCCTTTAGGAAGCTCAGTGCAAGGTGATTGATTCACGGAGGACACCACCCTCAGGAAATGAATATAGTTCTGGTGGGGATGGGCTAGCACTCTTAAGAGCAAGCCTGGTCCTCCCTGGTTCCTCTGGTTTCTTGTCTTGCCACACTATCCTTGGGCACACAGTTTTTACCGTGACGCCATGCGCTACAGCCAGAAAGGCCCTCACCAGAACCAGCGCCACACTGTTTAGGTTTTCAGTTTGAGGTGAATAACCTCTTTTCCTCAAGATATCCTGAACGGGTATATTTGTCATGTCAACAGAAAATGGACTAAGACAAATGTCTTTTAGATCAGTATAAAGGCTTTGGCATTCTCTAGAAATCATTGGCTAGCTTTGGCTAGAAGTCATTGGCTAGTCTTCATTGGGAAGACTTTGAGCATAGCGACATGGTAGGAATTGCATCTTAACGGGATCACTTTGGACATATATATATATATATATATATATATCCAAATATGTATCCAATATATATGAAATATATATGCACAATATATATGAAAGAGAATAGGAAACAAAGACTAGGGAGTGGGGCAGCAGTGAAAAAACAACAGAGGAGAAAGTGAAGAAAGCTACTGTAAGACCCAAGGTCACACCACACAAAATATTCCGTTGGCTTCCAACTGCTGAAAGGCTAGGACATCGCAACTCAAATGATTTATTCAACCCACGACAGCTCATGCATAGTTAATGCTAACTACCTCCCTTTCAATCCAAAAGAATCCAGAGTATTTAGCAACCCGATTTACTGAGCATGAAAAACAAAGATAGTATCTAATTGAAACAGTGTGTATGTGTGTGTGTGGGGGGAGGTTGTTAAATAGGCAACCTGCAATTGATTAAATTGGAACTGATACAGGACACCAAGATCCATCCACACACAGAGCAGCCCAGCCCCAAATGCAAGTGAATAGCCGGAAGAATAAAACCTGGATGGGGCCAATATTTGGCTTCATAACTGGGCAAATTCATCATCAGTGCTGGTATTTGGACAATGGTGGTGGAGTCCATTTTCTCCATTCTACGTCAAAGATTACAGGGATCTTGGGGTCAACAAAGAGCCTTTATAGAGAGCAGCCATATCTGCTACAGGGTTAACCCTGTAGATGGGTGATGCTTCAAGGCTGTCTGCTGCAGAACTTGGTTGAGGAGTGAGATGAGACGGTATGATTGACAGATCCCATGGTCCCCTTCCCATCGCCATCCACCACTGTGCCCAGTAGAGGGCACAGATCTTCCTGGTCTGAAGAGAGAGGCCCTCCAGGTGGGTGGAGCTTGAACCTGATCCAGATTGAATCATTATTCATTATGCTAATCATGAAGTTCCCATTCCTCTGGGTTCACATTGTGTCCAGGAGGAAGAGTCTCTCAGGGGCTGTTCTGCGGGGAGTGTAACAGTTCTGGAGATGGATACAGCCCCTCTGGTCTGCTCTGAAACCCATCACTGTTACATTACTGTTGGTCCAAAATTATCTCAGGGCCTGTACCTTGAGGCCTATAGGATAGAAAAAAGCCTGGCTCAAGTTTGAGTAAGGATGAGAAAACAAAATCTAGGCAGACACCCCTCCAGCCAGAGGGAGGGTTTGGCTGCCTCTCATTGGCTGGAGGAACTCTTACATCACACCATGTCACTTAACCAATAGAAGCTGATGCTCACAGTAATAAACTGAGTTCCTGCTTTGACTCGGTTCCTTATTGTGTCTGATTGCCCTGCATTGTGGGGCTGCAGAATGGGTGGATAGCGCTCTCACCTTTCCCTGGGGAGAAAGGGGGCTCAGGAAGCCTAGCATGTCACCTGGTCTACTTCTAGGCCGCCGCTGAGCATGACAGAAAGCCTAACGATTCCAAGAACACTGGGAGCAAACAAATAGTTGAGTAAGAGAATTCATTTGCTTCTGGAAAGCATTGGTGAGATACTAGAGACGATAAGCCTTCAGCTTTGGTCATGTGGTCCATCCACATTCCTGGAGAGAAAACAGTATTAATTCTCATCAAAACCACTCTGGGCTGTCCAGGCTGGGAACCCAACAGAAAACAACAGTGAGAACCTTACTAGGGACCAAGTGCTAAAGCTTCTCAGCCCACGTGAAACACTTTGGCCTGACCTGACATAATATTTTAAGGCCAAAATTGGTCTCTCTATGACTGTCAACTAATAATAGCCCACGACAGGTACTGACCACACTTCTATGGCACACCCTGCTCCAGATCGCCACGGAGACTTTTATTTCATCAGCAAATGGGTGCTAGGTTGGTCGGGATGATCATCCTGGATGAGGAAACTGAGGCTCAGAAAAGTCGAGTAAATCGATAACCATACACAGCTATGAAATTTTGAAGCCAGAATAAAAATCCCACTATTTTGAATCTGAAGCCAGCTTTTTATTCGGCATCATTTTCTGTGATGATATTTTATTTGTGCTTTAGCAAATAAAGCTTGCCTGAAGATCAGAGTGGGGAGCTAACCACACTAGTTGGCCTTAGATGTCGGGCAGTGGTGGCTCAGATCTTTAATCCCAGCACTAGGGAGGTGGAGAGAGAGGAATACGTGGCGGGAGGAAACAGGTGCTCATTGCATTCAGTCTGAGGATTCGCAGGGACAGGCCCGCCCCTTTGGTCTGAGGATGCAGTAGAGGTAAGAACTAGAAGCGGACTGCTCTGCTTCTCCGATCTTTCGGCATTCACCCCCATATCTGACTCTGGGGGTTTTATCATTAGACCAATTAGAATTCACACGACAATTTCCCCCTTCTTCAAGACTTTTGCAATTCCCCATTTAAAAAAATAAATAAATAAAAGGACAGGTAACATTGGAAGCTCTGCAAACAAACGCCTTTGTTGAAACTACTCTGCTACTGGAGCACAAAGCAGAAAAACATCCGGTTGGCGGAGGGCGTGGCTCGGTCGCGAGAGTCCCGGCCCAGTCCCGAGACCCGGCCCAGCGTATACAAAGCATGGAGTCTGATCTCCAGCGACAGTCAAATCAGGCACGATAGTACACCACTTTATCCCTGGCACTGGGGAGCTGGATATGGGGGTAAGAAGGTTAAGGTCATCTTCAACTGTACTGTAAGTCTGAGGATGTCCTGAGATTCCTGAAACCCCCCTCTCAAAACAGAACCAAACCAACCACATAAAATGAAATAGAACAGGAAGTGAGTCTGACTGGGCCTGTGGGCCATGGTTGGCTGGCCTTCCATGGTGACATCGCTCCTTTGCTTCTTATCGGCACCTCCCCATAAGCTGTATCACATCTGCTACAACAGCACCCACCCGCTTAAGATGCAGAATCTAGGGGACCCCCATTTCTTGGCGACAGCAATGAAGGACCACCTACAGGAAGTCTACTGAAGCATTGTCTCCATCAGTTCGCTTCACTTTGACAGGGTCCTTCTCATTCCCGGATAGAACCCTAGCCGTGGGCTGCACAGTATTGTCTGTATCTGCTTGTAGGTGGAGCCATGCGTAGTGACGGTGTCGTACAGATCTGCACACGTACGTATGAGTTATGTTTAACCTTGTCAACTCCATCAAACCCAGACGCACAAACGCACATGTCTGTGAGGGGAGTTTTAGAGACAATTAACTCATGAGTGTTTGTTTTTTAACTTACTGTTTTAACTATTGAAGGGTTTAAATTGCGGATAGATTATCAGGAAGTGGCAGTTCTGTGGAAGTAGGGCGTGTTCCCGAAGGGAATTCCTTGGCCTTCACCCTTTCTTTGGTGACTCCTCTTTGCTTCCTGGTTCCCACACCGTGAGCACCTCTGCTCCCCTCCACCTCCCTCTGTGAGATTTCGGCTTTACCACAGGCCTTAAAGCAATGGAGGCGGCTAACCCCGGACTGAGATGCTTGGTGCTGTAGACCACAATCTTTCACATCTTAAACTCTCTCTCGGGCATTTGTAACAGCAATGACAAAGGTAACAGGCCTGCGCTGAAATCTTCATAAGGACATGATCTCATCAACATGTCAGTCTCCTGTTCTCCCCCAGGTCGGGTGGCACCGAAGGGAGTGTATTTCATATGGTTATATGGGAGCGTGAGCATAAGAAGATGTCTAAATGAGGTTCTGTGTGGCACTCATGGATTCCCAGTCAGCTGGTGGTGGCTAAGCTGTTGCTCGCTGCCTTAGAGGAAAAGGAAGAGGAGGACAGCAAAAGGTACAGAATCAGACTGGGGCGGTGAGCTTCCGCAGTAAAGGAAAGCGAATACGCCAAGTCCTGAGAAAGGACGTTTGGCCAGTGTGGCTGGAGCACAGGGAGAGATGGGGAGGGGTTCAAGCTGAGCTTGGAGTTGTTGTCTGTGACCTGACAGGGATGGCTTTGCAGTGATTTTACTCTGGATGCCACTAACCTTTGAAAGTATTGCTTTCTTTAAAAAGAAAAAAGAAAATATTACTGGTGTGTTTGTGTGTGTGTGTGTGTGTGTGTGTGTGTGTGTGTGTGTGTGTATGCCACAGTGTACATGTGGAAGGCAGAGAACAATTCTGGGTAGTCATTTCTTTTCATCTACTGTAGATTCCAAGGCTCCAGCTCGGGTCTTCAAGCTTGCTTGGTAAGTGATTTTAGTGAGCGAGCCATCTCCTCCACCCCCAATGCATTGCTTTCTAATTGCGTTTTAATGCAGCAGTAAATTGGTAGAAATGGGAAAGTTTCCATTTGGTTGTTTCCTTAGAGTGAGAGCAACCGCAGTCTTGGATCTCACCCTTCTCCCGCTCCACACCCTTTGCTGCAGGGCTTCCCCATTTCTGTCAGTACAAAGGTGCCCTAGAATCTGGGCGTGGTATGGAATTTGCTTTAACCGAAGGCCCATCAGGAATAGAGTGCAAACGGACACTCGATGAAACATTTGCTTGCTTCTCATTTCACGTCACCTCCAAAGTCTCTCCCGCCTCGTTAGAAGAAAGGCACCCACCAGAATGAAGAGTAAGCCGTCTCATTTAAGGCCATCCTGGCTCGGCCAATAGCCAATGATGTCATCTGTGAGCCAGCCTGGCCAGATCAGCAGAGCCTACCAGCTGAAGTCCAGCTGACCACAGCCATGTGAGTGAGCCCAGCTCAGTCCAGAGTGGCTGAACCAGGCAAACTGGTGAGCTAAATATTTATGGTGATATGTCATTGGGGTTTCGTGGTCGGTTATTAGACAGCTTTGTAGTAGCAATGAAGATAACTGATTCATGTCTTAAGCTCAAACTGTTCAAGTCTAAGGTCTTCTAACGTCAAAATTAAAGAGCCCAGATAGCATTTGAGATGCCTTAGTCTCTTTAGCACGGACTTTGGATACCTAGAGACTTGAAGGCTGATCTGTTCTTTATCGTCTATGCTAGTATTCTGGGTCTTAGATAGGGTTACGATTGCTATGGCAAAATACTGTGACCAAAAGCAACTGGGGCGGAAGGGGTTTACGTCACTCACAGTTCCATACAGCAGTTCATATAACATATAACAGTTAACACATAACATATATAACATATAACAGTTCCATATAACAGTTCATCATCAAAAGCAGTGAGGGCAGGAACTCACACAGGGCAGGAACCTGGAGGCAGGAGCTGATGCAGAGACCACGGAGGAATGCTGCTTCCTGGCTCAATCCCATAGCTTGCTCAGCCTGCTTTCTTATAGAACCCAGTACCACCAGCACAGGGGCAGCACTATCAATTTCTAATTAAGAAAATGCCCTGCGGGCTGGCCTATGTCCAATCTTATGGAGGCATTTTCTTAATGAAGTTCCCTTCTCTCAAGTGACTTTTAGTTTGTGTCAAGTTGACATAAAGTTAGCCAGCACAATTTGTGTGTGATACGTGTCTGCTACTTATTATCTACGTCAATACTTTGTGTGGTGTGTGTGTGTGTGTATGTGTGCACATACCCTTATATATGCATGCATATAGAGGTCATGGTCTATATCAGGTGCCTTGTTTGTCACTCTCCACCTTATCTTTTGAGATACACTCACTCATGTGTAGTTCTCAACTTGCTTAGACTGTGAGGTCACCAAGCTGAGGCCACCAAGCTTCATGGATCTGCCTGTCTCTGCAGTTACAGCTGATCACTGCTATGCCCAGTTTTTTACATGGGTGCAGGGAAGAACACTCAGGTCTCTATATTTAGGCAGCAAATATTTCACCAATTGAGCCACCTCTCCAGGCCCCGTATGTCAATACTTACGTAAGCTATGTCCTCTCTGAACCCCAGTTCCTTGATTCACAGAACACACTTAAGGATCCAGTCTACCCAGCAGGGCTTGTAGGGAGTATCAGTCGGGAAACACTTTGCCGATGTTAAACATTCCCTGCAATGTGTACTGATAACCATCGGCCTTTGCATGCACAGAGAACACAGCACAACAGCAAGGGAAATTAAACCATCTCCTAACCGTGCACCTTAGAAGACAGATACAAGAACAAGCATAGGGCCTTGCATGGAGGTTGCATTCCTGCTGGAAAGCTTCATCTGTCACAGAGGACGGTCTCTTACCTGGAACATAATGGGTTGGTTGTAAACCATTTTTCAGGAGCTCGATTGAAAAGGAAAGCCAGAAGCTAAGAAACTGCCTGGCTAGTATCATCTGTGGGCCAGAGGGCATCATCCATCCGGTACAAAGAAGCATTGCTCAGGAAGGGTCCTAATTGTCAGACAGAGCCCCCAGGCTGGCCATGCTGATTCATGATAGTCAGGTGGGGTAATTGCTCCTCTTGTTTCCCTGGGAAGCTGTGCCTGGGCTCCCTCCCTTGGCTCACAAAGCCCACCTCTACACTGCATCCTCAGAATACAAAGGTACCCGGCTCTTCTTTTCCCTCTGCCATCACTTCTCCCTTGTCCTCCACTCTCAGCTCAGGAGCATTGGCCTCCACATTGCTTCCTGGCTCTCCAGTAATCTCAGTCCCATAGATACCTTTCAGTTTAAAAGAAAACCTGACAACCAGGTCAACTTTTAACAACGGGGCTCCAAGTCAGCAAACTCTGGGGTGGAGAGGGTTGTTATGCTCTGTTTGTGAGGAAATGTGGCCTAACTGACTTCCTGGATATAACAGACAAACATGGGAGAGCCCAGAAAACCAAAGTACCCTGTAGTGCAGCTAATGCTGGCTGCAGGCTGGTTTGGGAGGTACCTGTGGCTTTGCTATGCTGAGTCTCCTGGTTCCCAACATCAGAACATCATTAGCAAGGAGCACAGAAGAGTTTTTGGGAGATGGTAGCCTCTGCTGGTCTGTATTTTGGAGTAGCTGTTATGCTTTCTTCCATGAGCATCTATGTCTGAGGCTCCTCTCATTTTTTTCCTCAGCCTCTGCATCAGTCATTGTGATGATCTCCTGACAGCTCTCAGGGAACTGCACACCACACACCCCGGTCTAGGTGTCCCCTCCTCCCAAGCTCTATGTGGTCTTGGCAACCTGCAAGGCCCTGCCTTGGGGAACTGAAGGTAGGGAACGCAAGACCCAACTTCCATCACTGAAACTTCAGCTTATCCTTTGGTGCCACTGTTTGCATATGTGTGTTCGTGTGTGTGTGTGTGTGTGTGTGTGTGTGTGTGTGTGTGTGTGTGTATTCATCATGATGTTAGGCATCTTTTCAATCACTCTTTACCTTAGTGTGTGTTTGTGTGTGTGTGCACATGTTTTATATATATGTATGTGGGTACCATGTTTTTATGTGTGTATTTTTCGCATGTGTATGCATTGGTTTGTGGAGGTGAGTGGTTCATGGGTATCTTCCTTTATCATGTTCCACTTTGATTTGTTGTTGTTTCGTAGATGGGTCCCTCACTGAACTCCGAACTCACTGATTGACTATTGCGGTAAGCACCAAGGATCGTTCTGTCTCCATTTTTCCCAGAGTCACAGGTGTACACCACGGAACCCATCTTTTACGTGGGTGCTGGGGATCCATACTTTAGGTCCTCAAGTCTGAGCATCAGGCACTATCCCCATTGGCCCCAGAGCTCATCCATTCTGCTGGACTGGCTAGCTAACAAGCCTCCGAAGGATACTCCTGCCTCCTCCTCTCCAGTGCTGGGATTGCAGGTGAGAACCACCAAGCCTGGCTTTCATGTAGGCACTGGGGATGAAAACACAGATCTTCATGCTTTCACAACACACACTTTGCTGCCTGTGCCATCTCTTCAGTCCTCTTTAGCACCCTCCTTACAGGGCTCACTCACAATCTCTAGCTGTGACTATGCACTGAACTGTAGTCGGACTTTTCTTTGGGAAGCCATCTCACAAATAATGACACAAAGACTTACTAATTATGAAAGCTCAGCCTATAGCTTAGGCTTATTCCTAACTAGCTCTTACAACTTAAATTAACCCATTTATGTTAACCTGCGTTCTATCATGTGGCATCACCTCTCTTCCATCTTGCACCTACTGTTTTCTCTCTGTGTCTCCTGGCTTCTCCTGTGTGCCTAGATTCCTCCTCTTCGTCCTCTCTCTCCCCAGAAATCCTTCCTATACCTCCTGTCCAGCTATTGACCATTCAGCTTTTTGTTATTCCAATCACAGACATATATCTTCACACAGCATACAAATATCCCACGGCACTGAGAACCTATACTAGAGGTTTTCATGGGCTTGTGAGATGAGCACATCACTAATTAGGGCAAGTTAATATCTGTGACAAGACAAGCCCAGGGGGTTTAACCCAATGAGCATTTGTTTCTTATTCAAGTCGCGAGTCTAAGGGATCTGGGGAGGGGAGGGGAGCTTTGTTCCATGCAGCCACTCAGGACTCGGGATCTACCAACATCCTCTAGGATCCCAGGATTCCTGACTGCAGGTGACAAATGAGGAAAGAGAAGAAAATCACCCACGGAAGACCTTTATCAACCAGGACTGACCCATACATCACTAATACATGTGACATGCCCACTCCTATTTGCATGTAGAGAATTCTTGTTGGCACAGCCCCATAGGACTTTGCTTGAAAAGGTTCTTAACTCTTGAGTCTTTTAACTTCTCTTAAAGTGGCCACCACTGCCTGTAAGAGAGGAAAAGGTGGGAGCTGCAGTGCAGACCACACCTGTCCATCAAGGTCCTCATGGCAGTCTTGGATTAGAGCTGTGCCTCTTCAAGCCCACAGTTAATCGCATTGTCCTTCTGTGGTGCTTCCCCCACCCCTGGATTGACATGGTGTAGAGTTTCATGCTTCCAGAATTTCTGATGCCTTACTATAGACTCTGCACATCATAAATGCCTATTTGCGTATTTTGACTGTTAAGCCGGTGTTTTACACGGTCCACACAACCGTGACATTAAGGGGAGGGAGTTTGGGGTGTAGTTACCATGGAGAGAAAACCTTGGCATTACATTTTCCCCTCTCTTCCAACCCAGTTCCACACAGTAGACTTGGCTAGTGCTCCTGGTACATCCTTTCCCAGACTCTGGCTTCTTGTGGATTCTTCTTTCTCACACTTTCTCACAAGATTGTCTCTAAAATTAATCACTGGTTTTACATCTTCTTACCTCCCCCAGACTGAAAACTTCATAGCCAAGCAGAATTCACAGTTTCCTTTTTAAATCTATCTGTCTGTCTGTCTGTCTATCATCCATCAATCCATCATCTAGCTTAGCTGTGAATGCACACATGTGCAGATATATGTACCTGTGAATGAACACAGAGAGAAAGGCCAGAAAGATGACATTAAGTGTCCATTCTGTGTATCTCTTTTCACCTGTTCTTTTGAGATAGTATCTCTATCTGAATTTGGGACTAGTACGTTCTCAGCTGAACTGGAATTCAGATACCCACACTGATCCTCCTGTCTCTGCTTCCCTTCAGATCTGGGGTTATAGGTTTGTGGGGTGCCCAGTTTATTATGTGGGTGCTGGAATTCAAAACTCCGATCTACGCAATCATGTAACCAATGCTCTTAACCTCTGAGCCATCCCTACACCTACAGAGCTCATGCATTCCTTAGTCATTGTGTATCAGCCAGTTAATGCTGCGTGATAAACCATCTTTAAAGTCAGTAATTTACACTAACAATTGTGTAGTCTCGCTAGCGTGTCCACAGGCTCTAGACTGATCTAGAATGTGTGCAAGCATCACAACATATCTATAATCTACATAACTTAAATATCATTGCTAATTTAACTTCACTGAATCTAACTCCAAGCTGACAGTTTTTCTTATTCTTCAGAGACCTGCTGGCATGTTGTTTTTATGGCCATGAAAAAAGCACAAAGAGAACAGAAGACAAGCTTCTCGAAGTCTAGTCTTGAAACTGATGCACGGTCTCCCTCTGTCCGTGTCTATTGCTAGAGTAAGCCACCTAGCCAAGCCCCGTCTCCAGGGATTGATAAGGCAAGCTCTGCTCCTCATAGGAGCAACCGGAAAACCCCACATGTCGAGTGAAGACACAAATATGACTGAACATTTTCGAGCAATGCTGCAGTGTGTCACATGGCCGCGTCTCCCTCAGCAGTGAGCAGATCGCTCTGCACATCACAGCTGTAAATTAGTGTCATTTGAATGAATGTATAGGATGTGCTCGGTTAATTAACCTCTCTGGGCTGCAAGAGAGAAAAATCACTAGTTGGTAAGGCTGGGCTAATGGAGCAGGGTGATATGTGAAGAGATTGATTTGTGTTTGTTCTTCCCTTTCCTTTTCCGGGGAAGCTGGGTGGAGCTTGTGTGCAGCCTCCACAGGGAAGAACAGAAGCATCTAACTTCCTGGAGATGCTCCCAGATTTTATTCATGTCTCAGTAAGGGAAAAGGAAGCATGTCACCTGACAGAGCAGAGGATACACACATGCATACACACTCTACATAAACACCACATATGCATCACACACACGATATCACACACATGTGCACATACATTCATACCACACACCACAAATACCACACATACCACACATACACCCACACCCATACCACAAATACCACATACGTGACAAATTCTATACATACACACACATCATACACACATATCACACACACATGCCACACACATTTACACCACATGTCACCTACCACACACAACACATATACCACAAATAACACACACTACACATACACCCACACCACAAATAACACACAAACAACAAATACCACACATACACACACACAGCAAATACCACACACACACAGCACAAGTAATACACACCCACCACAAAACACACACACACACCAAAAATACCACAGACACACCACAAATACCACACACACACCCCACCACCACCACCACCACCATCACATACATACATGTCACCTTGTTCTTGTTCTGACAACATGAAAAGGCTTCAGCAAAGATGATTTCATTGCATGAGGCAGAAAGATGCTGCACCCTTCTGGAAAGAATTCTGAGGCCTGTGATTGGACCCAGGAGAGACAGTTCTGGACATGAAGGACCACTTCCAGCTCAGATAATGAAGACAGTGACCATTCTAACTAAGTGACCTCCCCAGATCCTGGGACCTTAGGGGCATGTGGGAGTCTTCAATAAGGTTCGAAATTAAATTTCTCACATTTCAGTGGAAATCAGAGTATGGTGTCATAATTGCACTGATTTAAAGGAAAAATTAAATCAGTGAATAGTCATTCACATCCATTAAACTGTACCAAAGTATAGGCTGGGAATTTTCAAGCTGAGGGTTTTTTAATATAAAAATAGTATTTAAATAGGCCAAGGACATTTGTTACCATTGGTATATGAAATTTTATAAATGCAAAGCCTTGTGCATTGCACCACGGGAGAGCTTTTCATAATAAGACAGAAGCCCTTTCCCTCCATCTTCCAGGCATTGAGGGCTCTTTGTAAAACCCATGCAATCTCAGATTGTGAAGTTGAATTAGAAATAATGTTTAAATTATGCAGGTTCCCAGCTGTGCTGTGATGTTTGCACACTTTCTAGGAAATGACTAATTATAATTAGTGCTTAAATACAAAAGAGGTGCTGTCATTAAGAGAGAAGAGTACGGGCTATTTTCTCCCTCTCACGCTGGAGCTGCCGGCGGAAGGGCAGGAAGGAAACGGATGCTGGTACCCACACTCCAGGTGAGAAGATGGATTTAGATGTCCGTGGGTCATGGGAGGACACCAGACACGGAACAGGTCCCAGCATTAAACATCTGATGTCGGATAGTCACCGGCAGGAACGCAGTGGGGAGGAGGAGCTCCAACTGAGCCATCCCCAGAGCTGGGCTTCTCAGGTCAGTCTCTCATTGCCTGTGGGAGGTCATTTAGCTTCTCCCATGGCTTGGTTTTCTGATTTACAAAGCAGAGCCAACCGTGACGGTGCAGAACATCAAGTTTTCTCATATTCTTTCCAAAACAATAGCCACCTCTGTTTTAAAAAATTTCACACATATATATAATGTATCTTGTTTTTATTTTTCCCTAATTCCCTCCCTTCCACTTCCCCCTTCCCAGCCTCATGTATTCTCTCTCTCTCTCTCTCTCTCTCTCTCTCTCTCTCTCTCTCTCTCTCTCTTTTTTAAAAGTAAACCACTAAGTTCAATTAATGCAACCTAAGCTGGTGTGTGTGTGTGTGTGGGGGTGTCATTCACTGAGACCCAATGGCAAATTTTCCCTCTCCACAGAAAAATGACTCGTCCCTCAGCTGCCATTAACTCCTCACTAGTAGGCCACTGGAGGGGGGGGTCCCACCCCTCCTCTGTGCTGAAACTTGTAATTCTCTTGATCTTGTGGAGGTCTTGTGTGGGTAGCCCCAGGTACTGTGGATTCATCTGTGTAACAGCCAGATCCTGTCCAGAGACAGTAGTCCTCCCCATCTCTGGTTCTTGCATTCTTTTGCTCCCCCTGTTCCATTGCGTCCCCTGAACCCTGAAAAGGGTGGGGTGGAGTAGTAATAGAGATATGCTATCTACCGGTGAGAACTCTGGGTTGCTTATTCGTAGCCACCATTTTTTGGACGCTTGTGAGGTTCCAGTCCTTGGGCTGGACCCTGTGATCTGGAAGGTTCTGTAGAAAAACAAAACCTTTCCATCAATACTCTTCTGGCTTCGGTGGCCGTTTTTAGCACGTGACTGGCCACTTTCAACAAACAGCCTTTCGTCATGAGAGACAAGACCAAGGTCTTGTCCACGGCTAACTGCCACACCCTCAGTGGCTCTCATTCTGTCTGGACATTACAGACATTATTAGAAAGACATTCGGGGAAGGGAAGAGAGATGCGCTGACTTGTATTGAAAGTCCGTGATTTAAATGCATTAATGTTGCCTCATCTGCATCATAAACTCTTTGAGGACGGGAAGATCCTGACATTTCTTCTGGCATTTACTAAGGTGCCCAGCAATTCTGAGCATGTAATTACTCCTGTGTTCCCATGAATAATTATAGGGCCCCTCCTATGAATAAGGTACAAGGCCATCACACTGAACAGTGAACTGTCTCTTGGGACTGACATGGGGAAAGACAACCAGATTGTTAATGAAGCATCAACCCAGTCAGTATTCAAGCACAGTGAAAAGGGGGAAAATAGGGAAAATTCCAATAGTCAATTGCTCCCCCCACCAGCACCACCTCTTCATTCTCAGAATCCTGGGTTAACTTGGAGGCCATAGACCCACTTCTTAGTGATTTCCATAATGTACTTGAATCGGATTAACTGTTCTGACCCCTCCTGTTCCCTCCTTACCAGTGATCAGGCTGGATGGTCATGTGACTCAGTCTACAGGGATCTTCCAGTGGTCTTCTGGGAATAATTTTCCTCCCTGTTAAAACAGAAAACTACTTAAGAGAGGAAGAAGTCCACTTGCCTTGTCCTTACTGCTTGGATATGCTCCTGTGACAATATGATATTGACTGTTGTGACAGCCGTCTGTGACATTAAGGAAACACATTGTTGACACCCTGGTGTTGGGCTGTATGTATCTGAACTGGTCAGTGTCCATTGGAATCTAAAGAATAACTCCCTTGCTTTTCTCTTTGGTTTTGTTTGGTTTGATTTTAATTTGCTTTTGTTTTTCAACACAGGGTCTTACTGTGTAGCTCTGACTTTTCTAGAACTATGTATACGAGGCTGGCCTCCAACTCAGAGAGATCCACCTGCCTCTGCCTTCTGAGAGCAGGGATTAACGGTGTGTGCCGCCAAACCCAGCTTCCTCTGTGTCTTAAACAGCTGAGAAGACAGAAAATGAGAAGGTGAGGGGCAAGCTATCATCATGGATGTACCTGTGGTCTCAGTGCCCAAGCTCCACTTTAGGCAGCGTTAGCACAAGTTACAGACAATGTTTTGAATAACAAATTGCTGCATGTGACACTCAGCCTCCAGAAAATCTCACAAGTTTCCCAAACAGGTGAGCTGTCCTTCCTCCTCCTCAGGATGGCATGAGTAAAGGGAAGCAAAGAGACCACAACTGATGGACGGAAGTATCAAGAAAAAACCTGGGCACTCCCTCTCACCAGCCACGACATGACTGAGCTACATGCCCCTCATGGTACTAACCTCAGCATTGCCTTCAAAACTCTTGTTACATGAGGCTCAGAAATCCCTAATATGAAAGCTACCTTCAGTCAGGCATGCTGTTCACTGTGACCAAAATGGCCTCACTGGTTTAAGCTTCTGAGAAGAAGAGCAAAGGATGCTGGGAGGAACCGTGCCAAAGGGAACTTATTCTGGCTTGGCGAGGGATGGAAAGGGAAGCGTCTATAAATTCATGTCACTTTACCTGACCCGAAAGGATAGGAGAGAAAGGCTTCACAGACAAAGGAAACAGCATGGGAGAAGATCTGGCGGCATCAAAGGCAGGCCAGTGTGGCTGAAGCAAGCTCTGTGGGAGAACTCATGAGATGAAACGCTGAGGTGAGGCAGGTGTTGGATATTACCTTTATAGATGGGGTGGAGCAGTGGGGTTCTCAGGGAACAAGCAAGGATATGGGGTTTTGCAAACAAGAATGTTCATTAATGTCGCAAAAATAATAAAAACCCAGAGATAGATATTGGGGTTCAGCCTGAAGATCAGAAAAGCAGCCAAGCCACTAGAGACGTCTTACCTCTAAGAAATCCTCAGAATGAAAGAGAATGAGTTCCTGTCTCATCCTGCCTTATATTCCTCCCCAGTACTGGGATTAAAGGTGTGACTTGGGCAGTATGTGGAGCCACTGGCAGTGGGACCAGAATATAACCCTAATGCATAAACTGACTTTGTGGAGCCAACTCTCTATGGAGGAATAAGGGTTAGGAGGCTTGGTCCTGCCTCACCGAGGTGATGGGACAGACTTACAGATTTAATTGACTTCCCAGGAAAGACCTTATCCTCTCTGAGGAGCAGATGGGCTGTGGGGTGGGCGGAAGGTGGTGGGAGCAGGGGGAGAGAGGAGGGAGGGGGAACTGGGATTGGTATGTAAGTAAATAATGTTATAGTAGGGTTGATATGCTTACTTAAGCAGAGAAAAATGTAAAACAATGTGTATAAGCACATATGAAAATATGCAACATAATAAAGATGAGGAGACAACCAAAGCTTTGCTCTATTTTCCAGCTGGCTTAAAACATGTGGTCGCCCTGCCCCATCATCTTGTGTGCTGTGATTCCAGGTGTGTGCCCACCACACCTGGCAGCCCAATTCCTTCGAGTCTGTGGTGTAGCTGTACATCAGGGCACAGGTCTATTGTAGGCCAAATACCACTCTTCTCATGACCAGGACACAAAGGAGAGAGGGGAACCAGGGCTCCTTCGGTCCCTGCAGTGATATGATCACAATGACTTAGAGATCTCTCACGGGTTGTGCCTCTTAATATGTATGCTACCCACCAATAACACATCCCGAGGAGAGGAATTATCCACCATATGACCTTCGGGAGATGCTTAAGATTCAAACTTCCATTACCAAATGAGGGTCAGAAAAGGTTGTCATTTAAGTTTATTTAAGTAAAATATTCTCAGTGTTTCAAAACCCTTCTTCCAACATGCTGATGCTAGTCTGTCAACAAGTCGCACTGGCTTAAGATCATAGGGACTTATTCTTCTCTTACAACCAAATTGAGTCTGGTGTGAGGATCACACAATGCTACCCAGAGCCTTGAATCTTCCTGGCTGTCTGCTAGGAGCATTCATAAACATATGACTTGTCTTCATAGTCCCAGTCTAGCTACTATACCTCTAAATCGTCAATGTCTACCCTCCCCAACCAGGAAGAAGTGATACCTTTATCAGAAAGAGAAAAACTCTTCACAGTGACAGCCAAAATGGTTTGCGTCCAAATATACCTACAGGAACTCCAAGGATTAATGTTTTTTTTTTTTTCCTGGACATAATACCGCCCTGAAGAAAGTCTGAGATCTGTGATCTTTAATAAGGAAAACAGAGTGGTGTTTGTAGGGGGCCACCAGTGTTTGCTCTGCTTTTGGCCTTAACTTGGCAGCTAGATTCGCCAAGCCCAGTAGGACCTCACCCCATGTAGCCTATCAAACTCTTAGTTAGAGATAAGAAAATTAAATTTATCAATTCAGCTATTGAAGCTATCAATTGGATCTATCAATTCAATTACTAACTCAACAATTTATCAAGTAATAAGATGAGGAGCAGGGTAAAGGAATAAGACGTGATTTCTGCATTAAGAACGCTAAAGCTAATGGAAAAGAAAGATAAAAGTGAATTACTGTAAAATACGTGTTCATAGAGCCAGAGGATTATGGCCTAGGAAGTGACAGTGACTGTCTAGACAGATAGGTCACAGAGAGCTTCACAGCACAAGGGACTTCTGGTCTTGGGTCTTTACAAGTGAGTAAATATTTTAGTTATCATAGGCTATGCTATACTGTGGTAACGAGCAATCCCTAAATCTAAAGGTATTAACACAAACGCTTCATTTCATATAAAGTAGAATATACACATCTGGTTTGGAGGCATTCTTTGGTGCCTCTCTGTCTTTTGGTGACTCCGAAGACCCAGGATCTGCCAGCCACTATCCCTCCTGTCCCTTGAGATGCCAGCATCTTCTCCAGATGCTTTGAGCACTTCTGTGTTGACCACTGCACT
The DNA here is from genome assembly GCF_982192425.1 of Myodes glareolus. NCBI lineage: Eukaryota > Metazoa > Chordata > Mammalia > Rodentia > Cricetidae > Myodes > Myodes glareolus. The sequence goes on along the minus strand of NC_142051.1, from coordinate 44,501,094 downwards.
GTGTGACTTGGAGTGTATGGAGGATCAGGAACCCTAAACTGAACAACATCACCTGTAAATGTCCCACTCTGTTTCTGCTTGCATTGCGTAGGACCAATCACGTGATCCAACATTAATCAGCGGATGCAGGGAAACAGGAGCCCCCACTGGGGAACAATTCCGCAGTATTTAAGTGTTACACTGATTTCATTCAGTTAGCTAGCCATCTCTGCATGGCTATGAGGTAAAGAAAAGAGATAAAATGTCTGAGGAAGAGGAAGGTGCTCCTGAAAAATCCTGAAAATACAGTTTATCGAAGCCACAAAGTGTATAACACCGTGATTAGGTTTCAGGTTTTGATAAAGGTGGGAACAGGGCCTAAAGAAGGGACTGGAGAAAGTAGAAAAGATGGATTGGGAAGGTCCTTGAAGGAACTTGAATTTACCCTTATTTTATAGGCAGTAGGATGATAAGAGACATTTTTTATGTGAGAAAAACTTGAATGGATAGAGGAGGACAAAGTAGAGAAAGTAGACACTGCAAAGGAAGCCCATTTGAGAGACAGAAGCAAAATTCTGAGACAGGTGTGATGGAAGCCTGCCATAGGGCAATAGAGAAACTGGGGGCAGACTTTGAGAAATATGGAGGCACATTTTTTTTTCACGCAGCAAGCTTGGGGTAGGGACAGGAAAGTGGACAATGGTACAGTGTATACCATTCAAATAGAATTCTGTCCTTCATACCTTATTTCCTACTATGGTGACCTACAGGTACAACTACAGGAAATCTACTTCACATGGCAAGAGTAACTGTCTACACACCGAGAGGTTTTGTGCATTGCCTGGTAGTTGATGTCAGAGAGGGACAGTAATTGAGGAACAGGGAATGTGGAAAGAAGGAGAAGTGTGGAAAGAGCAGAACTAGGAAAGTATTTAAGTCAAAGAAATGACAACAGAAACAACCTGCCAGAGCGCCCCCTCAGGCAGCAAGCTGCAGTGCACTCTTGCAGTAGTGTTCTTTTTGTGTGTGTGTTGTATTTTTATACATATTTATTTTTTAACTTCACTTTACATTCCAACCCCAGTTCTCCCTCCCACCCCTCCTCCTGCCTCCCCTTGCCTTCCCCCCAGTCCACTCTCATCCACTCCTTCCAACAGGTAAGGCCTCCCATGGGGAGTCAACAAAGCTGGGTCCATTAAATTGAGGCAGGAGCAGACCCCTCCCCTCATTAAGCATTAAAGCTGATCTTGGCATCCTACCATAGGGAATGGGCTCCAACAAGCTAGTTCATGTAACAGGGATAGATCCTGGTCCTACTGCTAGGGGCCCCTCAGATAGACCAAGCTACACAACTGTCTCCCACATGCAGAGGGCCTAGTTTGGTCCCATAGAAGCTCCACAGCTGTTGGTCTAGAGTTCATGAGTTCCTAAAAACTTGGTTCAGCTGTCTCTGTAGATTTCCCCATCATCCGTCATGATCTTGACCTCCCTTGCTCACATATTCCCTCTTCCCTATCTTCAACTGGATTCCCGGAGCTTGACTTGGTGCTTGGTCTCTGCATCGGATCCCATCAATGACTGGATGAAGGCTCTATGATGATATCTCTTAAAGGTCAAGTTTCAACCCCTCATGGTTCAGTTTTAGGTTTCAGGGATCCTGAAGACTCAGAGAGTTGCTTAAAGTGGATGCATACCTCCCTCAACCTCCACTCTAGGCCTGTCCGAACTAAGTCTGTGCTGCAGTGTGAACCAGGAGTTAAATAAGTCACTGGTGTCATGTTACCCTGGGCCTGCCATATCCACGTCCCTTGATTTACTTTTACTTATGTGACCGTGTGTGTTTGGACAAGTGCCAGAGAGGCGAGGAGAAGAAGGGGTTAGAGCTGGAGTTACAGGGCGTTGGGAGCTGCCTGGCATGGGAGTGAAGAACGGAACTCATAGCTTCTGTCTGAGCAGCACGTGCTCTAAACTGCTGAGCCATCTCTCCAGCCCTAATTTGTCTTTAATAAAAAACCTGTTCAAAGGTTATTCATATTAAAACAGCCATATCTACTTTTCAATGTAAAATCACATTAGTCATTTTAGACTGTACGATCGTTATCACCAAACAGCAAATAAGCCAGATGAGTCTTGAGTACGGCATGCTTAATCATTTTTATAAACTGAAAACAAGAGTTATTAATGTTACTGAATAGATACATAGAACTTAAAGATTGCATGTGTGCTAATTATGTCACATTTATTCAGTAGTTGCTTTTCTCATTGCTGTGACAAAATGCCAAATAGAAGTAACAAAATATCAAATAGAAGTAACAAAATACCAAATAGAAGTAACAAAATATCAAATAGAAGGTGGGACAGGTTCATTGAGGCTTGTCATTGGCAGAGAGGGCATGGCAGAGAACCTCACAGTAGAGAGGGCACAGCAGAGTTTGTAACTTTACATAGATGCTATATCACACATCTTGACAGACCAGGAAACACAACTTGTACCCAAACCAGAAGGAGGTATAAACTTCAAGGTCCACCCTTGGAGGCCCATTTCTGCCATCTAGGCCTCACACTGAAAGGTTTTATAACCTCCCAAATAGAACTCCAACTAACGTTACTCATCCCTAAGCACCCTATGGACAAGAGAACACACAGACCCATGCCAAAATAAAAGTCTGGTCATCCTTGGTCTTCTACCAGACGTTAGTCATTTGTACACCACACATTTATGCTGATTCCACATTTGCACTGGCTTCTTTTTTTTTTTTAATTTAACCATGATGAAGGTGTTTTTGTAAAGGGTGGGCAGAACATAACTTTAGTCCACAGTTTACCCTTTAGTCTTTACTTGCAAGTGCTCATTGCCGGAGTCGTTGGTCAGACTCAAGGCCTCTGGTTTCTGCTACACCGCTGATAATGGACTCTCCCTGAGGGTTCTCTTGCATATCCTGTTGAAGCCCTGTGTCATGGAGACCCTGATGTTTTGGATCTGTAGATTTGCTCCAACAGTTCATAGATTTGGTGGGTGTTGAGGTGGACCAGCTCATAGCCCTGGTTCTGGGCCTGCCTTGTAGCTGGGCTGGTCAGCTCACCAGCTTTCCCTCATTGGCACTACGAATCGGATTCTCCAGCACTTCCTTGGCTAACTCACACAATTCAGCCTAAGCAAAGAGCAGGGCCAGTTGTTCTGCTCTCGGGCCCTCAGATCCAGGTTCAGGCCCGGGCACCCACAGAGGCCTCGGTGGCGGCTGGACCCACAGACACCACCTCAGACACCGGCCTTCACAGGGTTATGGACCCAGATATGGCCCTAGGCAGCAGCCCATGCCCAGACGTCTCCATTATCCCAGGTGGCAGCACTGGCCACTTGAATCAGCATGGCCCCGGATGTGGCATAATCCTCTGACACTGACAAGGTCTGAGGTGGCCACCCAGACCCTGGTCGTGCACATGGCCCTCAGTGACAACATGAACCCTGAAAGTCAACTCAGACCCTGGCTGCCGTAGGGCCATGGATCCAGACATGGCTCTCTGCAATAGCCCTAGCCCGGCTGACAATATAGCCCCACGTGACTGTGCAGGCTACTCAGATCAGGATGTCCCTGGTGACAGCATGTTTCTTGGACGCCCTCATGGCCACAGGATTCTTCCCACACCCCGGGTATCTATGTGGCCCTTGGTGGCAACGTGAGCCACAGATATTAACACAAGAGCCCTTGGCTGCTCTAGTGCCCCCGGATCAAGACGTAGCCCTTGGTCATAGCCCAGGTTCAGACATCTCCCTGGACTCAGGTGGCTACTTGGCCAATCACATGAGCCCATTCCTTAGTACCCATATCTCTCCATATCCCCTCTCTCCCCAGCCCACAAATCGTTCTGCCTCTCCCTCTCTTGCATCTCCCCGCCCTGGGCTTTCTCACCACAATGGTGCCAGGGCTCTTGGTTTAGGTAGGTGGCACCACCTACCTCAGTCACGAGGGATGGCGTGGAGCTGTGGAAGGGTTGTCTTTCCTTTCTCTGGTACCTGGGAGACCTCAGGCAGTACTTGGTATGATGGTACCTGATCCCCGCAGACCCAAGAGTCTGGGTGCAGATTCAGGCCCGGTGGGGCTGGCAACGACTCCGTTCATTGCGATGCCCCCCAGACTCAAAAAAAAAAAGTCTGGGGTGGAGCAGCGATTCAGGCCTGGGTGTGGCCGGCGGCTCCTAGTCAATCATGATGCCCCACAGACTCAAAAGCCTGGGGTTGGGGAGCGATTCAGGCCCATGTGGAGCCAGCAGTTCCTAGTTAATCGTGATGCCCCACAGACCCTAATGTCTAGGGCAGGGGGCGGAGAGGGGCCATCTGGGTCCTCCGCCAAGCAACTTTATTCTTCAAGTTAAGTCTTAGAAACATACTGTAGGGCCAATATGTATCTAGTTTTCAAAAGATTCTGGCATCCAGTGTCAAATTCTCTTCCATAGACTGATTTTCCGTAATGCTCCCTTCCCCTTGTCATTTTTCAATACAAGACGTTAAAAGAAATGATTTCCTGTGGCTAAATGACTCTGGGATTCAGGAACTTTCATGAGCTACTCCCAACTTTTTTTTTTTTTAAGTATGTGTTTCCTACAGACACTGGAAGCATTCTGTCCTTACGGACAGTGTTAGCGTCTTCTCTGGGTGTTTGTTTACGTTTGTTCCTGTAGGCTCTGGAACTGAGCTCAGGTGTTTCTCTTCTAGCAAAGTTGACTCACAGTACGATCTCGTTTCTTTCCAGATTCCTGTTGAACTCACAGCTTTCTCACAGATTCACCTGGGCTAATTATGTTTACCTAGCTAGACTGAGACACCTTGAGCAAATGCCAAGATTACTATACTGAACTCTAATATCCTAGAAAGGGAAGTGAGTCTCCCAGCCTGCTACCATGACTTCAGTATGATTAAGCATATCTGATTAATACCATTTCCTCTCCTGAAGAGCTTTCTAGCCAGCTAGATTAAAGGGGAAAGGAAGAAAACTAATGCCTGTGTGGGAATTTTTAGTTAATTCCAGGCATTCTGCTAAACTCTTCATGAATACAATTTGAGCTCATTTTGCTACAGCACTAGAAGGCCTTGTCACAGTGAGCAAACTGATGCCCTCAGAAGTTCAGTGACTCGTCCATAACTCAACAGCAGAACTGGAATTTGAACCTAGGAAGTACGGCTCTGCAAGTACCAGCCACCCACTGTGTTCTGCTAACCACCTTGGTTATTAATGTAGTACCATCGGCCTTCATAACAATCCTAGGAGCCAGGAAATCCTTTCCAAGCTACAGATGAGAAATCTGAGAACAGGAACTATTTATGTGAGTAATAACAGAAAGCAAGCAGTGGTGTTAGAACCCAAACCGGGAATAGTTGATTCAAATTCTGTTATAATCTTAGTGTATATGTAGGAATTTGCCAAGATACCTTGTAAAAAATTGATTCTGAGGCATCAGACAGAGATGTATGATCTCCATTAGGTGAACAAATGACCATGCTCAAAGAATATTGATTAGTTGACTGTCATCTTCATACAGAAGTCAATTTCTAAGGCAGTGACCCTAGACTGTAGTGGAAGCCCATCCTGACTATAGCAGCCTAGATCATCTATCTCCACTCTGTATCTCTGTGGGTTTCCTTTGATCTATGTGTGTCTCGGAGGGTTCAATCTGGATATCCAAGACTGGGTGTTAGGGGTCTTTATCTGTCCCACCTGCCAGCTCCCAAATAACCCCATGGAGACTTCTTATTAATTATGAAAGCTCAGCTGATTACTTAGGCTTGTTCCTAACTAGCTCTTGTAACTTAAATGAATCCATTTCTGTTACTTGATATTCTGCTTTGTGAGTTCATTATCTTTACTCTGTATTGTTCATGTTGCTTTCCTGATTTCTCCATGTCTGGCTGGTGACTCTGCCCTTCTTCTTCCCAGTGTCCTCTCTGCCCTGAACATCCTGCCTGACTGCCGGCCATTCAGCATTTTATGAAACCAACCCAAGTGACACATCTTCACAGTGTACAAAAAGATTATTCCACAACAACTGGGCTTAGAAGGTGGACTCCCATGTTGTATTTCTCAGTGTCTGGTGAAGGCCAGGGATGTGAGATGCTGTCAGAACATAGCTACTGTGCATGTCTCAGGCTCATTCACTAATATGAACAGTGTTGGCTGCAAAGAGACTACCGGAGTCAAAGTCAGTAAGGACCTCTGTTGATAGAATTCTCTGTAGATTCTATGTAGATTCGTGTAATCCCAATGTTAACAGATATTCAAGGGCTTTATTTTCCCATAATATTCTGTAACAGCATCTGACTATTCCAGAAGGGAATAAAACAATAAGAATTGTAAATGCCACAGACCTATCAAAGTACCTGAAATTTTAAACACGGATATAAAGTGGCATTCTATTTGTTCCACAGTAGTGTAAAATGAAAGAGAAAAAAAAAACTTCACAGAGTAGAAAGTAGAGGCCATGTGACCATGTCTTAAAGAGTCCTGCCTCCCCAGAGTCATCACCAGACTCTTCTCTGCTGCAGACAGACGGCATTTGTCAACAAAGGGATGAGCTGTAGACATTTGCAGGCATTGACAGGGAATCATGTTTACTAAGGTTCAGGGTTTCTTTCAATCTCAACATTCTAGCATTCTAGAAAGGGAGGAAGGCTAGTTTCAAGGACGTGCTAGAATAAAAGTAGGTAAATGGCTCAGCAGTAGAGAGCACTTCCTGCTCTTCCAGAGGTCCTGAGTTCAAGTCTCAGCAACCACATGGTGGCTCACAACCATCTGTAATGAGGTCTGGCGCCCTCTAGAGGAAGAGACCTGGTCAGTCGTCCTCATCCACTTAGACCATGAAATCCAATGTGGACAAGTTCAACAGAACCACCATATACCGACTGCTGCCCATGCATGCTGCAGCATTGCCAGAGCATAAATTTCATTTTTTTTCATTGCAGATGAAGATATGCCTGTAAAGGGTCCTTCATGTCAACACCTGCTCAGATGCCATCTGGCACTGCTGCTTACCAAAAAGGAGAGCTCACCCCAGGCGCAGCTTGCTCCCTGCTGTTACAGACTGTCAGGTTTTCCTTGAGTTTCCACGCTAACAACGCCTACTGTGAGGGGGCAGATGGCTATGCTGTTTTAGCCTGAAGAAACAATAAGATTGAGAGTGGCCTTCTATGAAAGAGGGGTATCTGGATGATAAGAGCAGTGAAAACATCTCTCAAAAGTTCCATACAATACCCTATCTCAAAATTCCCCCACGGGGAACTCTCCGCCCTTTTCTCATGAGCAGTGAGTGCACACGTGTGGCATTTCTGTGTCTTTCCCCCATTCTATCAGAGTCTTTCCAATCTAACTCAGATTCTATTTAGTTGCAACTTTTGGAACCAGAGCCTTTTGCGTGGAAGCAGCCAGTAAGTGGTGGAAATGTGTTGAGTAGATACTCCTTCCCAATGTCTTCATGTTTCTATGTGGAAGAACTACCATTAGACCAACACTTTCATTCTTTCTCCTTGGAGAAGTGATTTTTTTTTGGGTCAATAAACATAAAACGAGGGCTGGCAGGGCTGGCAGGGCTGGCAGGGCTGGCAGGGCTGGCAGGGCTGGCAGGGCTGGCAGGGCTGGCAGGGCTGGCGTACTCCACCACTTCACCAGCACTCCCCAGCCAGATGCCCAGGAAGCATTATCAATAGCTCTTAGTGGTTTCATCCCAGTAGGAGGGGCCTGCATTTGGAGACTTAAGATCAGTGCTGGAAGACCTTAGGAAGCAATCGCAAGGATCTAAGCTGCTCTTATTGTTTTAACATTAGGAAAGCTCACAGTTTTATCTCTGACTGCCAGATTCCTTGGGATTTCCCTCAATTAATTAGGTGTTCAGGCAGGGAGCAGGGGTATCAGTTATTAATGCTCTCAATCCCCACTGTAGAATTCTCTCGCATGCTGACAAGACCATCTTGATTTAGCTCCCTCATTTCTCTAGCCTTTCCCCACACTATTTCCTGCCCTCCTTTTCAGTCTCCCAAGAACATAGAGCGTGTGTCATTTCTGTCCCTGGGTTATTTCATGCATTTATGCCCTTGTTTATATTATCCCTTCTGCTTGCACACAATCCACCTCAACCCCTACCCCACTCTGCTGTTTAACCTCCTGATGCTCCATTTGAAGGAATGCCCCATCCAGGAAGCCCTCCTTGATTATTACCTTCCTGCATACAGTAAAGTTTGAAATGAACACACCACACATTCTTTTACAATATCTCAGTCACCACTGGACTGTGAGTTTCCTGAAAGGGACCTATGCTCTTTTCTGAACCCTTTGGGAGCTTTCATAGTCAACATACACATTCAATTTGCGTCAAATCAATCAATAAATCAGTGAATAGGGGTGATTCTCAGTCCTGAAACCAAGCTCAGTCAGGGATGGCATTTGAGCTAAACCAGCTGAGCAGGCTAAGGTTACAGCCGGAGAGAGATGGCCAAACTTTAAGCCCATAGAGCATTGACAAAAGGAGAGAAGTAAAAACAGGCAGACAGGAGGAGGAAGGTAAGATGGGAGGAAGTGAAAGGGTCTGTCCAGGACAAGAAATATAGAATGGGGTCTATGAGGAGCAAATGACACCTACTGTGAAGGGTGTGCCTAGAGCAGGCCTGTGGTTTGAATGTGTGTCCCCAAGTACACATACTGGGAACACAATCCCCCAAATTATATGTCAATAGTTTTGGAGAGTAGGTACCTTGGCAGTGTGTAGAAGTACATGAGTTCATATACTCGAGGCTTTCGGGACAGCATTAGCTTTATTGTAAGAGAGAGAGTACTGCTGTGTCGTTGTGTGTGGTACTGCCCACCATGTTAGGATATAACTAGCATTCCCATTAGATTCCCAGGCAGGGCTGACACCATTGTCCTTAGACTTCCCAAGCAGGGCAATGGTGAGTCAAACAAGTATCTGTCCTTCAAAGATGATTTAGTGCCAGGCATTTTGTAACAGCAACAGAAAACAGACCCAAACAGGAGGAAACAGAGGTGAACTGTGGGAGTGAGGAGAAGCTGTGAAGCCTGGCCCCATCTTTGTCACTAAAAACTAAAACCCATCGGGTGATGGTGGTGCACACCTTTAATCCCAGCACTCAAGAGGCAGAGGCAGGTGAATTTCTGTAAGTTCAAGGCCAGCATGGACTACAAGAGCTGGTTCCAGGACAGGCTTCAAAGCTACAGAGAAACCCTGTCTCAAAAAACCAATAACTAACTAAATAAATAAATAAATAAATAAAACCTTGAACAATCTTGGGCTAGTCTCTTTTTTTCCTGGGAGGGAGTTTTCTCATCTACCACCTCGAACAGCCCCTCTGTAGTCTAAATATTAGATGTGTCTCTAATTCCCATTCTATAACGTGCGGGAGACTCTTTCCTGAATGCAAGTGCACATGAGTTTCATAATGTTATTACACAAACTTCACATATAAATCCAAATTTGTAATGCTATAATATCAAATGTCCGGGTTAGTGTATTTATCCAGTCAAAGGCACTTCTTGTATTTTTGTATTCAGCTCTTATGAAATCAATGAGATTAAGCTCAACTCTTCCTGAGATTCTTTCCAGATCTGAACTGCTCAGTGGGCTGTTATTTTCTCTGCTCCTTGAGCATTTAGTCTCCCTCTCCCGGTGCTTGACAACAGGCAATCTCTGTTCTTAACGAGTTTATGGTCTAAGAAGACTAACACCTTTAAGCTGTTGAGAGAAATAACCCAAGCCATTGTTTACTTAGTCTTAGTGCTTTATTGTTTGTTATGCACTCTAAGGAGGAATTGAAGAGGACCAGAGAAGATTCCCTAAGGGACATGGACTGCTTAAAGGGGACAGGACATAGGTAGAAATAGCCATTGAGGAATGAGTGGGTGGGTGCCATAGGAGACTCTTAATGAGAAATATAGCCCAAGATGAGGAAAGGGATGAAAGAAATAGTATAATTATATTATAATCGCAAAAATAAAGTAAAAATGTTTAAAATGTTTTAAAGTTAACAAAAAAAATATCTAAAGTAAAAATGTTAAAAATGTTTTAAAGTTAACAAAAAAAATATCTAAAGGTAATCACGGTTGTAAATAGGCTTATCAGAAGCCCAGTCTACCAGAGTAAAGGGCAGAGAAAGAAAAGGAGGTTGCTTTTGTTTGTTTCTGTTTGTAGTGGTGCATTCAGGCTGTCTGCCCTCCCGAAGTCCATCTCTCTGAGAGCCATTCTCAAGCGTAGCTGAAGAGGTTGGCCCACGGCCATGTCTATACCCTGTGAGCAGTCTCACATTGTGAGCACATTAATGGACCAGCAGTGGGCACCAAACCAGTTTGGTGGATTCACTTCCCCTACCAGAAATATAGCTTTGGTAACAGGAGGCTCCACAGGACGGCTGCGCAGGAAGGTCTCCAGGGGGAGATAGTGAGAGGCGGAAAGTCGCTGAGGAGAGCAGAGGCCAGTGTGCAGAGAGCAGTTGGGACACTAAGAGTCTGTGACTCCTGGGAGATGGAACGTGTACTTGGATTCCAGCAAGCCAGTTCCTGCTCCCTCTCTCCTGAGGACTCTGTCTAGCATTTCCTGTTCTTCCATTTCAGCTTAATGAGTGTTAAGTGCCTTCTTCCTGTTCTGAGCAATAATAACAACTTGCCTAGGATAGTCTACTAAGACATTTTCCTTTTCTTTAGCAATTCTTATTTTTAAAATTTATTTTTATTTTATGTAGGTGAGCATGCTGTGTATGCATGTGTAAAACATTAGTACAGTGTCCATGGAGGCTAGAAGGAGTTAGATCCCCTGGAACTGGAGTTACAGAAGGTTGTGAGCCAACATGTAAGTGCTGGGAATTGAACTTGAGTCCTCTGGAAGAGCAAACAGTGCTCTTAACTTGCTGAGCCATCTCTCTGACGCCTACACACAAACATTTTTCTTTGAGAACCTCACAATAATTCATTGCAATAGATATTATTTCTCCATTATTAACTCTATAGCAAAGCTTAGAGAGAGACAACATGGCCTGTTCCAGGAGCCAGCTAGCTGTTCTCCAGCTGATACTCAAACCAAGAGTTCTCAGACCTTACAGGTCATGTGAAACCTTACGAAGAACCTTTGTCAAGGTCAAAATCATCAGCAGATCCCAAGAACAGGTCCCTGTAATCTGGAGAAGATACTCTGAGCTCCGAGCAACATTCCTGGACTGACTTAACATCTAGTTATTTTGAGTTTCCCTTGGGGAGGGGCGAGTCTAAAAGGTTCACTGAAAATATACAAGTTGACTGTTGTGTGAGGCGAGCGAAACTAGAGACAAGAACGGGATCTGACGTGATGACTGAACCAAGGAAACAGTGTTTATGGAAGAATCAGGTCCTGGTGTTGAAGCAGAACCAGGTGAGAACAATCCCTGCTGTCTTCACGTGGTCGTTGCTGGCCCCCAGGGTTCCCCCTTGGAGGGAAGGATTTTTAAACTGGAACTGTTCCTTCCAGAAGAATACCCAACAGTCGCACCTAAAGTGTGTTTAATGATGCAAGACAAGTCAGAAAGAATATGTTCTGATATTTTGAAAGGTAAGTGTTGTCACCCTGTGCTATACGAACATGTCCTTTCTGCCTTGAATTGTTCGTGTTCAGAGTGCACGCACTGTATTCTTCCCTTCCGCTAACATTACCAGATTATGTGGGAGGGGAGTTCAACAGTTCTCATGCTTTATGATATCATACTGGGCCTGTTGCCTTCATAGATAGGTGACCCCCAGCACTGTAGATCTGCACAGTTCTGCTATCAATCCAGGCTTTGATAAGTGCTCCTAGTCCAGATGATCCATCAGCAAGCGATGTAGCTGAGCAGCGGAAGACTGACAAAGTTCAAACCATAGAAACAGTGAGAACCCGGAAGAAGCTTTAAGTCATGATTGTTATTGAAGTTGATCAGATCGTCAAAAGTCCACCACCTCTTTTGGTCTGCTATGAGTTGTTTGTATTTAAAGGACATGGTTTTAGAAACACTCAGAATAAAAGCCCAGGCATCTTCATCTTTGGTGATTACACACACATTGACAAATCTGTCTTGTCCTGATTCAGTATTGTCCAGACTGGGCAGAGGTATCATTGGAGCTGCTATGAAATGTTTAAAAGTAGTGGCTCTTGGCTTATTTGTTTCCCATCATGGTTCAAGTACAAAATACTGTGAAGAAAGGTAATTTTCAGGGATGTTTTTATTTTATGTTTTAGAGTGAAGATAATTTTATTTTAATACTATGGTCTTCTCTCCTTCCATTTTAACCGGCTGTAGCTGCAGTGGTTAAACCAGCTCACTAAATCTTTAGAATGAGCTCTCTAACCTAATCTAACTTCAGATACTGTAGATGGTCAAGCTTGATTGTCTGACCAAAAATGGAAACATTAAATAAATGCCAAAGCCCTTGCTAGTAACATTGTAACTTCACCGTCTAGTGCCGATTCACACCTTCACAAAAAAAGGTCAAATAAAACTTAACAATTTCATGGCTTATCAGGAAACTACCATAAATTCATGTTTTCACAAAAAGAATTGCTATTCTAAAAACCAAACTTTGAACATCAGAATTTGTAAGAAGTTGATAGAGTGAAGAGGTGTGGGAGGTCCTTCTGTCTATATGTTGCTTCTATTGGTTTATGAATAAAGAACTGCTTTGAGCCTATGGCAGGGAAGAACAGAACTAAGCGGAAAAACTAGGCTGTATGCTGGGAGAAAGAAGGGCAGAATCAGAGGGAAGCCATGTAGCTCCCGGAGACAGATGCTGGGAATTTTACCTGGTAAGCTACAGTCACATGGTGATATACATATTAATAGAAATGGGTTAAATTAATATGTAAGAGTTAGCCAATAAGAAGCTAGAGCTAATAGGCTCAGTGATTTAAATAATTTGGTTTCTGTGTGATTATTTTTGGTCTAAACTAATCTGGCGGCCGGGAAGAACAACCACCCTCCTCCAACAGTGAAGAAGGGAAAAGTGGCCCAGTTGGTAGTAGTAGTTGACCTAGTAGCAGGCTGCTGGGTTCCCTGCTCAACTCTACTCAAGCCACACCTCTGTGACTCCAGCTTCAGGGAAGTGAGGGGCCAGGAGTTCAAGGTCAGCTGCAGTCACTAAATAGCTAATTCCGGGTGAGCCTCCTATACAGGAGACCCTGACTCAGAAAACTAGAGAAAATAAATCAGAGATTGTATTTGTTAATCTTATTGAACCAAATTCAAAGAAAGATTTCTTCAGAGAAGGTCTAAATTCTAGGAATTTAAGAGGAAACATGCCTAAATTCATGGAAATTTTCCAAACTAAAGTAATTAATGCTTCAAATAAATTTGAAAGTGGGTATGTGCATGACACTTAGGAGGCTAAATGCAGAGGATTGTGGGTTTGAGACCACCAAAGATTATGATCAATACCTTGTCTGGACAAGCAGTCATATTCTCCACCCCCAAATTTTCTCTTTCAAAGTCAGCTAAATAATTCATTGACCCCAAGCAATATCCATTGACTAATTGCCATGCTTCCTGCTTTATTTCAAAGACTCCACATGCAATTTCCATTCTTGTCACTCGACCATTATGGCCCTTCAAATCCCTGTTACCTGAACTTCTTTGACATAATATGTGTGGAAATTCATTTTCCTCTCCCTGTCCATTTGGAAACATCCATTTTTCCGTCAGGGTTCAGCTAAATGTGCGTCCTTTAGGATACATTTCCTCGCTTGTCCATGACGTTACCCCATGAAGATTAGTTGTACTTTCCACTCGGGCCCCAGGAGACCAGACCTTACATCTCATCACACACTGGGGATGTCCCCTTGTTCTTTAGCCTCACGCTTCTCTGCTCCCCACACCGCTCTCTTCCTCTATAGCGATCCCTCTTTTCCCGTCTCTCCCTTAATAGGAAAGTAATTGCTGAGATGATGAACTTGAGCTACCGATTATGCTACAGTTCATTGAAAAGAGAGGTTGCTATAGACACGACTGCGTGCTACAGCTGCATCATTCTGCAGAAGACGGGGACCTTCCTAGCCTGCCCTGGTCACCCAACGGGTCTTGACTCTAAGCTGGGCCACCTTTCTCCTTCATTCCTCTTCTGTGCTGTTCATAAAGTAGGATAGCATATAGCTATGGGTACAGAGACGTGACGACCTCGATTGGCTGGCTCTGCCATCCTCCCATCCTACCATAATTACAAGTACCTGCTAGGCCAAGGTTGTGTTGTGTATGCTGTTCTATCTTTGAAGGAAGAGAAACAGAAGAGACCTATTTGGGCTCCCAGATCAGTTATAGTCTGGTGGTCTGGATGCTTGTTAGAGAAGTCCTAGTTTAGGTGAGTCGTAGTGAGATGATGGAGCCTGACCATAAGGGCAGTGGACTCATGTTCTCTGCTTAAGTTGGTTTCCTTGATATACATACTAGGATTTAGGATTTTGAAGTTATCAACTCATCGAGCCTCCATTGCCATCTCCAGCATTCTTCTTGGTGAAATATTGGAGCCCAGTGATTTTTCCAGCCCTGGATGTGTGCAAGAATCACCTTCCCCACGGGAAGTTCAGACGATGCTGTCTATAATAACGGGTGGCTGCTTGTCGGCCTCTGCAAAGGAGTGCTTAGCACATTCCCGCTCTGCCTGGAGACATGAGTTCTGCAACCAAGCAGGCAAAAACAGCTTCAGGAATTAGTGGAACGAAACAGAGTTCAGAGTGACCTTGAATTACATTCACGTCTGTGCACTTGTCAGAGAGAGGGGTACACCAAGAGCTCTGCTTTTGACACCTTTGGAATGATTGTGAAGTTCCAAAGAGCTCCCCAGGAAGCTATTGTCCACACTTACTGCATTCAGCTTCTGGGAGCCTGGGATCCCCTGAGACCTTGGCACAGGGTCCTCTGAAGCTTTCAGATCTGTCATCCTGAGCGCTCTCTCTGTGTGTGTGTGTCTGTGTGTGTGTGTGTGTGTGTGTGTGTGTGTGAGAGAGAGAGAGAGAGAGAGAGAGAGAGAGAGAGAGAGAGAGAGACGTGTTCTGGGGGTAGGGCAGACTTCACTCTTTTCATGCTCTTGTTCTAAACACATGTGCTGTGCCTTTAAACACAGTGCCAGCTCTATGCTCCTGCGGCAAGAGTCTACAGCATCTGGTAGCATCTCAAGCAACCGTGGAGTCTCTTGTTACTCAGATTATTTACTGAGGCCTACTAGGCATTAGACTCTGGGATAAAGTAATCAGCAAAACAAGTCTCATTTCTCACATCTCACATCTATACAGGACATGTGTTCACTGAGCAGAATTTTGCTATTTTACCTAAAAATCTCTCTTTGCCTCTGTCTCTATTTCCCTATTTCTGTATCTCTAACACTGCAAATACACGATTAGCTTCACGTGTGTGCATGTGTGTTCTTATATCTTTGCCTTTGTGCATGTGTGCATGCATGTGTACATGTGTGTGCATCTGTATGTATGTGCACACAAGCCAGTGCACTTGCCCATGTGTACACTTGTGAAGGTTGGAGACTTATGTGAGGTGTTTTTCTCTATCATTCTCTATCATTTTTATTTTTGTTATTATAGAGGCCCTCACTACAAGCCCTGACTGGCCTGGAACTCCCTACATAGAGCACACTGCCAGGCTGTCTTCAGAGTTACAGTTACCTGGTTGCCTCTGCCTCCTAAGTTCTGGGATTAAAGGCATAAGCCATCATGCCAAGCCCATTTTTTAAAGACCAAGTTCTTTCACTGAACCTGGAGGTCACTGCTTTGGCTTGCCTGACTAGTTTGTAGCCCCTGGGATCTGCCTGTCTCTGGGTTCCCGGTACTACAGTTACAGACACACCCTGGCTTTTACATGGGTGCTGGAAATCTGAACCCAGGTCCACATGCTTGCACAGAAAGCTCTTAGATTCTCCCTCTGAGCTCTTGCTGAAGCCCCATAGTTGACTTTAAAAAAAAACAAAATCGATTTTTCTTTTGAAATTTGCAAAAATCTCTGCCCTTTGTTTATTCTCTATGAGCAATGGTTCTCAACCTGTGTGCTATGACCCCTTTGTGGGTTGAACGCTACCTTCACAGGGGTCACCTAAGATAAATGGAAAACACAGATATTTGCATTATGATTCATAACAGTAGCAAATTGCAGTTATAAAGTAGCAGCAAAAGTAATTTTATGGTTGCAGGTCCCCACCATGCGAGGAACTGTGTGGAAGGACCGCAGTGTTAGGAAGGTTGATTACCACTGTCTGAGAGGATGCTGTCTTCCCTCCTCTGCCCGTTCCCGTCTGCCTACAGCAAGGCATCCCAGAATTTGCAGTCATGTCCTTCCAGTGTTTACATCACCTCTTCTACATGAGACCTTTCCTATCTGTGACTCAAATGTCCCCAGGATTGCAATGTGGACGTGGGCCACACTGTTAGTTGATGTGTCCCTGGCCCTATGAGAGGCCACAGGGCGGCTGTTCTGAGGACATCTAGGAGCTTTCTCTGCGGGTTGTCATACCCATGGGGTTGTGTGAGGCCTCCTGCAGGGAGGTGGCATGAGGAGAGAGGTGGGTGAATTATATGCTGGGGACTGGACCTGCTTCTCTCCGGGTGGTCATTTTCCTGCCCTGAAAGGCAGAGCTCTGAATTTAAAGCTGGCTTTCCAGGGCATTACATTTTTATAGCCAGAGAAACACAGTTGTCAGAATAGGTGACTACAACGAATTTTCAGTTTACAGCTTCTGAGCCTGATTTATCACGTTTAAGAGTTTGTATAAATGGTGTTTGGGTCTCTGTTTGGATTCTTATTCTAGGTCCTACAGCTGCTAAGGCTCTTCAAAGGAAGTGAGCACCATGAGAACCGACCTAGGCTGCCTGGTTTCCGGTGCTTTCCTTCACCAGTTCCCTGTGATAGTGACGGTGATAGGACAGTTGTGTGTGTGTGTGTGTGTGTGTGTGTGTGTGTGTGTGTGTATACGCGCGTGCGTGTGTATGTGTAGCATGTGCGTAGCATGTGCACGTATCTGTATCGGTGTGCATACCTGTGTGTATGTACAGGACCAGAGTAGGATATTGAGCCTTCTGGTCTACCACTCTCCTCCTTTTTCCTAGGATACAGGGTTTCCCATTGAACCTGATGTGAGACTGGCTTCCAGCAAGCCCTAGCTATCCTCCTAGCTTCACCCCTCACAGCACCGGAGCTACAGACACGTGCAATCATGCCTCCCCTTTTAACATGAATTCTGGGGTTCCAAATTCATATCTCCATGCTTGTACAGAAGATGCTCTTACCCACTGGGCCCTCTCTCCAGACCCCAAATAAAACTCTTACTGATATATAGTGTGGATATATAAAAGTCTCACTGAAGGATAGCACATATACTCAAAGTATGCAAGCACAGATGCACACATCCATGTACTAACTGGTTGAAATGTGACATAGAAATAAGCATTCGTATTCATCTGTTGTCTGCACCTGTGACAGAATCTCACCTGTGACTTGGTGAGCTACCGAAGAGAAGAAAATTGTGTGTCTTAGTTCCGAGACTGGAAATTCAAGGTGCTGCCACCTGGTGAGAGCCTTCTCACTTCATTGTAACAGGATGGATGTTTACAAATGTGTGAGAGGGGGAGAAGAAAGATGAGGACAGCGAATGCCTTTATTGTTTTAATTGTGTGTGAGAGAGAGAGACTACAGGTTTGTGCATGTGAGTGCAGTGCCTGTAGAGGCCAGAAGAGGGAGACAGATGACCTGGGACTTGAATTATAAGAGGTTGTGAGCCTCCTGACATGGGTGTTGAGAACTGAACTTAGGTCTTCTGCAAGAGCTGTATGTGCCTTTAACCAACTGGATCATCTCCCCAGCCCCTGAACCTACCTTTATAGCAACTGAATCTCTGTCTGTCTGTCTGTCTGTCTGTCTGTCTGTCTCTCTCTCTCTATTTATATATATATATATATATATTATATGTATATATATGTATGTATACACACACACACACACACACACACACACACACATATATATATATATATATATATATATATATATATATATAAAACACACAAACACACACACACCCTTTCAAACCCCTTCCCCTGTAGCCCACAAGTTAGGCGTGTCTGTTTTCATAAACGTTCCATTCTGAAAGCCTTCAGATTTTTGATTATTTGGGAGTATATTGCTTAATTTTCAAATACTTTGAGATGTCCTACTTCATCATTGTTATTTATTTCTAGCTGATTTCCTCTGTGACAGAGAGCATGGTTCTCCATGCCCATCCTTTGAAACTGGTTGGGACTACACTTGGGAAGAGTTTTCACCCTGGTTGTTGGGTCTGATGTTCTATATATATTAACTAGGCCACTTTATAACCATGCTGACTTTTCTAACTTTGTTCTATTGGTGACTGAGAAAGTAATGTTAAAATCCCAAGCCATGCTTATGGATTTGTCTGTTCTATTTGATTCTGTTGCTACCTCTTGCATTTGAGGTGTTTGTGAACAACTCATACAAACCTGCATATTTATAATGTATTGTGGACAGACCTTTTATCATTATCATCAAAAGGAAAAGTACTTCCTTTTGTTGCCAGTTTTTCTGTGTGTATGTATGTGTGTGTGTGCATGTGCATGTGTGTGTGTTTGATGTATGTGTATCTTTGTGTGTACATGTGCCTGTGAAAGCCAGAGAGCAAGGCTGGATTTCCGCCTCCACCAATTTCTACTTTATTTGGGGGACAGGGTCTCTCATTGAACTTAGAGCTCCTCAATTCGTCTGGGCTGGCAGGTCAATGAGTTCAGGGTACCCAAAAGCATGAAAATATCCTTATGTAACAGTGTTATGTAGAATGGTTGTGTACAATGAAAAGTTTAAAGCTATATTGTTGTTTTAATGAAGATCATAGTAAGAGAATTGCATCATATTCAAGACAGAAATCACATTTTTACTGCTTTGTAGATTCTATTGATATAGATACATAAAATAGTGTGTATATGGGTCATAGAAGGAGAAGTGTGATTGGGAATAGTGGGGAGAGGAGAAAAGGGAAAGTGGGGGTGGGCCTGATCAAAGTACATGATATACTTGTATAAAAATGTCCTTTGAGGTAGGAAATAGACAAGAGTCCCAGGTAACCTCGGGTGCATGGGGGGGTGGGAGGGTCGATGGAGGGGGAGAGGGCTAGAGAGAAGGGAGTAGGGGAGGAACGGGGAAAGCTTGGTGGCCGGGGATGGGGGGGGGGGGAGGTAGGATGAATATGGGATCAGGGAACAATATATTTCAACTAAGGGAGCCATTTTAGGGTTTACAGGAGACTTGATTATATATGGGATCCCAGGTCCAAGGAGAAATCCCCCAGATTGCTCTCTGGACAGAGGAGAGGGTGCCTGAATCGGCCGTGGCCCATGACCATACTGATGTATATTTTGCTTATCACCATAGATCCTTCGTCTGGCGAAGGACGGCTATGCAGTCGGAGGCCCACATTGGAGCACCGGATTGAGCCCCCCGAGGTCCGGAGGGGGAGCGGAAGGAGGAGGAACATGAAAGACGAAATCAGTACTGCGAGGGATGCTATCACCCACTGATATAAGGGAACGGATCTGATGAGAGTTTACCAGGGCCAGTCGGACTGGGACTGAACGAGGACGTGATCTAGCCAGATTCTCGGAATTTGGCCGGATTCTCTGACTGTGGCTGGCCCGGGGTCTTTCTGAAAAGCCATTGACTATGACACTGGGACCTGTTTCCTCTGCATATGCTGGATTTTGGGGATCCAGTCTGTTTGGACGCTCGCCTTCCTGGACCTGGAGGGAGGGGGAGGGGAGCTGGAGCTTCCCACAGGGCAGGAAACCCTGACTGCCCTGGGGGACGGAGGGGAAGGAGGGGGGGGAGTGGGGGGAGTGGGAGGGTGTTGGGAGGGGGGGCAGAAATGGAAACTTTTATAATTTAATAAAATTTACTAAAAAAAAAAATGTCCTCTGAAAGCCTTCATTATGGCCAGGTGGTTGTGGCACACACTTTTAATCCTAGTCTTGGGAGGCAGAGGCTGGTGGATCTCTATGAATTCGAGGCCAGCTTTGTCTATATATATAGAGAATTCCAGGATGGCCAGGGCTACACAGAGAAACCCTGTGTTGAGAAAAGCAAAACAAAACAAAACAATCATTATTTACAATGACTATTTGCCAATAAAGGTCTAAAATATACTGTTATCTTGAATACTCAATACAGATATTTATGTCTTCCATTTAGTTTTATTCCTTTCTATGTCTCCAAATTGTATCATTACCTTCTGCCTAACGAGCCTTATCTACTTACATATATTATGAATGAATTTATTTTTAACAGGAGTGTCCCCGTGATAATGAATGCATTGTTTTCATTGATGATATTTTCATTTTAAAAGTAGTCGACAGTGTAACAATCAGGGAGTAACAGTTGCCTTTCCTTGTCTTCCAGAGCGCTGCTCTTGTCTTCCTTTTAGAGGCCATCTAACCAACTATTGATACTTCCTTATGTGTTTTACTCTCTGGTTGCTTTTAAGAGGAAACGCTGATCTTAGATTTTAAGTAATCCTTCCTGTGATTGCCTATGTGACATTTTCTTCCTAATCATCCCCCTTGCGGTTCACAAAGCTGGTGGTACAACATCTTTTATCGGTTTGGGGGGATCAGCACTGTTTCTTCTCACATTCCTTTATCTGTCTTGTCCTTCTGGGAATCTGTTTGCTCAGTCTTTCTCGTTCCCCGCATCTCTCATAGCTTCTTTCCTTCATTTTTCATTTTTTAATGTCTTCATACTCCACTTTAGATGTTTTCTCCTGACAAATTCTTCAACTCATTAACCCCCCCTTCAGCTATTTCTAATCTGATAATAACTCTACACATTGAAAACAAACAAATTCCAGCTGTCTTAAATTCTAGAATCTTCACTTGATGGCTTAAAATTTTGTGTGTGTGTGTGTGTGTATGTGTGTAAGTGTTGTATGTACATGTGTGTATGTGTGTGGGGTGTTTGTACTTGTGCGTGTGAGTGTAGGGTGTGTATGTGCATGCTCATACATGTGAAGGGTGTCAGGAGTCCCACTCTAGCATGCTCTGTCTTATTCCTTTGACAAAAGATTTCTCAGTCAACCTGGAGCTAGACTATCCGTTGTTCTCCTGCCTCTGTGCCCTGCAGTGCCCTATAGGGGTCACAGATGTGTGAAATTACGCTTAGCTCTCTACATGTGTGCTGGGATCTGAACTCAAGTCTTTGTGCTTATAAGGCAAACACTCTTACCCACCGAGCCCTTTTTCCAGCCGTATTTGCTCATTTTTGCAAAAGTTTCTTCTTCTAAGCTAAAGAATTGTCATGAGCATACTTATGACGATTATTTTAAGTCTGTATTGACCTTAATACCTTAATTACCTGTTGGTGTCTTCATATGGTCTGTGTTTCCTTTTCTCAGGGATTTTGGACGTTTTGTCCTCTCCCCAGGTGCGTCTGGTAACTGTGGGTGGATGATCGGCTGTATGCAAAGTTCTGGACAGCGCTGTCTTCCTCCAGAGATTACATAACCAGGCAAAGGCAAACTAACTTGTTAAATCAGAGATGGACTGGACCGAAAATCAGACTTCAGTCTTTATGAAGACAAACGGACTCCTAGCTAAGCCATATTTCTGAACATTATTTTTGAGATAGATTCTTACAGCGCAGCTCAAACTAGCTCCCACAGCAAGGGGAAAACACTGCAGCAAGGGGAAAACCCTCAGGTGGATCCCTACTGCTCTTCCTGATCCCTGCAACCTCGTGAGTCTACCGGAAGTAGTCTTCAGGATTTTTATCTGATCATCTTTTCAGTTTTCTAGGATCCTAAAGGATGCTTACCTGCCAGGACATGCTTTGGGGTAAAGGGAGGTCAGCTTCCTTAGTCCCTGCTCCCTTAGTTCTGAGATCTTGGGCTCAGAAGCCTTCGCGGGCTCTAAAGTATTATTGCGTCCAGCTTTTCCAGTTGTCTGAAACTGGGTAGCTACTGCACAAATACTGGATGGCTAGCATTTGTAAAGGACGTGAATCTTTAAATGCTTGTCTAAATAATCTACATAAAACTACCCACTTAAATAGTATAATGATCCCAAAGTCTAAATTTTCTTATTTTCTATCCTTTACGTGGAAGATAAACGGTAACTGGAGAGGCAAGTGGTTTACTCAAGATCATACCGTCTATGCAATATGTCAAGCATTTAAAGCAAGCAAACTGAATTTAATGTGGTCTTACTTCTCTGGGGTTCATTTGGTACCCATGAGGTGTAACTTCTGCCTCATATTAAGCAAATAAACGTTTTACGTGAGTGATTTCCTGTCACTTCCAGTCAAGTAATTTCTAATCCAGCTTCTTGCACAAGCGACCCTTTCTACCAAAATTCGTCAGTATTAACATTCCTCTCCCTGATGGATTTGTATTATTGCCACAGCTTCTCATTTCTTATCATCTTCACCCTCTCACTTCCCTTCCCTTGTTTCTAACAAGAGAACTCGTGCGGTGATGTCCTCCTGCCCACTGTGCCAGCAAACCTCAGCAGGAGAAGCACCAGAGACAGGAAGGCTAAGAGTAGGCAGCCACGTGGAAGAATAAAGTCCTCCACCAAGGTTAAAATTTCTCCAGATTTGTGTTCTGAGCCCCAAAGCACAGCATGAGCCAGAGGTAATTGAGCATCTGCTGAGAGGCGCCAGCCCCCCCCCCAACTCATTAACCTGCCCCCCTCAGCTGTGAAAAGGACCCATGCATGAGGAGGCAGACTTTTTCACACATCGTACCATAAAAATCTCCTCCTGGATCCCAGATCCAAAAAAGGGTTAGAATACCCAAGTGAAAAAGTCTCTATAGATCCCCAGAGCTTTTTATTTTTACCTTCATAAAATTTAGCCAGCCATTTATTTTTTACACTATTACTGACTGAGACATGGTACCCGTGGTGGGGTTTGGGTTTCCATCCTGGCTCACGTCAAGGACAAGATGAGGAAAGGGCATGCCTGGGAGCCTTTGACGGTGGTGGAGGCACTTCCTCTTGTCAGGATGGAATGAAGAAGAGGATACCGAATGCTCATCTTCTCCATGCTCTCTGTCACTCAGAGAGAACCCCCTTCGCCTGTGGAAAGAGAACAGAGATGACAAAGGACTTGTCAAGGATAGCAGAAGGAACTTGGGCTGCCTGTCTCAGAGGATTCTAACCTTCTCAACCACTAACGTGGATAACAACGGGAAGGAGAACAGATCATTTCATTGACTAGTAGACACAACATGATTTAAATAAATAAGCTATATGAAAGCATGCATTTTTATCAAATTCTACAGAAAATGTGATTCTAAAGGTTATGTAATTTAATTTGCCCAGTTACTCTGTAAATAGGAAAACCAAGACTCTAACATGTTTGTCTTCTTTTCAAATTTCTACCCCACCTCCCAGCTTCTGCCCATTGTCTTGCCTG
The DNA here is from genome assembly GCF_982192425.1 of Myodes glareolus. NCBI lineage: Eukaryota > Metazoa > Chordata > Mammalia > Rodentia > Cricetidae > Myodes > Myodes glareolus. The sequence continues at coordinate 44,477,657 of NC_142051.1, read as the reverse complement.
TTCGGTAGTACGTATTTTATAGTGAGGCCATATCTGCACTATGAGAGAAAATTATTCTTTGTAAAGGATAAAAAAAATATCAAGCTACTAGAAGTTATTTAATACCATATTGGACGGAAGCTTCCTAGCTCCTCGAATGGATAGCTAAGTCTGTGAGTCAAATTTACTGATATCCCAAACATCTAAAGAGAGAGAAAGCCACGTATTCACCCAGGGCATCGTCACAGAAAACAGGCGTACCCTAAAACAGGGAGGGACTGTGTGGTCTGCCTGCTGTACTGGGTAAGGGAAAACCCTGTACCCCAACAGTACAGAGCTAGGGGACCCCTCTTAACACAGCAGTAAAACTTTGGGTCACAAAACCAACTTCTATTCTTAAAAGTTATGGAACACTTCAGAAAGATTTTTGATTTAGGTGATATGTCTGTGGATATATATTTACATTATATATAAAACATATATATATACATATACATGTAAATTCACGGTATTAGCAACTAACATTAGAGGAGTCAGTCACATGATTTAGCAGACGTAGAAACTTACCACCAAGCTTGACGACCTGAGTTCTGTCCCCAGACCCCACATGACAGAAGAAGAAAACTGATAATGCAAGCTGCCCTCTGACCTCCATATACATGCTGTGACACACACACACACGCACCTACACACATGCACACAGGCATATTCTTTAAAAGAAATTAAACTTAGAACTTTAAAATATTCACTTACTAACATTTTTAAAAGAAACAGAAATAAATCTGTTTTCTGTTGACCTAAGATTTTATGGAAAAAAATACACATTTTCAAAAATTAAAAAAAAACAAAACGGAGTGGCACTTCTTTTACTAGACAACGTAGCCCAGTAGCGAATAGCTCCTTGTGCCTCTCTCTACTTTCAGACTATCGCACTGTGTTCCTTGGAGGAAGATAGAATGCTCTGACTCACTAGAAGAGAGAGTCTCTCGGTGACTTTTTCCAGGCTGTGGAAATTCTTCTTCGATATTTACACGAAAACTTGACAAATGTGATAGCAAACATGAAAGATTCTCTATAATGTGGAACCCGAGAGCATCATTTGCCATTATTCCTTCTTACATGAAAATCCTTTGGACCGTCTCACGTGCAGAATAAATCTTTTACCCGTTTTCTTGTGACATCCTGTGTTGATCTGTCTTTTGGAAGTATCAGTCCACTTGCATTGGTCTTCAGATCGACGTAGTCCATCATCCCAGCCCCAAATGGCATGTGTTGTCACCACCCACAGCATCACTAGAAAGGGGTTGGAGAACGTGAGTCTCGCGAATAAAAGCTTCAGATGAGGGTTTTTATAAAATTCCAGTGTCTGCTTGAAAACTAAGTTTGATTGTTGGCAACAGAAGCATCAGGGTTTCCACTGTGCCTTGGAAGTGGCAGGTCCTTTTATACAGTGTCAAGAAAACAGATGGCATGTGCCCCAGTGAGTGTAGCCGTGTTTTGCGTGCCCACTGCAAGTGGGAATGGTACTCTGTGCAAGCACCGGCTCCCCAGCTTAGGGCTCCGATGGAGACTCGTTCCTTTCTTAAGACAGGCATCTTCAGTGTGCCCTAAGAGTGCGGCAATACAGCATCCAAGAATTCATTCTTCCAGGGTATGGGAGTATCTACAATTCCCATCCATGCTGGGCTACCATTGTGTTTCTAGAACGGGGTACTAGCGCCCTCTCTGGACACTTGTGAAAATGCAGAGTCTCTACGTGAGGCCTGAGCTACTCTCAGGAGACATGGAATCCTGGGGTACCACGCATGTGGGAAGCATCGGGCTGTAAATTTGGGCACTGAACATACCTGGCTGAAGAGAAGGAGAAAAGAGAATCTCTGGAGATTGGCCCTCTTAAATTGAGGGGGGGGTATCTTTATAGCTTGTCCACAACTCAGTGTACCTAGGGGCAGATCTGATTCCAGGCATGTACTAAGGGTCTAGTATCCCATAATACTAGGGAAAGGAAGGGCTGTGAACTCTATGTGTGTGTGTGTGTGTGTGTGTGTGTGTGTGTGTGTGTGCGTGCGTGTGTGTGTGTGTAACAAAATGACCATAGACTGGCTATCTTGTAAACAACAGAAATGTAGGCTGAAGACTAAGTACGGGAGGTTCTGGTGAGACTCGGCTTCCTGGTTCACAGACGGCCATCTCACTAAGGGCAAGGCCTCTTTTATATAAGAGCATGAATTCCATTCATGATAACCTACTAAAGGCGCCACTCCCAATACAGTCCCGTTAAGGGTTAATGGGTTCTGTTATGAATCTGAGGAAAGACACAAATGTCACCACCGCCTCTTCCTGATTCTCCAGAACCCCAAAAAAGAGTCAGAAGGAAGCGAGTTCCGTGTGTCCTGTATTCCCTCCTCCTACATCCTCCCTGCAGCACCCAGGTTCCGGGAAGGAGGAACACGGGCTTGGAGTTCGTTTGTCTGAGTCGGGGCAGTAGGGACGTCAGCTGTGGACTTTGAGAGCCGCAGCTTTACATTGGACTGAACTAGAGCCTACCTGCCTGTTGTGTCAAGAAAATTACTGACTCTAGTGGGAAATTGTGATCTAGTGGGAGAGGAAGATTTAATACTGTGTGACCAGAGGCAGCAAATATAATCAATAAAACTGCTTTGATTTTATTCGCCCTCACCCAAGCCGGAACTTTCTAGCCAGACAGTTTTAAGCAAATAGACTTGCTGGGAAGACACAGCAGCCAAGTTTCCTTTAAATCATCTCTCTAAAGCTCTCAGAAATTGTGTGCTCTCTCCGCTCACCATTGGCTGGAGGAGCTCCGTGGAGCAATGGAGCGAGCACCAGGTGGAAGGAAATAAGCGCGTCTCTCTACCCCGGGCGCTTCCTCCCACGATCATCTCACCTGGTGTCTCTGGGCGGCTGATCACATTGCTGTTTTTGTCCCCAGGCCACATGGTGGACGTGTAATTCAGGGTCGATCAACTTTGATATCCTGTTTCGACTTCCTTGTCTCAAATGACTGGTGCAATGGGGGAACATGTGAGGATCAGAACCCTTCTGAGGGACTCTGGCTGCCGGGAAGATCCATCTTTAGCGGCCATAAAGCCCATGGAAGGATGAAGGGCAGAGGAAAAAAATCAACAGAGCCAGAGACAGAATGAAGGGAAAGCCAAAGAATAAGTGAGGGGGGATATTAATTTTCATCCTGGGTCCTCCTGGTTCTAGCTCAGACTGATCCATTCCTCAAACGTTAACATTTAGAGTCTGGATATTGAGAGTCGCCCAAAGGTTCACACACAAAAGTTTGATACTGGGAGGTGCTATGGACCTGTTACAGGTAGAGGTAATTTAAAATCAGCATGATTTTCTTCTAAATCATAGGAATGAAATCCTTGGCTTGAGGCATAGCTCAGCGCTACAGCGTGTGCTTAGCATCATAAGGCTGAGCTCAATTCCAGTGTGTTCCTCCCCTAAACAGAACAAACAAGGAGGCTAGGCCTGGTGGGAGGCTCCTGGATTATTGCTGAAATGCCCTCAAAGGGGCTTCCCTAGCTTCTCACCATCTGCACCCTCATCTCAACAGGGCCCTAAAGTTTGGGGCTTGAGCTTCCAGGACTGTGAGCTAAATAAACCTCTTTGCTTCATAAGTAAACTGTCTCAGGTATCTTGTTATAGTCACAGAAAACTGACTAATGCAGGCCCATTGCTCTATTTTTTACTAACCTAGGCAGGCTTGGGGTTTTTAATCTTTTATGGTTGAAAGCAGTCTAAATGCACTGGATTCTAGGTTCAGCTATTTCAATTCCTAACATGTGAGCAGTCGGCTGATTAAACATTAGCTATTCATTCTATTTGTTTATTCACTTTCTCACCCAGCAAATATTTACTGAGCATATATTAAGTGGTCCTAGATACTGAATCTGGCACCAGGGAGGAACAATGAAACTATTTTATCTCTGTCTTTAAGGAACTCACACAGCCTTTGGGAGATGAAAATAATCACAAAATCAATGGAAATATTTGTTTCAAAATGCAAGGGAAGTGTAGAGAAAGCACATAAATATCAGTCTGTCTGGCGGCATTAGGCAGTGTTGGGAGCTTTGAGGCTCCCTGCCAGAGGGACAAGGGCATTTGAGGCCGAGAAGAGCATCTGCAAAGAAGGTGGCCGAGGAGGGACCAGAGAGGGAGGGACCAGATTGGAGGGGCCAGAGGGGAAGAGGCTAGAGGGGGAGTGGTTAGAAGGGAAGGCTTGGGGGGGGGAGAAAACACGGGGGAGGGGGAGGGACAGAGGTGAGGGGTTAGAGGGGGCGGGACCAGAGGGGCGTGTTGGGGGAGGAGCCAGAGGGGAGTGTTGGGGAGGAGCCGCTGGGGAGGGGCCAGAGGGAGAAGGTGCTAATGGGGTACAGGAGATAGGAACTGTAGACCGGAGGGTGGGCAGGGGCAGGTCATGAGCCATGCCAGGTAGAGGAGTTTGACTTGACCGAGGCAGACCCGACAGCCATCGACAGACGTTCACTAGGAGAGCTGGAGAGTGAAACTGAGGTGGGAAACCCGAACAAGCACAATTCCGTGTAACTGGAACACACGCTAGAAGATGAAGCAGCGGAAGAAGGCTCAGGACGGGAGCTGTGGCACAGATGTACTAATGGCTCTGGGTGCCGGGGCAAGATGGGAATGTGAATTATTCCATGTGTTTATAAAGAGAACGGTTTTTAAATTTCTGAGATGTGTCACTTTTTGCAAGCCGCGATTCCTTAAAGAATTTCAGAACTGTGTTCACAGGAAAGCTAACGTTTGTTGGATGCTTACCGTATCTCGGTCGCTCTTCTAGAAGCTTTTCTTGGTTTTAATCACACCAAAGCTGTCATTTGTACTAGTATCCCTACTTCGTGGTTAAGTAGCGCAGAGATGCTAAGTAACTTATCCAAGCCACACAGTAAGCAACTGGCTCAGAACTGAAACCGAGGCTGTCTGACTAAAGCTCAGTGGACTGACCCTACCTCCCTTCCCCTTATCCAGGGAACATGAGCCTACAGTTAGAAGAGGTCCCACCTCTTACCAACCAGAACCAATTCACTAAGGCTCAAAGCCTCACACAAGCTGAGAGGTGTGAATGCCTATTGCATGGTAAACTCACTGTGTGGGTTCAGGATTCACACCATAGACTGTGGTTCCCTTCAATCCATATCACCTCAGTGTGCAAGGGGCCAGCCTTAGGCTCCAATCCAGTGCTTATGATGGAAGTCCCTAAATATCATTGGAAAGTGTTTTTCCTTTTTTTGTGTTGTGTGTCGTGTGTGTGCATGCATGTGTGCATGTGTGTGCATTTATGAACCTGAATGTGTAGAATAAAGGCCAGCATCCAGTGTCCTTCTTCAGAAGTTGTCTCTGGGACAGGGTCTTGCCCTGGTACCCAGGGCCTTTTAAGTATTCTATTGTGGCTGCCCAGTGAGCTCCGGGATCTGCCTGTCTCACCACAGCACCATACCCAGATGCTACACCCAGGTGCTAGGGATCAGACTCAGTGGTCACGTGAGTTAGTCGATTAAGAAAGTACCAGCTTGTCCTGTGAGGACTTTATGGACCTGGTCATCTCTCTAGTCCAAACGGTTACTTCTTAATAGGTTCTTCATGAAATGCTAATGGTACAGATATTTTGTTCATATATTGGCACACTATGTGTCTGCCCATGCTTTACAGAGAAAAATGTAAGTGTCTTAGCTCTTTTTCTACTTTCCCTTGGTTGAGACCAGGACACCGGCCCCATGGAACACACTCCCTGCTCTTAGCCATCTCCCTTCAGAGTTGCCTCCAAATCACATGACCACTTATATCTGTGGGTCCCAAAGGCCCCCAGTGATTGAAATGCATACCCCAAACCCCTTCTACATGCTAACAGCGCTTCTGAGCATGTCACACACATTATCTCAGTTGGCACCATAATTAGAAGATGTTGAATAAGTAATTAGCGTTTTCAGGTATTTATATAAATGACATCAATAGTTGTATGATGCTGGTTTGTCTTGATGAAAGCGGAGGCTCTTTGATGTCAACATTTCCAAGGTCTCACCACAAAAAAGTGGCAGAGCCACACTTCCTTAGGCACGGCTCTTTGACTCTCTCCCTCCAACAGAGAAACTTTCACAGATGCCAGACTCTGCCAGCTGGCAGGGGAGTTCACGGGAGACTGCACGTCCAAAAGCTGAGACCTCTGGCCCCGTCCCAGGAGTCGACAGGAAGCAGCATTTACCAGCTGCCCTGGAAGATGCTAACGTTGCCTGGGTGGCCCTGTCATCTATTCTCGGGGGTCTCTTGTACCTTCCCCTTGCTGTGAGCATTACCCGCGAGACTTAGCTTGTAGACTTCTGGGAGTGAAGCCTTTGAGATGCAGTGATGCTGCCTTCTGCCACACCCAAAGCATTACAGAGATGTCCTGTGGACCACGGCAAGGCTATAGTGGCATGATTCATGCCAAGCCTGAGAGAACCTTATACACCACGAGTGGGTATATACACTAGTTCAGCCACCATGGAAATCACTATGGGGTCTTCTCAAAAAGCTAAAAGTAGTTCTACCTCATGACCAAGCTCTGCCTATCCGGGTACATCCCTGAAGACTTCAAGTCAACACATTACAGAGATGTGCACTTCGTTGCAGCTCTGTTCTCAACAGTCAACCAACCTACGTGTCCAACAGTAGAGGAATGGATAAAGAAAACGTGGTATAGGGACACAATGGAAGATTTCCAGTCATAAAGAATGACCAGGCTATGTTGTTTGTAGGAAAAGGGGTAATAGAGGGATAGCAGACATGCTGAAGATGATGGAGCATGTCCACAGATAGCAGGCATGCTGGAGAAATATTATTGGAGAAATATCCTGTGAAGTCTGTCCATGAGTTTAAAGCAAAAACCAGCAGGAAGTTGTGTGGTTTTTATTTTTGTCTCCAGTCACATTCAGCTGCAGGTTGGGCCAGCACAGGCAGCCTTGCATTTAATCAGGGCTTCATGATGCCAAGAGAGGAAGACAAAGCTGGAGAGGATGGGGGGCAGAGAGGATTCATGAGGCCATAATTACCCTGGGCTGCAGAGATGGGCACGGCAGGACGGAGAGACTGCAGGTCCCAGTGGAGACAGAGGATTGTTTCCAGAGAAAGATCTCAGTAATAAAGATTAGAGGTGGGATGGGGGTGTAGGACACAGCCACAGGAGAGTGACAGGAAAGGAAAAAGTCACTGGAGAGAGGAGTCCAAAGCGTTGAATCACAAGCATGTCGGCAGGGTAAGGGACCATTTTCAAAACTGACATATCCAGTGTATCTTCAATTCAGAGATTGTCAATATCAACACTGCAATAGGGGAAGGGAGGAGGAACATATAAATATGCTAAGAAGGAGGTTATTCGTGGGTTTTTTTTATGAGTGAAGTCATTTATTCAAAGTATCAAGAGGTGAGTGAGTGAGTCTTCCATGTCACCCCGTGTAGTGCCTGTGCTTGCCAGAGGCACACTCACGGGCAGAGATCCTTAAGTCCTCTTCCCTACAGGTCAGTTGGCTGACCCACTGTGTTTCTCCCAGGATGCTGCCTCTGCTCTGAGACAGCGCTGTGCCACGTAAGCAAGCTCGCAAAGGTCACTGAGATTGTCTCTTTGCTAATGTGTACACAGGCCCTGACATTTCTTGGGTCTGGTGGTAGATTGCTTGATGCACCGCATATTGGAGGAGCTTTGTAGGGGGCAGAAACAACGCAGTACTTCAAGCCAGAATCTCCATGTCGTGGCTACGTGGTCAAGCCAGAATCTCGGCTATGTGATGGATCATGGAGAGAGGTCAGTTTTCCTCGCCAACCGTTCATTCACTTTTACATAAAACAGGAATGATAATGTCCGCCTGAGTTGTGCAAATCTAAAAATAAAACAAGAGCAAATGTTTAATCCAAGTCGTGATCATGGCAAAGGCATTGCCCCCTTCCTTGCTGGGCACTGTTCTATGTGTTGTGCAAACAATAACTCATTTTTATTTCATCCATGCAGCAGATCTGTGTGGTAGGTTGTAATAGTTCCCAGGTCTTAGATGAAGAAACTGACCCAGTGGGGTTAAGCATGTTGTCCCAAATCAGATTGCTGATAGTAGATTTCAGCTCCCTAGTCTAGTTCTGGGGCCCTTACTTTTGATCACTGTAGGCTACGTTTCTATTTATATGGTAAAACACCATGACCAAAAGCAACTTAGAAAAGAAAGAGATTTTATTTTATTTTTTTTTTTGGCCTGGCTTCAGAGAGGTAGAGTTTGTCAGGAGCAGGAAGCAAGGGGCTCAGAGATCACGTCTCAACCACACACGGGAAGCAGAGTGAGGACAGGGAAGCTGATCAAGCCAGTCAAAACTCCAGCATGGATGGGGAGGGCTCACATTCTTCTTTGCCATGCTTCGGTGGAGGACCCCACACCCATTCACAAGTAGGAAGCACTAATTTGACTTGATGAATTATTTGACAGAAATAAAAGAGGAAGAGAAATGGTAAGGAGTGTTGTGTTGGTCTGGGAGTAGCTAGAGAGGGGAAATCGATGAATATGATCATATTTAATTGTATACATGTGCAGAATTCTCAAAGATGGTTTATGTAAAATAGGAATCTAAGCAAGTCTTCAATCTATTTTCTTCCTTCATCCAGCCTATTGTCTTTCTTGTGCTGACTGGAGTATATCGTTGAATCATGTTGTCCTGTATGTTCATGACATCAGCTCCTTGGATTCTTATCTCTGCTCAGGTATCAGCCCTTCAAGGAGGGCTTGCTGTGCCTAAGGCCCACACAGGCATGCATGTGCACACTCACACACAGTATTCACTCTCTGCCATGTAATTGTCTGCACAAACTCATTACTTTAAGTTTGTATGTATTATTTCTGCTTCTCTCTCTAGACTACCAGCTGCAGGAGGGCATGTATGTGACATTTCCTCTTCATGGGGATAAACCAGTTCTGAGCCTGAGAAAATTCTCCACACGTCTTTGCTGAATGGATGCTGGATAAGCTAGCTGTGACTGCTTCTGGGCCCAGCACCACTCAGCGTTAGCTACTCATCTCTCATGGCTTCATTTAATCTCCACAAGTAGCCTAAGAGAGATGTCTGTGTGTGACAGACTTAAGAGGCATTCCGTAGTTTGAATGAGAATGGGTTCCAGAGGCTCATATATTTGAATGCTTGGTCCCCAGTTGGTGGAACTATTTGGGAAAGATTAGGAGGTGTGTCGTTGTGGGCAGTCTTTAAGGTTTCCAAAGCCCATGGCATTCCCAGTTAGCTCTCTCTGCCTTGCTTGCTCTGCCTCCTGCTCGTGGATCAGATGTGAGCTCTCAGAAACTTCCCCAGCACCACGCCTTCATGTCTGCAGTCACTCCCCACCACGATGGTCATGGACTCTAGCCCTCTGGAACTGTGAGCCATAAACTGAACGCTTCCTTTTATAAGTTGCCTTGGCCGTGGGGTTTTGTCACAGCATAAAAAAGTAACTAAGATGGGGCAGAGCAGGTAAGTGCCATCCTTGAGGTCACACGGCAGATAACTGGAGAAGGCAGGCTTCAGATCTCAAAACTGGCAAAGCCTGAAGCCTTGACCACCATGCACTTGTGGTAATAAAAGACTTCTGTCATTCCTTGCCAGAACTTTTCCTCTCGCATCCAGCCCAGCTGCTTTCGCTGGCACCCGGACAGGCTGCCTCCAAAGTTCACTAGGGAATATTCTGGAAGAAACTCAATTCTCTCTTTGGAAAAGAGCCCTAGATGGGCTGGAGGCAGGAGGTCCTGAGAGACTCGTTCTGGTTCATCCTCGTCAGCTGGAGTCACCACAAGGCCGTGATTGATGCTGAGAAGAAGCTACCAGGTGTAAGGGAGGCTGAGCCAAAGTCTTAACAGGCCCTTCAACCTTCACAGCCTGCCCCTGCTGGTCCCTCATTTTCAGCAGGGACCAGAATATTTGGGCTCCCCAGAAGAAGCCAAATGGTTTCCCCATCCCTTGCCTCAACATTCTGCTCCCCTGCCTGGCATGCCCTTCCTGCACCCTTGTCTTCACAGGCTCCTGCTCATCCTTCAAGACACAGATCAAGGTCCTTCTTCCATGAAGCTCTCTGATTTCTCCTAGCAGAATGTTCTGCTCGTCTCTGCCTCTTCCCTTGGTGCTAGATTTCAAGACATGAAGAGAATGGATGCAAAGCCAGGAAAATTAGATTCACCTGCCCCTCATTCATGCAAGCAACTTGAACATACCAAGCCATAATTTTTTCCTCTAAAATGGGGACAATAGTTCTGATACCAGTCACAAATGAGATAGCCTGCATAAAATGCCAGGCCTTGTGAAGTTTCAGAGAGAAGGTTAAAGACTCTATCAGAGCCATTTGCTATTTTGAATTAAGATTCTGCGGTTCCGGTCAGCTGAGGCTGAATCAGAATCAGCCATAATTAACAAGAGACTGGCAACGCTGAAGGGAAACTTTTGTTTGACTGGGACAATAGATTCTGGTTATCTGGAGCTGAAAAGTTAGCAACAATGAAGAAGAGACCAGCATCCCTGAGGCAGAGTCTTCTGGGATGTGCTCTCATGAGAGTCAGCACACAGAATCTGTTTCAGAGGCAGCCGAAGCTGGCAGCCAAACTTGGTAGGGTAAGAGCCATCTAGGTGATACTGGTGCATTACGGAGAGCAGGAGACCCCAGCAGTTTTGGAGATGTCAGTGCCATGGGATGGCAGCTAAGCACAGCAGCAGCAATGGAGTGAAGCCAGCCTGAGCCTAGAAGACAGGCTGTATGAGCTGCCAAGCGTGGGGCCGAAGAAGAGACCCAAGTCCTTCGGAGGGGTCCAGAAGATTGTGAGTGGGTCCCAGACATTGAGCATTGAGTTGGAGTTTAGTTTTGCTTTGATTTGAGTCTGGCTGTGCTCTGACTTCTTCTTCTTAAAGTAAGGATGGATTTAATTTAATTTTGATTATTTAGGAGCCCGTTAGTTGAGAGACTGAACAACCTTTGACAGAGATTTTAGGTTTTGAAAGAGGCTGCTGTTTTGTTTTTCAAGACAGAGTTTTACTGTGGCGCTGTCCTGGATCTCACTTTGTAGACCAGGCTGGCCTCAGACTCACAGAGATCCGCCTGCCTCTGCCTCCCAAGTGCTGTTATTAAAGGCATATGCCTCCACTGCCCAGCGAGACTTTGAGTTTTAAAAAGACTGAATGTTAAAGTATTTGAATGTCTGAAGACTATGGAACTTTTTAAGTCTGTAAAATATTTTATATTATGCTATTGATGTTACTGTGTCAACTTGGGGATGAACAAGAAAGGAAAAGTTGTGGCTTATCGGTGATATGTTTGTGTGCCAAGTTGATAAGAGATCAATTGTGCTGGCTGGTTTTATGCCAGTGTGACACAAGCTAAAGTCATCCAAGAGGAGGGAACCTCAGCTGAGAAAATGCCTCCCTGAGATGAGGCTATAGGCAAGCCTGTGGGACACTCCCTGAATTACTGATTGATGGGGGAGGGCCCAGCCCATTGTGGGAGGCTCCATCTCTGGGCTGGTGGTCCTGGGTTCTATTAGAAAGCAGGTAGGGCAAGCCATGAGGAGCAAGCCAGTAAGCAACACCCTCTGTGGCCTCTGCATCAGCTCCTGCCTCCAGGTTCCTGCCTGGCGTAAGTTCCTGTCCTCACTGCTTCGGTTGAGAAATAAACCCTTCCCTCCCCAGTTGTTTTTAGTCATAGTGTCTCTTCACAGCAATACTAACCCGAGCTAAGACACCATCCTTCTCTTTTGGCTCTCTTCCTTACAAGTGGTTAGTGCCCTGGCTGCCTTGGGGGATCTTCCTGCTACCCTCTGCTCCAGTTTCTCCTCCTCATCTCCTTCCCTTCATTCTTCCTTGTATCTACTTTAATTTGTAAAGAAGTTCCACTTCCAGCCAAAGTCCTTTCCGGAAAATGTCCTATAAGAAATATTCTGTATTAACATTAGAGCCTTCAAAAAAATCTCTTATTACCAAAGTAATACATGCTCATTATAAAAAAATGGGAAAGGCAGAAATATTTATAAATAATTTTGCCATCTCGAGAAAGCCACAGCTAACATGTATCTTAGTCAGTGTGCTACTGATGTACCATGACCACAGCAACTCTTATAAAGGAAAGCATTTAACTGTGGCTGGCTTAGAGTTTAGTCCATTATTGTCGTATGGGGGGTGGAGGCTTGGAGGCACACAGGCAGACATAGTGATGAAAAGGTAGCTGAGAGTTCGGCATCCAGACCCACAGGCAGCAGGAAGAGAGAGTGATACTGGACCTGGCTTGAACTTTTGGAACCTCAAAGTCCACCCCCAGCAACACAGATCCTCTGACAAGGCCACATCTCCTCATAGTCTCAGTTCCTGGAGACCAAGCATTCAAATCTATGAGGCTATGCAGGCCAATCCTATTCAAACTATCACAATGAGTTTGCATAGTTCCTTCTAGACTACTGTATGTGATTTTGAATACATAGGCACATCATTAATGCAGCATCACCTGGGAAAAAGACACACAACATACACAACTCCTTATTTAGAGCCTGTGGCTCCCAACGGCACGCCCCTCACCTCTTTCCCCAAGACAGCTATTACTAAAAAGTGAGACCCAAGGAAGTCACAAAGCTTGTGTGCATCCATGGGTTTGCAGTCCTGTCTCTTGGATCACAATCAAGTCTTCTTTTCACTGGTCTGAAACAAAAAATAGGTCTGCCCAGGAGCAGAGAGAGAGTCTGGAGGAGTGTGTCTAATTTAACGTAGACCTAGAGTTCTCATGTTTATATTTTAACCCAAAACCCAAAGACAGTAAATCTTGAAACACTTTCATGCAGAGGTTTGAAACGGTGTCCACTAAGAGAGCGAGAGACGCTCTCTCTTGCCCAGATCCAGGACTCTCACACTTGCTGATCCTCATTTAGTCAGGGTTTTGGGTTGCATAACTTACTCCTATTTCATGAAAAAAAAAAAAAAAAACCTGTCTCCCAGGACATCAGACATCACAGCGGTTCCCCCTCCCCCATAGAGGTTAGAGAACCAAATTTAGTAACCACATAAGCAAGAGCAACCAAACCTGGGGTGATTGCTATAAACTGACTTCAGGCTTGCCAGTCATCAGAATAGCAGGTGGCAATGGATTATCCCCTTAGCTCAAAAGCAGCCCTAACCAAACTGCACCTCACTGGCAGTCCAGCAGGAAGATGGTGTTGTCAGGTCTCTTCTGTGGTAATGTCACATGCAAAACTAGTCTGCAAAGCCAACAACAAACCTCACACTGACATTAGGCTCAGCTTGGTTGGACTCAGCCGATCTTAGCTGGGGTCTGGGTAAGCTTTGATTCTTCCCGCTGCCTTTATTCTAGGAGTCAGGTTGAAGGGTCAGGGGCGATATGAAGCAAACTACTCATGGTGAAGGGAGAGACTCAAAGGGCCTGCTGGACGTTCATTCACCATGCCTCTTGACGCCCTTTCTCAATAGGCCCGGAGATGCCGCCCCCTACAGTCTATAGCTTGAAAAGGGCCCTATAGCCTTTTCCAGGTCAATGGGTCCAGATGTAGACTGTACCATTGTCCCAGAACACTACAGAATCCCATGGCCAAGGCGGGAATCTAGTGTGGAAAAACGGGAAGAGTGGAGATCGTTGCGCTGCCTACCGCGGGCGCATGACTGCCAACAGGCACAGCCTTTTCAGTTCCCACCAGCAATGACGGTCACAGAAGCTGTGGAACCTCTGATTCCACAGCCTCCTACAGATGGAGGGACTGCCACTATCTCCAGAGTGGATTCTTTTGTGATTCACTAGTTACTGTCTGCTATGCAGATCCATCCCATTGCCCTAGATACTGAGGAGGCTAGAAAAGCAAGTTCCTGACTTCTAGGAAGGGTGGGAATAGCAGTCATCCATTGAGAGGCAGTAGCTTCCGTAAGTGGGGGATTTCTCCAACGCGGAAAGGATGGTCAAGAGAGAAGAGCAAATGTGGACACGGCGGGGCCATGGTACATATGAACTCATGGAACTGTGGCTGTGCTCCTAACATCTGCATACTATTAATCAGGCAAAAGGACATCATGGGTGGGGGAGGGCTCAAGATGTCCCACCTCTAGCTGAGGCACCACTGGTAGTTAATGGCTTCTGGGGAAAAGAGTTTTCTTTGGATGAGGCCTCTGTAGGCCGCCTGTGTTCCGGGATTAGGGTTCTACACTCACTCAGTCGATTTCAAAAGACCACGTGAAATTGGAGTATATCATAGTGGGGGAGTCACGGGAGGAACTAGAGAGAGGAGAGTGGGGGTAGATTTGATCAAAACACATATTTGATTCTGACGCTCTCCAACAGTAGAAAGCAAAAAGAGTAAGTGTGTATTGCAGTAATCCTCACACAGCCCTCAGAGACGGAAAACTCAGCCCTCTGCCTGCACATCCTGTAACTGTCTGCTCTCTTTCTCCTCCCAGTCTTCACCACTTCCGCCCAAGATCTAATCTCACCCTACTCTACGATGCCACAAAGACTCTGGGTGCTTCTACGACACCCCTTGAACTTTGACTGGGCTTAGGAACAACTAACCACATATGGAAAATAATTATATTTCCCAGCTGCCCTTGAAGGCAGGATGGCTTTGTACCCAAGTTCTGACCGATGACCATGAGTGAGAAGGATGTGTGAACAAGAGTTAGATGATATCTTTCAAGAAAGTCACATTGTCCTGCACTTTCTATTTTTCCAGCTCCGTAGACTGGATTGTAGACCTTGAGTTGATATCGGACATGGAACAGGAGGATGGTAAAGAGGAAGGAGAAAGGAGCCAAGTCCCTGGTGACCTCAGAAGTGGATCTGTCTCTCTCGCTGGACTGACTTACACACGAAAGAGAAATGAAATGAATTCCTGCCCCCTATTAAATAACAATAATAGTAAAATAATAATAATAATAAATAAAAAAGAAAAATAATCAACCAGTGGTCATCAGAATTTTAAAAGTGCAAAAGGAGGGTGTGGTCCAACAAATATCACAATCCTTTTCAATTTGCAAGACAATTCTAAAACACACATCTTGGTTCTGTTCAGTATAAGGACCCTAACCTGCCTCGTTAACCAAAGAGATGGGTTCCAGGTAGCCAACTCACCACACCCAAACACGGTCAGGACAGGGGTGGCTATGTAACTTTGGCGAGTTAATCAGCATGTCATTGGAATTGGTACTAGAAGATTCTAGCTAATTGTGCGTTGGATTCTTGGGGAAAAAAAAGACTTTCTATTTCTGAATAATTGCTGGCCACTATGGCAAAGCCTTGTCCTCACCCCATCCTCTTGAACACTGCCCTTAGCGTGAGGCACAAGCTCAGTCTCATCAGCATGGACACCTTCCCCTTCCTCTCTTTTTGATCTGAAAGCTGGAAAATTTCTGCATTGGGTGCTAAAATCTGATACAGCTTTGTGGGGGGTAAAATGATAGACTAATAGTTTTGTTTTGCTTTGTGGCAATTATTTCTTACCTACTGCCAGGGTCAGTCTGGGCACCAAGAACTCAAGGCAGAATGCTGCCTGCTGCCTGCTGCTTGGGCCTCCTTCTCTGTATTTATTCTCTGAAATCACAATGGAGATATATCCTCATCGCTGGGGGTTTTAAGCGCTGGGCTGCTCAGCACAGTGAACAGCTCTTTGCATTATTGATAGAGCCAGAGAATCGGAAAGGTCAACGCAGAGAACCTGCCTTTCAAGTCTTGTTCAAGCACAGTCTTGCACCCCTTGCCGGGTTGTGAAAGCTTAGAGTCTGTGTGGAGTTCAATGTGCATGCGTGCATGCACTTGTGTGCACGTGTGTGGAGTCTAGGGGTCAATCTTCAGCGTCACATTCTATTTTTTTTTTTTTGCCTACTACTCAACGCGGATCTACGGTGGACGGTGGGAGACTGTGTGTGGGTCGTTCTGCAGGCGACCGGGCGGCGCTGACTGACGGTCACCGAACTACATGCGGGGCCGGGCCGGGAATCGAACTCAGGTTCTCGGGCGGAGCGGTCGGGCTCCAGCTCAGCATCACATTCTTTAGAAGTCATCACCTTTGGTTTGGTAGACAGCCTCATTGGCCTGGGGCTCCCTAAGTAAGAGAGGAGTGACTGGAAGAGTGAATGAGCCCGAGGGATAGCTCTGTCTCCGGTGCTGAGATTTCAAATATGAGCCATCACTCCTTAATGAGAGAATCCATGGAAGTCTCTTTATTAAGGGAAGAAATGGAAATAACACATTCACGAACACAGAATGAGGTACCGCTGCCTCTTCGCCCACCCGGGAAGGATGGGGAAAGCTCTGGACCAGATCACCAGGCCGAGCGTCAGGAAACCTTCCGTGTCCAAGAGAGAGGCGGACCTTGGGACTTAGTTCTTATCCTTCAAGTACCCGTGGGGATGTTTGCTGGGGATCTCAGACAAGTCCTCACACGGAGACAGCAAGCACTTGAGTCGATTGTCTCCCCGGCTGAAACTTAGGGTTCCACAAGACTCCTCTTCGGCTTGCTCTGGGTTTTACATTGGTCCCTTAGAATGCTCCCAGGAAAAAAATTCAGCAGACTTAGCAGGTCAGCTCACTCTGGGTAAAATGAAGATGGATGGGCTGCAGTATTCCACATTTAACAATCTGGAAATGAAACTGCAAGCAGTAAGTGAAAGCCATAGAATGCCTTCTGAGGTCACAATGCCCAGAGACGGCCTTGAACCCAGTGACTTCAGGGCCACGGTGGAGGGAGGAGCCTGAAACTGAGAAACATCAAAGGGAGGATTCATTTGATTCCTGGGTTGGGGAGCAGGAGTGAGCCACTTAGAGATGCAACATGGCTCTCCAGACAGCATCCCCCCGAAGCTGGTGCCTTCTTCAAGCATCCCCACTGGAAGATCTCACTCTAGTATTGCTTACAGTGGCAACACCATATTGGAAGGCTGTGGCCAAATCACCCCAGAGTGGAGGACGAGCAAAGGTAAGTTCCATGGCTGGATCCCTGAAAGGCAGAACTACCCAGGACTGGTTCCATCAGACTAAACACAGCAACCAAGATTGTTAAAAAAAAATTCCTGAAGATCAGCTAGCCCCTGAATTTGCACCTCTAACTCATAAAACAGAGTGGATGTGTGACTAAAAGGGTTAAGTACTATCTTGGTAACAGCAGTGATCTCTATTGTAAACAAAAATCCCAGTGCTCTGAACCAAAAGTCATCCCCCATCAATATCCCTGTTAAATGTTTTTCAGGACTAGAGGGATCTTTATTGCTTCTTATTTTGTGTCTGAGATTAATCTGATGTTGCATTTCTCACACCTGGCTCTAGGGAACAATGGTAATTTTCCTCTTTATAAAGCTTCCTCTTGCCCACCTCATCCCACCCCCGGGCAGCTATTTTACATTTTAACTGTCTTCTGTATAGAATGGTGCTCCTTGGACTGTTATGAATGGCTTTTTATAAAAAGCGACTTCAGTTACTCTAGAGACAGTGGAGAAGCACCGGAGCCCACGAAGTTACATTCATCGCAGGGGTCTGGCTCTCAGTGTTTCATAGACATGACCACAAACCCTGCATTTAATCACCTCGTTTGTCTGTGTCTGTGCATTAGACAGTAAAGCTTTCTAATCACCAATAAATCACATGTGCAGGACCAGGTAGAAGTGAACCACATATAGATTGTTCATTTATGAGTTCCCATGGAGAGGAACTTCATAACGAAACGGCTTAGAAAGAGGGCTAGGAGGAGTCGGATCTTCAGATCTCCAGCGTCAGCCTTCTCCAGAGAGCCGAGAGGGGGTTGAAGCCTGTCTTACCTGGGCTCAGCACATACCGACTCAAAAACAGATACATACAAGTTTGTGTCCATCTCCACTGCCTGCTCAGTCTGTGACACTCCAAGTTACTTAGTCTCCTTGTGTGTGTGTGTGTGTATGCATGATAACAGCATTCACGCAATGGAATTGTCACACGCCTAAATGGGATAGCGACATTAATTTTAACAGCCCCCTCTTTCACAGGGAGACAGCAAACACTCGAGGTCTTTCTATCCAAAGGGATTCATTTCAGAAAATGAGCGCTAGAGTTGATGATCGTGGTGAGAAACCAGAGGGCCCAGAAGGCAGCTGGGAGATTAGAGATGGCAGGAAGCGGCTAAGGATGGAGGGACAGTAGGAGGCTGTCTTACGGGAGATAAAATCACATCCAGATCTGTGAGCTAGACACACTGA
The DNA here is from genome assembly GCF_982192425.1 of Myodes glareolus. Classification (NCBI taxonomy): domain Eukaryota; kingdom Metazoa; phylum Chordata; class Mammalia; order Rodentia; family Cricetidae; genus Myodes; species Myodes glareolus. The sequence continues at coordinate 44,459,438 of NC_142051.1, read as the reverse complement.
GGAATGCCCCAGGATGCAGAGAAAGGGAATAAAGACAGCCTGGCCGGTCTCCAAATTCCGTTTTCTCATCTTGCACCAGTGCCTTCGATGGCTGAAACTTCCTGGGAGTTAGAGGATGTAGCTCCCCAAATTACAGAACGGACAAAGGGAAAGTCAAGGGCAGATACAAGTGTGTGTAGGAAGTCAACCTGGAAATCCTGACATTTATGGAGACTTGTTATGAGCAGGCTCTGGGCTCAGTGCTTTACACGAATTAATTCACTTGAATCTCTATGGAATACACAATGAATGTTAGATCTGGTATTGAAGTAATTAGCATAAAACTTAAAGAAAATAATAGCATTCAGGGGCATCCTTCACACTGAGATAAACAGAAGGGGAAAACTGTGCCTAATTCATCTTTCGGTGCCCAGCACGTGCGTGGTATCCTGCCTGTGGTGGTCATTCCGTCCACATTTGTTAAGCTAAATAAAATCAACAGCAATGAAGTCAATGGAGTGAGGCTAAGTGGAGCGCTCTCCCAGCTTGCTAGTGACTGCCAAGGATCCCTCGTAAACCATCCCTGCCTGGCTGTCTCTCAGAGAGAGAGAGGTTGGGACTTTCGGAATCCTGCGCTGTCATCTCCATGCCCCCCGAGAGCTCTGAAGCCTACCCTGGGAAGACCGTATCATCTGACCACAGAGGGATAAAGACGTCTCAGGAGCCTTAGGTGCCTAGAGTTGAGCCCAGGCATCAGACTGTGCGCACATGTAGCCCAGGTACAGCCTGAGAACAGTCACATGAACAACTCAGAGTCAAACTGTCAGCTGAGCCAGAAACCAACTGGACTGAGAAACCAGGTGCGAATATGGCCTTTCCAAGATGCCACGTTTGGATGTAATTTGTTCTTCAGCAGCAATTATTGTAGAAATGTGTGTGTGTTCTATAAAACATAAGCAAAAAATTAAAAACAGACAAAAACTCCAATAAAATATTAATAGTGAGTCCTTTAATAACCCGTCTGTGGTTTGATAGTGAGTCTCTCTAATAACTTTTCTGTGGATTTTTTCCCTTCTCCTTATGTATAAAGTTTTAGAATCATCAGGTTTTTCCTTGAAAATTGAAAAACACCCAACATTGTATGTTGGAAAACACTCAACAGTGGCTTTGGGAGCATCTAGACTTCTTCAAGAAGCTCCAGGCTTGCTATCATGGCTCCTTAATGATCCAAACACAAAAGTGATTATAGCTGAATCCTTAGTGTGAAGACTCCTCTTGCCCCATACAAGGTGCTGAGCTCCTACGCACACATGTATGAGAGCATTCTTGTCCATCTTTCCATGAACTAAATCTCTTCATGCCAGATAATTTATCCCATTGAAAGCCAAGCCGTCTTCAGGACCCACTGACAGCAAGACTATCTTTCTAACAAACTTAACAGTGCCTCCCTGGAGCTGCCAGTCTCCACAGAGGTCTTCACAGAGTACCTGCTATGGGTCAAGCATTGTTTTAGACCCTAGATACAATAAAGAAGAAGAAACAAATCCTTATTTCCCAGAAATGTAGAGAGTAATGGGCAAAATGTACAATTTTGAAAGCAAAACTTACATGATTGTTGCAAATCAAGGGATGGCCCAGCAGGCCATGCAATAGAATTCCTCAATAAAACAGTACTGAGAAATGGGAGGATTTGGTCATGGCGTGGCACCCTCATATGGATTCCTGCCTCTCTCAGGGGAAGGTTAGCTCCCTTGATGCCCCCTTTCCCTCTCAGCCTCTACTAGGAGTTGGAGCATCACACAGCCTTCATCTGATGCAGCTGCCTGATGTTAACTTCCTGAACTTCATAATCATAATGCCCAAATAAAGCTCCTTTCTTTATAAAGTATGGAGCATCAAATGTTATGGCTTATTAGATTACATGCAGATGTAAAGATGAAAAATCAAAGAGAACCCAAGGTTGTTTTAAACAAACAAACAAAAAAAACCAAGAAACTTTACATCAGCAATATTTGTGGATGACTGCCTACGACAGTTGGCTCACGTAAGAGAGAGTCAGGTATGTGCCCAAATCATTTTAGTAGTAGGGCTTACTATATCAAACACACAGTAGTTAGGCAGAAAATTAAAATATACACTCGTGAGAACTCGAAGAGGGACCAGTCAGGGTTCCTCCAGGGGAAGCCTCATTATGAACACTGAATGAGTAGGACTGGCAGACAAAGATCTTCCCAGATAGTGGAGTCAGCCTGCATGAGGAGGAAGAGGAAAACACAGAGTCTGGGGTGTTACTAGGGGTCAACAGGCAAGACAGGGCATGGAAGAGAATGAAAAGAGAAAAACCCACAGGGGGCAAGCTCAATCAAGGAGGGCGTTGGTCATTGAGAGGAGACAGGGTCTCCTCATGAACACAGAAAGGGCCACCAGTGAGGGTTAAGTCGAGAAGCTGCCAGGAGCTCACCCTGGCAGCCTCTGCGTGGAGAGAGAGTGAAGACTGTCAGACTAGAAGGCAGTGTGCCAAATGTAATCATCGTAGTCATTGGGAAAATGCTGGGCTGGAGCCAACAGGAGAGGCGAGGAAGGCACTAGAGAGAAGCGAGCTATGCTATTGAAACAGGAAACCAGAGAGACAGACCTTGATGACTGATTAGAGGCTGGGGTGACTGGGTACAGGTGATTCTGCGTTCCTGATGTGAGTGATGAAGTAGAAAACTGGGAAGGATGGATTCCTGGGCATACTCAGTTCGACCTGCCGTAAGGCTAGCCTGTGCTAGCTCTGCATATAGTTAGATGCGGAAGTCTGGAGCTCAAAGGCAAGGTTTGAGACCAGAAATAAAGACACACTTGTATCATTCTGTTCTCGAGGGCTCTGCAACTCAAATCTGATCTGCTTCTGGCATCCTTAAATATTGGAGGATAAGTGTACTACTCAGCTCCACCCCGCTGAACAGCTCGAGGCCAGTCACCCTTGCTTCTTCCCATCGCTGCCTACTTGGGTCTCAGAATTCCCACTGCTCATGGTGTGGCCTGGTGGCATCACCTGGAGTCTGGGAGCATGCAGACCAGTCCCCTCACCTCCAGAACGACTGGAACCCCTCAGTGAGTCTTCAAAACACTAGTTTAAAGTAGACTGGTGTGCACTAACATGGTTCTGACAGGTATTAGCCATGCATGGGAAGGCTACTTTTTAAAATTAATTAGTTATTTCCCAACCAGCCCAATCATAGTTTTTCCTCCCTCCTCACCTTCCAACCCCTCATCTCAACCTCCCCTATCCCTGCCTCTAAATCTACTCCTCCTCCTTTCTCTTCAGAAAAGGGCAGGCCTCCCATGTATATCAGCCAGCCACGGCATAGCAAGCTGTAGTAAGAGCAGGCACCTCCTCTTCTGTTAAGGCTGGATGAGGGAACCCAGAGGGGAAGTTCAGCAACTCCTGTGGAAGAACGGGATTGGGGGAAAGGATTGTGGGAGCCAGAGGGGTCAAGGACGCCACAAGAAAACCCACAAAACCAACTAACCTGGGTTCATAGGGACTCACAGGAGCTGGGCAGGTTCTTCTTAACCTCTCTGTGCCTTCATTTCTTTCTCTAGGTTTCTCTATAATGTTAGGAGTTACCTCATAAACTGTCATCAAGACTTAGATAAAATTAAACAATTCATATAGTTGCTGCTTCATATAGTTAGGCCCTAGTGTGAGTTTATTATTGACTCCACTCCAGATCCTTGACTGTAGTGATGAGCATCTTGTGAATCATATCCAATTGGTCCACACTCCTTTGAAAGCCAAACTCTCAGAGCTGAGCACCTCCACCAAGCGTAGTCTTGCCAGCCCTGAGTTGACTGGATGGCTCATTCTCAATGCCTGTTGTGACCGTTAGTCTTGGCTGTCACTCTCCATTGCTGTGGATAAATATCTGTATGAGGTTTATTTTGGCCTTTTGTTCCAGAGGCTTCAGTTCATGGTCAGAGGGCTCTGTTGCTGTCCTACCTGTGGCAATGCAGGAAGATCACGGTAGAAAGGCACAACAGAGGAAAACTGATTCTCTTTTGGTAGCCAGGAAGTAGAAAGAGATAGGGGGGTAAGGACAAGATACACCTTTCGTGGCCATTGTCCTCGTGACCTAATTCCTCCATCTAGGCCCTACCTCCTAGCTTCCACACCCCCCAATAGCGTCATCAAGCTAAGAATTCATCTATATTTTTAATCCGTTCTTTAGGTGGAAGCCTTCGTGTTCCCAGAATTTCTCAGTGGTGCTACCAGTCTTCAATACAAGAGACTTTGGGGTGATTCTTCATATCAAAACCATAACAATGCCCCCTTTGCTAACCTGCTGCCTTCAGGTACCTTGGAATAGAATTGATGTCATATAATGACGATGGATTGACCTAGAGCCAAAATATCCACAGGAAGCTGAAGAAGACTAGTACTGAGCGAATGTGTATTGTTGGCATGAGTCCAGCAATGTCACAGGAAATTAGGAAAGCTTTCTCTATATAGATCAGGCTTAGAAGTGACGGAGCCTTCCTCTGTTCTGAGTGTGAGTGTTGATAGCGTGAGTGTTTACACACGATTAACCAGTATGTACAAAAGCTAGCAACTGAAGTTTCCTCCTTCTGGGTGTCTACAGTCTGAGACTGTAGACAGTTGGCCTACAGAGACATCCTGCTGAAACTGACTGATTCATCCATCCCTCTGTGATACATACATAACAGACTCGATAAGGGTCTAGGTTGGCGGGATAGTTGGTGCCCTCCATCAGAGCAAGCACAGCCCACCTGGTCCCAGATGCCCTTCATGTTTATCTGTGTGCCTGTCCTTTCTTTAGAACTTCGCCATCCCATGAGGTTTCCAGATCCAAGTCACATGGGAGGTGGTAGGATACCTGTATTTGACCTGTCCCTACAATCAGCAGCTGGGTGGTATACACAAAAATACTGAAATTTTCTAGGCCTGTAGTTTCATCTGTTGTTTATAAGGTGATGGGACTAGTGTCTTCCTTAGAAGCTGCTTTGCTTTGGTTTGGTTTGGAAATGACACGTCCCAAGGACGGTGTGCTGAGGTTGTAGAGCCTCTAAAACCCAAAGGTCTAGGCCCAGGGGAAGAGGAATCGGTGATAGAGAGCTTGCTCGACATGATCAAGGGCTTGGGTTTGATCCCAACACCAGAGAGGAGGGAAGGTATATTTTCATGCATGTGATGGGGTAGACCAGTAGTTCCAGCAGTCAGGAAACAAAGATAGGATGACCCCACTACAAGGTCAGCCTGGGCTCGATGATGAGATGAGGTCTAGGAAGGGTAATTAGGTCATAGAGTTCTACCATCATGAATGGATTGATATTGGTCTTAAGAGTTTAGGTTGGGTCTAATAGACCTAGATTCATTCCCAAGAGAGCAGGTTGTTAGAAACAGAATGATCAATCTCTCCAGTCTCCTGCTTCCTTCCTCAATGCCTCTATAGATACATTTTTTTTTCTCTTTCTACTTCTTCACTGGGTTGCAACGTAGCAAAGGGGACATTGCCAGGATGCTAGTGTCGTGGTGTTCCAGGGACCAAATAAACCTCTTTATAAATTACTCGGCCTCGGGCATTTTCTTAGAATAATAGAAAGCACGCTAATAGATATGGTTATTGCAAAGTTGAAATAACTTGAAGCATGAAGGAAAAGATCCAGAGCATTTAAAGGAGTCATTGCCCAGGGCTATCAGTACAATCTCACTATAAAGCAGTTCACAAATTCATGGCATTGGGGGGGGTCAGAAAAATTACATTGTAGGTACTAGAGAGATATAGGCTCATCACCAGCTCAGCAAGCAGGCCTCTTGGAACACACCTGTATCTTTTCTCTTATACCTCAGGCTTTGGGAGTTGTCCACAGTGTGCACTGTTCAACCCAGCAATATATATATATATGCCCAGCAGTATATAGCAGATCTATCTTTCTTGTTTAGAGCATCAGAACCTGACTGGCTTGGGGAAAGTCATAGAGGGAACTTAGGGTTCACTGGATGAATCTTGGGGTCTTTGGGTTTGACTTTGAACTCGTAATTGAGTCTGCAATTATGAAAAATATGTAATTCATTTCAGTGAGGAATAATTTTGATTGTTTTTTCAGTTTCCTGGTTGCCTTTAATTTTTATGAAATTATTTGCTAGCAGAGATTTCCCCAGGAATATGATGAGGAGTGTTATGGCTTTCCAATTCTTCTGTGAACCAGTGACAAAGCAATGATCATATCTCTGGCCTGGGGGTGGCCCAAGATACAATAAAGCATGGATTCCAGGAATCTATGCGGAGTTGGTGCTGCTAGAGAGTCCAGAGGAAGAGTAGAATGAGGAGGAAATTTAAAAATAACAACAATAGACCCACACATCACTTGTTATATTAAGACATTGACATTTGGAGGTCACGTGTTACTTCAGTATAAGACAGCTCTCATACCTAGTGCACCTGATACATAGCAACCCTGAAAGTAGCTATCACAATTGTTCTAATCAGTGTCCTCGAGTGGGTTGCACATCAGGTAAACTTCAAGCAAAATTTAAGGGAAAAATATGTTAAAGAATGAATCTCTCTACTGTTTGCCTAAACAGAAGGCTAAGTAAGTTTTTAAAAAATTACAGTGTTTATTTTAGAAGCCAACAAGGACAAAGAAACTGGCCTGCAATAATTAGATAAGGTTTGGCTTTATATTAAACCCAGATTTACTGAGACCTTAGTTTTTGTTCTATCTAAAGTAAAAAGAAATTTAATTCGTGTGTGTCTTGTCATATAACCTAGACCTTGAGTTCTTGGGAAGAATATTGAATTGAATATTTAAGCAATTATAGCAACCAGAGTCTCCCAGAGTGTTACCTGCTTTCATTACATTTCAATCTTGAAGACAGATGTCTTCTATTTTGGCTTTTCATTAAAAGGGGGAAAAAAAGAAAAAAAAGCACAGTGAATGTCTATAAGATAAACGAACATTTCGTCCTTTCTTACTAAAGGTATTTTCTCTTCTCTTTGAGCCCTTGTCTGCTGTCCAAGTCACTAGGGGCCAAAGAGGTCTGTGTGGTAAGGCTGAGGAAGACTGCGGTGGAATAAGGTGTGACAGGGATCACCAGGTGCTACCAGGAGGAATGGGATGAGAGTGGTCAGAGCCAGTGCCTCAAATCAGGGACACCAGGAGCTGGGCCCAGCTTCCCCTTAACGCCACTGAAGGAGAAGGACATTCTCCTTAATACAGATGGGATTTCGAGGTTTGAATTGATCAACTGATGGGATAAACTGAGACTCTTCTGGGAGGGTGGAGACTCCAGGGTGAGAGAACAGGGTGAAAGACTCCAGGTGTGGGAGCACAGGTGTGGAATCCTCATATTCAGAGACGGAAGCAGGAAGATTGCAAATTCCAGGTCACTTTGAGCTACATAGCACATGCCCTCCACTCCTACCCCCCTCCCGCCAAAAAAAAGAAAGGCAGGGGCTATAATTCAGTGGAGCACTTGCCTCCATTTCATGGGGCTCTGGTTCAGTCCCCAGCACAGGAGGCAGAGAAAATAGAAGGTGTTTGGAGAATTCTTTCCTTGGGGAGACATAAGCAATGTCCACTCACTCTTTAGACTATCCCAAGGACGAACCAAATTACGATTCCCGCACAGATCAACCTGGGGAGCTGATTGGTTTACTGGGATTGCTTACAGAATGTGGGTGACCCCAAAGCAGCTGCCCTGGAATGACCCTCCCTCGTGTGAACCACCTTTTCCCCATGGGTCCATAAATAGGTTTAATTAACCTTCCCCAGCCAGCCCTTATACATCCTCTTCACCTCCACCTCCCTTGCCGTAGAGGCAAGAAGGACAGAATCGTGTACAAATGGCTAAGAGGAGGAACTGGACTCTTGGGGGAGGGCCCAGCGACACTCCTGGCCACCTCCTCTGGTGAGGGAATGCCAAGACAATCCTGCAAGCCGATTGGTCTGAGAAAGATGGTGGCCGTTTCCTTGGAGGAACGAGTTCTACAACAGGAGGGTAGCCACAAAATCACTTTTAATAAATGTAAATATTAATCTACAGGCATATTCAGTGAAAGTGCATAACTGTTTTACACAAATTTCAACGAGGGGGAAAAACCATGGACACTGTGGCTCCTTTCTTGCCAGACACTGGAAGAGCTTTCTTGACTTTGGCGTTTCTAGGTTTCAAGTGGGCACCAGGCTCACACTGAGGGCTCGACACTGTACCGACTGCTGAGTTTCTTGTCCAGTGGGTCTGAGGAGGAGCTTAGAACCTGCTTCTCTAGAAGGTTCTCTGGTGAGTCTGATGCTGCGGATTCAGGGATCACTCTTTGAGAGTCCCTGCGTTAATTCATCCAAGTCCGGTGTTCAGCTCGCCCCAGCTGACACTAAACTCTGGCGGGTGGACTCGTGCCTGACACAGTTGCAGCGATTTGCAAAGTCACCGCAGCCACCATCTTACCATCGTTGTACCCCTGCCGACATTCGCACCAGCAGTCCCTACAGGTCAGGCGTAAACAGAGCCTTTCCTACAGCTAGCTTCATTGAACCGCAAGTCCTTTTTCCGTTTCTGCAGGTGATGGAGCCGAAACTTCATGAAGTTCAGGAACTTGTTAAAAGGAACAGAGGTGGCACAGCCTGGCCTCACTAGGCTGGCTGTATCAAGAGGATGGTTTCTAAGTTACTGCTAACAATGCTCTTTTAAAGGGGGATGGGCAGTTTGGGGATTACAAAGGCCCAGAACGGATTTATTAAAAACTACATCGTTTTTGTTTAATTTTGGTGTCGGTGGTGCTTGAACCATCTTAGACGCTGGGACATTTCTAGCCAGAGTTCCACAGTTCTGCCACTACCACCACTGCACTCTGATACTTCTTCCCTTCTCAGAGCCCAGAGATTTCTTTTCAGTTCCTATCACAGAGGTTAGCGCTTCAGCCTTCTGGTCATTTCTTTAATGCGCACCTCCCCCACTCCACAGCTGAGGGAAGGGGCCAGAGAGGGGTGCTTGCTCAAGCATCTAATTAAATTGAATTTTGCTAAACAAAACTTCATCTCCTCCAGAGAGAAATCATATCACTGTTTGTGAGCAGAAGCAGCTGTCAGCAATTATGTTTTAAATAGTAGGGTTTATTCTATTTGATATGCACAGTGTATAAAAATGCCTGTAAGGAAAAGCAAGTCCAGTGACGAACTCGAACATGAACAGGTCCATTTTGAGCAGTCTTTATTCCACCCCGAGGAGTGTTTCCATGATCTTCCTTCGTTCTGGCTCTGCGCTTGGCCCATTTGCTGTTCCCACCGCACACATGGACGGTGGCCTCAACAGTCTTCTCAAACTCCCAACCCAAACCTTTTAAAAGAACAGATGAGGCCACGAGTCCCAATGGTCAGCTGTCAATGCGCCTCCTAAAGCTTCTTCACGGCAGCCTGCAACCTGGGTGTCACGCTAGACAAAAATCACCTTTTTTTCACATTGATTTTGAAGTATGTGTGTGTGCTCGTGTGTGCTTGTGCGCACGAGGTATCTTCAGAGGCAAAGTTAGACTAAGATGTTTTTGTTATAACAACTTTGAGGTGAAAAACCCAAGAAGACAATCTAAAGTTTTAGAAGGACACATAGCTGAATGCAGAGCTCTTTAAGGCCAGGAAACAAGAACAAAGCAGCCCAATTATTACTGGCTGATGTACTCTCCTTTCTAGGTTTGGTTGATGACCAAAAGTGATGATTAATTCCCTATATCCATTTCTGTCCCCAATCTCCTGACATAAGAAACTATTAACGAAGGGATATGTACCCTAAAGATTTAAAGTAGAGCTGACTGATTCTTTTTCAAGTTTTTTTTTTTAAAGTTTAGGTTTGTGATTCCTTTAGGATTCTTTATAAGATTACCTTTCAAGATAGGTAATAAAGTAATTGGCCCTTTCTTTGTAACTGCAAAATGCAACCTGCCAGTAAAAGACCTGACAAGAATACCTTGCTTGCCGCATAGTTAATCTATAACAATTTGCTCGGGTATGAATGCATGTGGGTTCTTTCTTGGGATAATTTGTTTTTCGCTTGTAATACATAAAATGTTTAATCATGTAAGGGAGATGAAAAACATGTTTTTACCTATAATCTTTGACTTGAAAATGGAATGCAACCGTTTGACTCTTGTGTAGCCTGGAAGATTCTGTTGGGGTATGGAAGCTGTAAAACAACATGAGAGAGAGAGAGAGAGAGAGAGAGAGAGAGAGAGAGAGAGAGAGAGAGAATAAAGAAGAGAAAGGATAAAGAAGGAAACCATCAAGAGAGCTTGAGAGTGCCTTTTCCCCTAACCGCCCTCAGGTAGAAAATTGTAGCTCTGCAGTGGACTCCTGTCCAAGCCCTGTGCTGCTGGGGCCTGGCCCCCCAGAGAGCAGGACTTTTCATTGCCTTCCATCTGCAGGGGAGGAGCCAAGGTAGGTGGAACATTTGCAGTCATGAGATAGGGTAAAACAAGACAGCCACGTTCAACTCCCACTGAACCTCAATTCTTCTATCTGGAGACTCAGAAAACATTGGCTAGCCCCACATTTCTATGTGAAGAACGACGTTGCTTTAGTTGCTTTAGGGAGCAGAGAGAGGAAATAAAAAGGATGGCTTGTAGAGCGTGAGAGACTATCTCTCCATCATACATGAAGAAGCCACCAAATAGTGGTCCGCTCCTGGTGGCTGAACACTGAGTGTGGTGGTTTGACTGAGAATGGTCCGCATAGGCTCATAGATTTGAATACTCAAACCTCACTTGGTAGAATTGTTTGGGAAGGATTAGCGTGTGACCTCCTTGAAGAAGGTGTGTCACTGGGGGCCAACTTTTTTTTTAAGATTTATTTATTTATTATGTATACAGTATTTTTCCTTATTTCTGTCTGCATATGTGCCTACAGGCCAGAAGAGGGCACCAGATCTTTTTATAGATGGTTGTGAGCAAACATGTGGTTGCTGGGAATTGAAGTCAGGACCTTTGAAAGAGCAGGTAGTGCTCTTAATCGCTGAGCCACCTCTCCAGCCCATTGGGGACCAACTTTGAGGTTTCAGAAGAATCAGGCCATCCATCCCCAGTCTCTCACTCCGCCCCTACTTGCTGATCAAATGTAAGCTCTCGGTTACTGCTCGGGCACCATTCCTGCCTGCACACTGCTGTGCCCTGGGGACTCTAACCCTCTGAAGCTGAAACGCAAAAGAAACCATTGCTTTTATAAGTTACACTGGGTCATGGTGTCTTATCATAGCAATAGGAGTATAGCCAAGATACCAAATCATTAACAAATCTGAGAGTCAGAAACGGTGGAAATATTCCCAGGGAGAAAGCTGGAGTTTGTTGACTATTCCCCAGAGACTGCTTTTTTTTTTTTTTGTCATTTAAGTAATAGAACCTCACACCTATCCTTCCTCCAAATGTGTCAAATGTCAATTAGGCACACAATCACCTAGCCAGAGTCAAAATTTTCCAGAGTCCTTTGCAGTTCTTGCCAAATGTGAACCAGGGGGCCCGTGCAGCACAGTAAGCAACACCAGTGCATGCAAGCTCAAACTGCCCATCCTTAACTCTTCCCTGCTATAGTATGACAGGTATGGCTGGCGATTCTGGCTGCAGACTTCCAGTTCTGTGACTGCTTTAGTTAGGGTTTCTATTGCTGTGAAGTGTTGGGACCATTTGGAGTCCTGGCCTCCAGCTGCTCTTCCCTGCTAGAGATCTTTACTTTCCTTCTGATTTGAGTTACTGAAAGCTGAGTCAAAGTTGTTTACCAGCTCTGCTTCACGAGCACGTATTGCCTTGGCCTTGAGGATCAGAGGATAAGGTTTTCACCTGTTGGCCCACTTAACTGTTGGGTATATAAGCCTCTGTGGTGCTATTGAATGAAGGGCTTCTTACCAGTAACTAGAGGTCCGTGTCTCTGTCTCTCTGTCTCTGTGTGAGTCTTTGTGTGTTTCAACCTCCAGCCCCTTGCTCGAAGCTCGCGAACTGTATGGCACATGGTAGCACATAGAGCGCAGACAGGTGTGGTGCACTGCAGTGAAGAGACACCATGACCATGGCAACTCTTATAAAGGGAAATTTTAATTGGGACTGGATCATAGTTCCAGAGGTTTAGTCCATTATCCTCATGGCAGGAAGCAAGGCAGCCTGCAGGCTGACATGGTGCTGGAGAGGCAGCTGAGAGTTCTACATCTTGACCAGCAGGCAACAGGAAATGAACCCTGTCCCACGCTGAGCATAGCTTGAACAGGAGACCTCAAGGCCCGCCCCCACAGTGACACACTTCCTCTAACAATGCCACACTGACTCCAACAAGGCCACACTTCCTAAGAGTGCCACTCCATTCACGGGGGTCACCCCTATTCAAGCCACCATAGTGGTCTTAAGTGGACCAGCTACCTGTGTCTGTTTCGCCTTTACAGTTTGAATACAGAACGTTTCCAGTGGGTTTATTGGTTAGATAATTGGTCTCTAGCTGGCAGCACTGGAATCCTGGCAACATTAGGAGGTGGAGCCTAGCTTTGAGAAGGTCACCAGGAGCTTGACTTTGAAGGTTGTGTCTGGTCCCCAGTCTCCTCCACCTTGTCCTATCACCCATGAGGAGAAGAGCCTCTCTGCATGCCCCCACTGCTGTGATGTCACCCCGAGCACATGGTGGCAAACAAACTACTAGAACTATGGGCAAAGCAAGTGTTTCTTCTCATGAGCTGCTCTGTCGGGTATTATATCACAACAACACCACAAAGTCCGACTAATACATTTCCCATCTATAACATACCATCCTATTTTGAATTTTTGTGATAATAGATGCCAAGTAGCAAAGCTCTGAAGGGCCCAGTAGATGGTAGCTAGGGTTATTGTTCGAAAGGACCGTGATAGGGACAGTGCGAGGACTCATGTGGTAGGATTCAGAGGAAAAGAGACATGTTTACTATTTTTGTGTGGTGGCCCATAGCTCTTAGCTTTAGAGTTGTCAGTGGTCCCAAATGCCATCTGAACTGGAGGTGGGGGTGGGGGAGCAGTTAGCAAAATGACTCAACGCCCAAAGGAGACAAGGAAAAGGAACTACGTTAAAGTAAATCAGTGACTTTTGCAGAGCTGGGATCAGGAGACATTTCTTTCTGCTTCTGGAGCAGAGAGGAATCACACTCGATAGACTCTATAAATCGTGTGGCTGACCAGGTCTCTCTCCATGCCGTGACTTCTGGGAATCCCCAAGCAGGTTTGCAGTTCTGTAACACAGAACAGTGGTTAGCAGGATCGAGTCTTCTGGGCTTGTGTTCCTTCTGTTCTCATATCTATATCCTGGATTGCTTTTCCTTTCTTCTTTCTTCTAATTTATGTTGCCTTACGACATTTTATGAGTTCCTTTAAGGCTCTTAAATATTTTCTCGGAACAAAGAATGATGAATGGATAAATGAATGAAAAATAACAGTAAAGTCAGTAGAAAAACAGTAGAAACAGTAGAAAATATTTTAGAAGCCATTTGATTCAGTTCAGGTAATTTTTTTCCTACAATATTCTTAAGGGAGAATCAATCTAATTGTCTAATCTTAAGATTTACAGTGATTAGAAACTCCTTTCTAATAAAGTAGTTAATTATAGATATTACTAGGATATAGAGAGAGCAATTTGCTTTCCTATGGAAAGTAATATTAGTTATAGCAAGAGGATATATTTTAATAAGTAAGAAATATGAGATAGGAGGCCAGGGAGGTGGCTTCAGTTGGTAAAGTGCTTGCCTTGGTGTCACACGAATAATAAAAACTCAGAGACAGATATTGGGGTTCAACCTGAAGATCAGAAAAGCAAAACAGTCAATCACTAGAGAGACCTTTTACCTCTACATATCTTCAGAACAAAGGGTTGAGATCCTATCTCCACTAATCCCCAGGCTCCAAACTCCACTGAGTTCCTATCTCTGCCCCCTTTATATTCCTCTCTGCCCAGCCATATCATTCCTGTCTCCACCTCCATAGTGTTCTGATTAAAGGTGTGGGATCCCAAGTGCTGGGATCACCTTTGTGTGAGCTCTGTTTCTCTTTTAGACAGATTCAATCTCGGGTAACCCAGGGTGGCCTTGAACTCACAGAGATCCCTCTGTCTCTGTCTCCTGAGTCCTGGGATTGAAGGTGTGTGCCACCACTCCCTGGCCTGTATGATTGACTCATATGGCTGCTTTGCCCTCTGATCTTCAGGCAAGCTTTATTTATGATAACACAAATAATATACCACTATACCTTATTGCCATAAGGGCATAATGACTTCAATTCCAAGATCCTGTATAAAAAATAAATGAATGAATAAATAAATAAATAAACAAACGAAAACCCATAGGTCTGGGTGTGGTCAGACATGTTTTTAGCCCAGCAGGAGGGAGATGGAGGCAGGTGGCTCTCTGGGAGCTCCAGGATAGCCTGCTCTACATAGCAAGATCCAGACCAGCCAGGGCTACATAGAGAGACCTTGTCTACAAACAAAACAAAACAAAGAAACAGAAATCTTCAAGCATGATGGTGCTCTTGGAGAAGCAGAGACTAGTGAGAGAATCCTTGGGTCTTGCCAGCTAGCCAGCCTAGCCTGCTTGGTGAGTTCCAGACCAGTGAGAGCTCTGCCTAAGTCCTCCAACACATACACAAAGAGGGAAGGCTCCTGAGCAATAACATCCAAGGTTGTTCCATGGCCTACACACATACACACACACACGAGAAAAGCAACAGACGGAGGAGGCAGAGGACCAATAAGAGAAAACTATGGGTTTCTTGGCAAGAAATGAGTAAAAACAGAGTAAAATGCCAAATATATATATATATATATATATATATATATATATATATATATATATATATACACGCTGGGCAGTGGTGGTGCACACCTTTAATCCCAGCACTCGGGAGGCAGAGACAGGTAGATACTCCCACAACACTGCCCATACTCAATTCGGGGCTTCTCTTGTTCTGCATCATAAGTAAAAAATGCAGTGCCCATCAAGAAACGGAAAAGATCTCCCGCAAAACGTGAGGGGATGTTTGCAAACTTTGCACCTGGTAGGGGTCTTGCATTAGAACGTACAGGGGGCTGCGTAACATAATAAGAAAAGGATGAAGAGCCCAATTTAGAAATGATCAAAGGCTCTGAATAGACGTTTCTCTAAAGTAGAACGGCCAATAAGCATACAAAAAGATGCTCGATATCGTTAGCCACCAGAGAGATGCAAATCAAACCCAAATGCGGTACCAGTTCATGCCACCACTACATCTACAGCAAAGAGGGCTCACGTGCAGAACAGCCGTAACCCCCCCACACACTGTGGAGACACCAGGAAATGCTGCAGCCACGTGGGAAAACAGCCTGTGCATTCCTCCAAAGGTGGAACATCTGACCGGATCATTCCACCTCTGGCTGAAATGAAAATAGGTCTCCGAAGCCACTTGTGTTCTGGTGGTTCTAGCAGAAAGTTGTTCATAATAATAAAAATAATTCAACTCCTTTCAGCGGGCACGTGTGTAAAATGAGGTTTACTCACACTGCAGGACTAATTTCAACAGTCAAGAGAGGTCCTGAGGCATATTTCAGTGTGGATGGAGAAAGATTTGAACGAAGCTATATGTAAGAAGATGATCAAAAAGACTAGTTAACATCTGTCTGTAGACTCTGTATGCAATATACAGAACAGGCAAATACAGAGAGACAGGAATTCGGAGGGTGGTTGTCTAGAGCTTGGGCTGGGGATAGCGTGGACACAACTGAGGGGAACAGAGAGTAACTGCTGATGGATGCAGAGTTTCAAAAAAAAAAAAAACCCAAAATCGATTGTAGGGATAGCTGCACAATTTTGTGACTGCTAAATCACATTAAATTCTGTATTTTAATTAGTTGAGTTGTATAGTAAATGACTATGTATCAGAGTGATCCTTTTAAAAGAAGGGGCAAGTGTATCAATAAATCCATAATTGATATTTAAATACATAGTTACTCTATCGTCAACTTGACCCCACTTAGAGAAAAGGGAACTTCAAGTAAGTAACTGTTTCAGTCAAACTGGCCCATGGCCATATCTCTGAGAAATTATTTTGGGAGATGACTGATGTGGGAGGGCCCCGCTCTCTGTAGGCAGCACTGTCTGTAGGCAGGCGGTCCTGGCGAGCCAGAGTCAGGAAGCAGCATTCCGCCACAGTTTCTGCTTCAGGTCCCTCCCTGGAGTTCCTGCCCTGACTTCCCTCAATGATGGACTGTGATGTGGAAGTGTCAGCTGAAGCAAAACCTCTCCTCTATAGGCTGTTTTGGCCACTGTGTTCAGCACAGCGACAGAAAAGCCAGGTAGAACTTTAGCAAAGAAGAGAAGCTACGAGATTCTCCCAGAGGATATGAGTATGAGTTCCCCAACACTTCGGGGACTTGTCTGGAGCAGCCACCACCCACTGCAGACTCTGCAGCTCTCCTGGATAGCGCTGGGATGGACACCAAGTCCCTCTCACTGCTGCTTGCCCATATCTGGTCATTCTTGATGCCAGCATTTCCACAAAATTTCCCCAAGATCTTCTGAACTGGATATCAAGAAGGCTCTGTGATCAGCTGATCCTAGGGAGTCATCTGATTGGCTAATGCTAGGTTACAGGCTTGCACCTATGCTGCAAAGAAAGTTTAAGAAATAAGTTCTGCCTTCTGCAGTGGAGAGTAAGAGCAAACCTCTGATAATAGTAGATTTCTTCACTTCCCCTCCCTGGTTTCCAATGGGCAAAGTGAAACTGGATTTTCTTATACTGCTTTGAAGGTTGTAGATTCAACTTCTGTTCTCTGCATGGGTGCATACGCAGAAGACCTGCCTGTAAGTTCAGACAGTGTGTGCACATCTTATGCGCACATCTCCTTCTCTATCCGCACCACTAGTTCGATTTTACCTGCTTGACTTTGGTTGTCAGTGCATTTCCCCATGGACATCGTCCAACGCACCAAGTCCCCCTTAACACGCACACTCCAGGGCAGCGACTGTTGCACATTTCAGATTACAGCCCTTGTTTTCTCTTTATCCCCATTGACATCTGACTCGTCACTGTAACAAGTGTTTTGGAGCACTCTTCCCCAGTGTGGGCTCTCTGAGCCAATTTTGACCTTTAAGCTGTTTATTTTCGGTCTTCAATAAGAGCAGAAAATGAGTCTTTTAGCACCCTTTTCAATTACTGCGATATCCAAACGTATGATTTTATACTTCACACAATATCAGTCCAGGATGGATTGGAGATTTAAAACTGCCCAGTCACCAGGGGTTGTTTGAGGAGTACAGCCTGAATGACCCTCATGGCTCTCTTGTTGTTCCAATCTCTTGACATAACAAGTAGTAATATTATCTTCCCAGCTACCGAATGTCCCGTTATCTGATTATGGACGTATTCCTTGACAACCACAATCCTATGCCTTTAACAATGGAGTCTTACGCTTTTGCTCAAAACCCGCCATTCTGCCTCCCAGCTTCCAGTCACCTGACATAGTATCATGGTGCTAAAAAGAATTGGCAGACTTTAAAATAAACAAACAAGAACCCCCATGAATTATAAAATATCCCCTTTTCTCTTTCCCATACATAAAATCAAGAAGGGTATATGCAACCAAATCAGTAATTATTTCTTGGTGGTAGGAAAATGTATAGAAGTTACATGCATCTGCAAACCTGAATTTTCTATAGGCTGTTTCGCGTTATAGAGACAGAAACAAACACGTGTCCTCACTTTCTGACATCATGGACTGTCTATGTATTTCCTTCCTATGTCCTGGCTCCCTGTGGGGAAACGCTCAACTTCACACATCACCCCTGGAAACCCTCCAGGACAGTCTGGGCACTGTCTTGACACTCAGTTATCAAATCCACATCAGAGCTGACGTGAAAACACACAGACGTCATTTAGACTCATGACTTGTCCCTCTCCCAACTTCTTGCAAAAGTCTGCACTTCTTTTTTTTTTTAATTAAGAAATTATCCTATCCCTGACATTGGTTTTCTGGAATGCCACCACCGACATTTCTCACTTTGATGGCAAGATATTAAATTCTGAGTTCTTTGTATATAAGCAAGGATCTCTGAGGCTTACCCATCTTAAATGTGAGGACCGTGACAACTATTTTGGTTGGTAACCAGTTGTTAAGGCCAAGCAGTGAGACAATATAGAATTTCTATAGAAAAACAATTTACATCCAGGTGCTTTAAATATGTATCTCATCTCTCCTTAGTCTTCCATAAGAACCTTAAAGTCGTCATAACTAGGGAAATCTAAACCCATACTATAAGCCTTTTTGTTCTACAAATCTTAATGTATTTATTTAATGCTATTATTCAGTACTAAAAAAATGCATTGGAAAATTCTCATTGTTGTAAACTGAAGATGGAAGCATGAAATCGTATAATCTTTCTGGAAATTAAAGTATCAAAAGTTTTAAAAACATAAAAATAAGCATAACTTTTAGGGAAATAAAGAAAAAGAAGCAAATTCTCCTCCCTCCCAATAAGATGAAACTGAAAAATATAATTTAAAATGATTATTTCACAGTTCTGGAAATTGATCAGAGGCAAACAACCAATTGAAAAGTGTATATTCAAGAAAAGCAACTGTTGAATTTGGGTTAGAGCAGGAGTCTGTGGTGTCTCACCCAGCACAGATCTCTTCTCATCACCCAGAGGAAGGCACAGCAGTGCTATCGGCCTGCGGCAAAGCTATCCAGTCATAGCGTTATTCTGATGAGGACTTGATTTGGAGTAGAGGAAGGAATGACTGCGCCCAGCACTGTTGACAGGAAGAGCATCAGTGTGTGCAGGAAACGTTCACAGTTATGCTCTGGGGAGCATCGCTGAGTGGGGCGATGAGAGACTAGCCAGCAATTAACCAAGGGAGCCTGAGAAAATGAGAAACTCACCTACATTAGAAACACTCTTCATTTACCCCTGGCTAACTAGGAGTCTAAACAAGTCTGTAGATCTAAGAATTTCTATCAACCCCAACTAACATAAGCACAAAGAGACTCTCACTTAGAAATGTAGTTGTTTGACTATTGAAAGCATCAAACAAAAATAAGCATCTTAAAAGTAAAAAAACAAAACAAAACAAAACAAAACAAAAAACCCCAAACAACCACAAAATACCTGCCACATAGAAAATACCACCACCATAGGAAAATGTAGAATGATTAAGACAGGAGCCAGCATTCTGTCAGACACATTACGGGTTGAGATGCCATGCAAGGGCACGTTCAAAGTGCCAAAAGAAACCATGATGGAGGACTTCTATGTGTAAGAAAGCAGTCCTTCAGAAGTGGAGCCCAAATATCATCACCTGCAGGTCAGCAATGCATAAACACTGCTAGGAAACTTGCTGAAAATCCTAAAGAAAGCTCTTTGGGCCAAACATAATGCTACATGATAATTTGATTGTACACAAAGAGATAAACATGACAAATAGGGGCAAATACAAAAAGTTTAATAAACTTTCCATCTCTCACTGGTCCTCAGTTCCTTCGAAAAGTTTAGATTATGTAATTCAGCTATGACAGTACTGTGTTATTTGGTTCTAAGAAGGATAAAATATGTAATAGAGGCAGTATGTAGGATGGTGACTAGGATGGAGACACGGACGAGGGAAGCCAGCACATTTTACCCAAACTCAGGAGATAAGTTAAGGCACACATTTTAATTCTTAAAGCAATCCAGTCAGGAGACAAGTAAAAGTGTCAGCTATAGAGAAAACCATCCAGGGGCTGGAGAGATGGCTCAGCAGTTAGGAACAGCAGCGGCTCTTGCGGACGACCTGGCTTCCATCTAATGCACCCACATGGAGGTTCTCTAGAGACGGTAACTCCAGTTCCAGCGGTTCTGGTACCTGTGGGCCCTGCACACGTGCTGTTCACAGACGTACATATAGGCAAAGCACCCAGACACATAAAAATTTAAAAAAATAAAAATTAAAGAAGTCAAGAAACTAAAAGATATATAAAGTTGCAAATTGTGACCCATTTGAGAGATATAAATCAAAGCCACTGTGAGAAATATTCACACCCACTAGGGCAGGTGTGATTTTTATTAACTGAAAACACATTTTTACAGACAGAGAGAGGAGTTGGAGTCCATGCACGTTGCTGGTGAGACTGTGAAAGAGTGCAGCTGCGTGGGAAACAGCTTGCTGTCCCTTCAAAAAGTTTAACATCCATAATAGAGCCTCAAAAAATGTATCTGCGCCCAAATGCTTCACAAGACAAAATTTGCAAGAACCAAAAGCTGGCCGTGAGCCAAAAGTCCATCAATGGAAGGCAAAAAATGAAAATGCAGCAGATATGCACAAAGGCGCGCCATGCAGCCGAACAGAGGGACGTCGTCTGGAGACCCGCACCCCTGTGTGGAGGAGCCTCAAAGTCGTGATCTGAGAAGCTCGAAAAATGGCTCAGCCTGCGGACCCAAGTCTGATAACTGGAAGGAGAGAACCAGGTCCAGAAAGTTGTCCTCTGTCTCTACACACATGCTGTGGTGCTTACCCCCACCCCACAATAATAATAATAATAATAATAATAATAATAATAATAATAATAATAATAAAAAATACTCGCTTTCAAAATGCTAAGTGAAAGAAAACAGACACAAGAGCCATATATTGCTAAACGCTAGACATCTGGCAGGTAAGCACAAAAGTGCTTAGAACGTCACTCGGGGACAAGGAACGTTAAGGGGAAGTAGGAAGGGACTCCTTAATAAACGTGACGCTTTCCCTTCATCTTTATGCTTTGGAAGTCTACACACACAACGCCTGCACAAGACTAAAGTATCAGATGCTTCCAAATTATACAGTTTAAAATGGCTAATTGTGTGTCGTGTAGATTCTTTTTAATTTCAAAAATTCAAAACGTGAGCTGGAGAGAAAGCTCAACCGTTAAAGACTACAGTTCACGACCAAAACTTCATTTTACATGTTGAGGATTCACCGAATCTACCAAAATATTTAAACTATGAGAGCTGACATATAGTGTTGGCAAGGTGGCAGGGAAAAAAATTAACAAATAAAAATCAATTGTACTTCTGTATACTGGTAGCAGTTTCAAAATGAGATTAGGAAAACAACTTCTGTCACAATAGCGTTAAGGAGGATGATGAAGAGGTCAGCTGTATACAGAAAGAAAACATCTTAAAATTGTACGTCTGATAAAAGACACGTACAAAACATGCAAAGAACCCTTGCAATTCCTAAAATCCAACTTACAATGGCAAAAATAATCAAAGAAACAATTATTCCAAAAGAAGGTATACAGCTGGCTGAGAGCTCTCTGAAATGCTGCCTGGTACCCGTCATCATTACGAACGTGCAAACCCATCAGGCTTAGCTGCAGAGCGGTGGAAGACGGGAGAGATGCGCACAGGGGTGGTCAGAGTCGCAGAAACCCTGACACAGGTGTCCTCTGGCTGCGGCGTGAGGAGAACGTTCATTCAGGGGGACATCCCTTCTTGCTCATATTTTAATAGTATTATAGATCTAATCATGAGCTCTTAGCGACACTCTGCTTGCCGTAGCTTGCTGCTGTGTGTCTCATTTTAAATTGAGCATTAAGGGAATTAAGTATTTTAATTCTAGTTCTGCCAGGACTTCTATCCTGGGGGCCTGTTGCCATTTTTAGCTTCCGTGAAATTTTTGTTACTAAGGAAGACAGAATTGCAGGGTTTATTTTTTCCCCCTAGCAGATCTAGTTGGTATAGTGTATTCTTCATTATCAAAATACCCATCCTGGGTGGGGGCTTTGAGCTGGTGGATGGTGGCCAGCCACAATGCATGGAAAACGTGGCACGCTCTATGTGATCTCAGTTACCTAGGCTGGAACAGTGTCTATACCCAACCTAGACATTGTCTGGCTGAACTGCTTTGAGTGTGGATAATTTTGTTCTTTGTTGTGTGTGCTTTTGTTTCCTATTGTGTACTCATTCACTTTTTTTCTTTAAAGAGATTCTTTTAAAAACCTTAAAGGAAAAGAAAATGCAAAGTGAAACCATAATTATAGAGGCATTTCAACTGTATTTTAATAAATAAAGACTGCCTGAAGATTTGCGAGTAAACAGTCCCACTGGTCAGCCTTACAGAACAGATTATGGCTACACACACCTTTAATCTCAGTAGCCACAATGACATGCACCTTTAATCCCAGTAGCCTCACTAGTTGCCATAGAAACTGGGTGGCGCACACCTTTAATACCAACCCTAGAGAGGAATATAAGACAGGGGAAGACAGCTCTGAGGCACAGTCTCCTTCTGAGATTCCAGGAGGCAGGATCGCCATTTTCAGACTGAGGTCGAGGTAAGAGCCAATGACTGGCTGTTTTGCTTTTCAGATCTTCAGGTTGAACCCCAATTTCTGACCCTGAGTTTTTATTAATCGTGTTTCACGTATGATCATTGGCAAGGATGTGGAGAAACTGGCACCTCACTAATGACTCGTAGGAATGATAAGGCTACGATGTGACCTCACGTGTGGCCAGCGGGAAGGACCACGATATGGAGAAACTGAAGCCCCACGCGTGGCTGGTGGAGACGCAATGTGAAGCCACTTTAGAAAAGAGTATGTAGTTTCATTTAAAGTTAAAAATAATCTTTCTGTACAGTTCCATCCTTCAGTGTTTAGCCAAGGGAAGAGACACCCATACACATTCACACAAACGCACACAGTGGCTGTGCTCACAGTGACAAGGAGCAGAAACAGCCCACATGTCTGTCAGCTGGTCCAGAGATATATATCCATGCAAATGCACACAGTGGCTGTGCTCACAGTGACAACGAGCAGACATGACCCACATGTTCATCAACTTGTACAGAGTGTGGCACACTCACGCCATCAGATACAACTTAATCGTTTACTAATTACTTTCCATCACTGTGACCGAAATACCTGGTAGAAACAACCAAAAATTTGCTTGCCAGTCCATCATGGTGGGGAAGGCAGAGTGGGGTTCATAGTAGCAAGAGTATATGACAGAGGTTCCTCACATCACAGAGGACCAGGGCTGGAACAAAGGACCAAGCTATAACCTTCAAAAGCCTACCCCCAGTGACCCTTTTCTGCCAGCCAGGCCCCCACCAAAGATTTACAGCCTCCCCAAAATAGCACTAGAGCTGGAGAGAAAGTGTCTCACACATGAGCCTGGAGGACACCGCGGATTCAAACCGTAAGACACAGATAAAAGAAATTGACTCACATAGAGCTACTGGAGGAACAAATTTGAAAACATTCTAAAAGATTGCAGCCAAGGGGCAAAAGTCTACATTTTGGATGAAATTTCCAGGAAAGATAAATCTATGGAGCTGATCAGCGGTTGCCTGCTGCTGGGAATCAAAAGGCAGCTGAAAATTTGAATGAAAGAAATTGGGGGGAGAGCATTCTAAAAATAAACACAGTGATGACTTCATAACTATAAACTTGGCTTATTAAAAAAACAATGAATTGTGCCCTTTGGGAGAATTCTGTGGTATGTGAATTATATATCAATTAAGCTAGTAAAAATTGTGTGTTTTGAAATCTGTAATTCCAGTTCAATGTATTTTTATAGTCATAACCACTGGTATGATCCAAGTTTCTGCCCTGAAAATGTTTATTATTGTTTTATGAACAAATAGTAAATGGTTTGAAGTCAGATGCCTTAACATTGTGTGATAAATAAACAAAATGTAGATCTTTAGATATAAACACTATAAACAAATACTACACAATACTACATATTCTGAATGCTATAGAGTAACAGTGAAAGGTGTTCAAGAAGTCTTATTAAACAAACATGGTAAGATTATATTAAATAATATGAAGGATGAGTCAATGTGTCTGGAGAAGTGCACATCAAAACCACACCCGAATGATAGCTCTGCTTCTTTTACCTTTGCTTACTTGCCTCTTAGAATTTTTCTAAAATATAGATATTTATGAGAAAAAGAAAATGCAACTGATACAGTTCTGTGGAGAAGGTCTGGGGTCTCCAAGCCAGAAGAAAGAAGGATTTCTTTCCTTAGGTCTCCAGATTTTTCACTTCAGTAAACAAATTTGACCACCAAATGCTCAGTTTAAAAGGCACACAGCAGCAGGCTGCTCTAGACACAGGGTCACTAACGTCTCGTGATCAAAAATCTTTACAGTATCTCATGATAACTCATTATTATAACGCACACCTGTTATCAAACTCATACAAACAACATTGGCACTCTGTGCTCGACAGTTTCTTTGTTCTTGCAGTCACCCCATGGACAACAGGAGCACACATACAGAAAAAATAATGACTATGTATTTGTGTGCGCTGTTGTCCATGTGACAATATTGATATGTTAGTAATGAGCATCTGCTCCTTGTTACATGCCACATAGTATATAATGTGATTAATGTATATAACTGCATATATACATGTATTCTTCATTTAGTTTTCACAGAAAACTCTAAGGTTCTTAGCCCTATTGTATGGTCTGGAAAAAAAAAACAGCATCATAGTTTAAGGGATTAACCAAGTTACACCGTTATCTTCATTAGACACTGGGAATTAAGAACTGAGCCTTGGGAAAGCTGAGGAATGGCAAAATCCCACAGTAAAGAGCCAAGTGTCAACCTTAGGTGAGAACAGCTCACACTCTGGTATCCTGAGTCCTCAACATTGTCCCAGCGCTGACTTCCTTCAGAAGCAGTGAAATTAATACGTGTTGGCACAGATGGATCTATCTCTGTGCTGGGGGCCAGTGACCAGCGCTGAAAGTGGTAGCTGCCCCCTAGCTGTTTGTCCAGAGGCGCTTGGCCTATTTTCTCTCTCCCCCATGGAGCTTTTAAAGAGATGATTTTCTTCCTTCTGAGTTATGCCTTAATTTGGATTTGAGCAAGTTTGAGCCATGATGCTTTGCTCATGTAAGGGGTTTAATATACAGTGTTCGAGTCAATTGTTGCTGGATTTACAGGTTAAACTGCAATGTCAAATATAAAACCAGGAAGGCAGAGGGTCTGTTTTGGGAGTCCTAATGCCCTAAACATTGAAATCCAGGTCTGCGGAGGACTCAGCATCTTTTACCGCCTTTGTGTGTGTGGGGTGTGTGTGTGTGTGTGTGAGAGAGAGAGAGAGAGAGAGAGAGAGAGAGAGAGAGAGAGACCAGGAGAAGCAACAAAAGGCAGTAGTTACTGATGAGTTCAGGGTTGGTTTCCACAGCTGCCAAACTCGGCAACAGCAGCACCTGCTTTCCACTTGGCTGACGGCTGTGACACACTGTCTCCTGGCTATGACAGGGGCATCGTGCTCCGGAGCTCATGGTGGCTGTGGCTGCCTGCCGAAGGTCAAGCCATCAACTTAGCAGCTTGCAGAGGAGAGGGGCTCACAGGCCCCACCCCTAGCTGAGGAGTTGTTGGCAATTGAGCTTTGGGAGAAAGTCAGTTCTGGTGACAGCCCTACATGCACATGCACCCAGTGGGTTATCTTTATCAAAGAGGACATGAAACTGGGAAAGAGACACAGTGGTAAGAAGTGTGGGAAGAGTTGGAATGGGCGGAGTCGAGGGTGATTATCAAAGTCCATTGTATACATGTATGTAATTATCAAAGACTAAATTAAAACTACCTGTAAGAAATAATGCCTGCTTCATTGAGTGATTTCTGGGTACTCAACCTTCATGCTTTCTATACAAGATCTTGTAGAATCCTCTTTCTAAACAAGGTTTCTGAAAAAGTTTCCATATGTACCCCTTGTACAGATAAGCATGTCGAGGCTTACAGACCCAGTAATGACGTATTCAGAATTCAAAATCAGAACCATTGGGCTCTTAAATTGAGCCATGTTCCACCGTAGACTCTGTCTGCTAGAGTTCATACGCTGTCTGTGAACTGCGGTTGATATCTCTTTAGAAAGTCACCTCCATCAACCATGCCTGTTCTTGAGATATTGCCAAAGACCTCTGAGATAGTGAACAGTATAGTAGATATGGAGGTCTAGCCTATGGCTGCAGCACTCGGGAGGCTGAGACCAAGGAATCGTGAGTTTCAGGACAGTCTGAGCTACACAGACTGTGTCAAACATGGAGGGAGGGAGGGAGGGAGAGAAGGAGGGAGGGAGAGAAGAAGGGAGGGAGAGAAGGAGGGAGGGAGGGAGAAAGGGAGGACAAAATACCGTTTTATACCATGCCAATTATAACTGAAGTTTCCAAGCATGGTGGAAACACCTACTCAGTGAAGCTGGACATTGACTGTCTGGTAAAATTGAGATTACAGATATTTAAAACCCATGAATTCATTCCACTCAGAGTTCTAGGTGGTGTTGTATGATGTTTTATTCTTTTGGCTTTTTGAGGGTCCCTCCACCCAGCTCCCAGATAAATCCCACATGCAGGCTTATTCTTCGTTACGGATGCCTGGCCTTAGGTTGGCTTGTTTCTTGTCAGCTTTTCTTAAATTATCCCGACTACCTTTTGCCTCTGGGTTTTTTCATTTTCTTACTTCTGTATACCTTACTTTCACTCTTTCTCTGTGGCTGGTTGAGTGGCTGACCCCTGATGGCCTCCTACCTTTGTTCTCTTGTTGCTCCTCCCAGATTTCTCCTTCTAGTTATCCTCTCTGTCCGCCAGCCCCGCCTACCCTTACTCCTGCCTCGCTATTGGTCGTTCATCTCGTAATAGGACCATCAGGTGTTTTAGACAGGCACACAGCTTCACAGAGTTAAACAAATGTAGCGTAAACAAAAGTCACACACCTAAAAATAGTATTCCCCAACAAGGTGGTGGTGGGGACGAGGTACTAGACCTTCTACTAAGTCCTGGGTGCCTGGATTCAGTCCTGATCTCAAGGGGGTTAGTTACCTCATAACATGTGGGGTCATAGGAGACTGTCTCACACACCTCACGTCTTACAGGGATAGCAGGCAGTGTTAATGTCTTTATCCTCTGAGCTGCCATAGGTACTGGCCAATCAGAGTGAGCAGCTCCTAGCTGCAAACTATGGCATGACTGAGGTGCTGTTCATGAAGATTAGCTCCAAAGCTCCTACCAGAAGGGTGTACAACAGTTCCTGCTCTTCGTGGGAATACTCTCCTTTGACACTGGTTTTTATTGAATCATTATATTTAAAAAAAAAGATTTGCTTCTTATAGAACAAAATGTTCATTGTAAAATAAGCCACTCCCTACAGAATGCATAAAGTTAAAACCAGCCCTCTGTCTCCTAGTTCCACTCAAAGGTGACTACCACAAACAATGTTGCCCTTCCAGATTTGTCAGCTTACACAATGTGATTGTACTGTATCTGAACTTAAAGTTTGAAACATCTGCTGGCCATCTACAGACTCGTGGTGACTGACATCAGCCAGCTCTTGTCAACTGCCCCATATACTCAAGCTACTGGAGAGTTTTGCTGAGAGCGGTGCTGGCTCCCCCTTGGCCCCAAGTTGGATTCATCTTGTTGGGTTGGGCATGTGGTTTCCACCTATAATTGTCTCTCTATTTCTTTGCTTTGTACAATCTACAGAATTGATAAGAAAATCCAACAACAGAGTTCTGCTCATATACCCCCTCTCACTGGGCTCATTTAACAATGAATATTTAATTTTGAAATACACAAGTCTTAAAAATAACAAAACAGTGATTACTGAAAAACTGATATCAAAGCATATTGGCTAGATGGGCAGGTGTTGCTCCCCCTTACTCCTCTGCTGAACTATAAAATCCCTGGGGGCCTCAACCTGTAAAGCTAAGGGTTGTGTGTGGTTTGATACTCCTTAAGCTTGTACTCAGATTTTAAAGTCTTAGGAGCCACGGGGGTGTGGCTTGCCCTGGGAAACCGCCTTCTTCTGTAGACAGTGCTCAGCAGCTTGTGAAAGTCCTTATTTCCAAGACACAGTGCAGAAGCCAGAGGCGGCTATTCTGAAAAGTCGATCGAGACCGCAGCAAACTGATTAAATTATCCAGGCTTTGGCTTTGAAAGGCAGGACCCAGCCAGGTCAATCAGTGTGAAGATATTCGCAGCAAAGCCAAAGAGAGGCCCAGCGAGGAGGTGTTTTCCGGGTCTCCAGCAAGAGCTGCTTTCTTGCCCTGTAGGAATTTGATCTTGAAAAAAAACAAAATCAAACGCCAGGGTTATAACTGTGTCTCCGGCTTCCGCCAAGGTCAGCTGAAAGTAACTAACTTCTAAAGGTGACTTAATTGGTTGGCCAGGCAATTATTTTGCGTGGGGATTTTTGTTTAACCAGCCTTATGAGATTTTTTTTTCCTTGAGATTAAATTTAAGGCTGCCTTGAGACGCGAGTCCTCATTTATCCCTCCTCAAAGGAAAACCTCCAAAAGCAAGGAACATCCCGAAGCTGAATAGCAGACAAATGTGCTTCAATTATTTGATGGAAATACAACGCAGGAATAATCTAATTTCCCCTCTCCATGGCAAAGAATGTAGTAACTGATATTCTTTCTCAAGGGCACATTCTCAGGACGTTGTGAGGATTCCTCTTCCCTGTTCGTACCACGTGTCACCACTGCAAATATTGCAGTGTGCGGCTCTGATTGACTTCCAAGGAAAAGAGACACAGAAATACTCCTAGGAACGGGGGAGATGACGGAAAGGTGTGCTGGGAAAAATAAAGCCTAGACTTCTGTGACCTCGAAAGATGGAGAGATTTCTCCACAGCAGGGAGCAGCTCTGCAGCAGGCGCTGGTTGCCTGTCCTCACAGTGACCTCAGGTCTGGAGCTTGCTGCCTGAGACAGTGTCAGGTTCCACGTGCTCAGGGCTCAGTCCCCAAGACTGTCCCCACATCAGCCCCATCCTCAAGTCGTGGCCTCTTTAGCTTCCGAATGATCAGCTGTGAATTGAGGCTCAATCAGCATGCCTGGTAGAAGAGCTCACAGAACTCAAGGAAATATTGTAGCTACATTTACTTGTTCAAAAGAAATGATATCATTAAAGGCAGGCATCCGGATGAGGGGCTCTGTAGGGTGAGATCTGCAAGAGCCCCAAGTGCTTGAATTTGTGTTTCTGCAGAGCTGGAGAGCTGGCACTGCCACCCTCTTGGCATATAGCTGGGTCCTTGCCTTCCAGCAAGCCTCCTCATCCTCAACTGTCTAGGAGCTCCCGAGCCCTGTACTTCAGGACACACTACAACACATCCATGACCGAAACATGGGAAATTGAACCATGAAAGGATAGCCTCCAAGGCAGATAAACCCAGCGATGAACCGAGCAAGAACCTTCTGGATCCTTCTTGCTTTCTCTGTGCGGCACAAAGCAGGACCCCTCCTGTTATGGGGAACTAGTCATTAGAGGTCTTTTATTTTTTTAATTGTTTGATTAATTAAATTCATAGACAATTTCTCTTGTACAAACTACATAGTATCCACTTTTACTCTGCACCTTCCTATCACCCTGTCAGTACTCCTCCTACCCACAAATCTCTCCCACGTGTTTGACTCTTTTGTTTTGTGACTCACTGAGATGAACCACAGCTGTAACATGAGGGGGCCGGCTTGTTGGGGTATTTGTCCCGCACAGTACCCCACAGCCGGCAAATCCCAAAGAGAAATCACACAAAGTCTACATTAGGTTATAAACTGACTGGCCCATTAGGTCAGGCTTCTTATTAGTCCTTGTAACTTATATTAATCCATTATCATTATCTATGTTAGCCATAATGGCTCAGTACCTTTTCCAGCTGGGCAAGCTACCTACTGCCTCTTCGGTGGTCTGCGCAGGAGTGGCTGAGGAACCTTCCTGCTTTCCAGAATTTTCCTGTTCTCATTGCATCACCTCTACTCCCTGTCTGGTTTTCCTGCCTATACTGCCTGCCTGGCCAATCAGCGGTTTATTAAAATATGATTGACAGAATACAGACAATTCTCCCGCACCACACAGCTGTCTGTGTAACTACGGCTCTAGAGCTATCCGTCGGAGCCTGTTGGAATCAGGCAACTGAGACAGTGGCTCCCATTTCACTGAGGCTATCTTTGTCCAATAGTTCAGAGGTAAGACATCATGAGACCCTCCCCTTTCTTGGTGATAGGGATGATTGTATGTGGGCTTAGTGCATGTGACTAAAGTCATTGTGAGTTACTAATTGGAATAGTTAGATCAAGTCTAAAGAAGACAATCTCAGGGTGTCCTTAAATGAAGTTCACCTCCTTTGAGACAAGGACTCTCATTGGCCTGGAGAGCACCAGTTATGCTAGACTGGTTGGCTAGCAGTCCCCTGCCTCTCCCTTTCCAGCACAGGAATTACAAGCACGTACCACTTGCCCAGCATTTTTATGTGGGTTCTCATGCTTGCTAGACAAGCACTGTACCAGCTGAACTGTACACTCAACCTCAGAGAGTTTCCGCATCGTTAGCTCGTCTTCAAGAACAGCAAGAGAGATGGAGAGTATTTTAGTTTCTGCGATTGATCTTGGGGGACAAGAAATTCTGGCTTCTATATCCTGGTTTGGGGAGAAAAAGAAACAGGGGGAAGAAAAGTGGGTCACAGAATGACACTGCTTCCCGAAGCCTGCTTCTGAGACCCACCCTCTCCACCCCAATGGCTCTGTCCGTTTAAGGAATTCAAGAGGTGGTGGGAGTACTGAGCCTGGAACCATGAATGACAAGGAAAAGCATCATGTCACAACAGAAAAATCCATGGCATAAACCCACCAAAATAGCTGGAGTTAGGTGGGGCCGCCAGAACAGAAGGTGGCTGAGCATCATTTGGCAAAAACAAGGATTCTGGAAGCAGACTGACTGCTGACTTCAAATTATCACAGACCAGATGCATGACTTTGGGCAAGGACTTCTTCACCTCTGCATGCTGATTTTCTCAGTCTGCAAACCAGGGGCCCATAACCATTCCCACTTCATGGAACTGCTGCATGTACCACATGAACTAACAAAGGTAGAATGTATGTAGGGCAGCACCTGGCATGCAGCCAGGCTCAAAGACAGGTTGGTATCCAGTCTGTATGCAATATATTTATTTATAATACTACATACTCAGATTTGAATGAGACCTTCACACTCACTGCAATGGCTATTAAACTAATCAATTTTCCCCAGCAAAACTGGATACCTATATATCCCTCCATCATCTATCTATCCATCTATCACCTATTAATCCCTCATTTATTTATCTTCTTTATCTAGCTACTCACTCATCTCTTTATTCATCCATCTATAATCTGTCTGTTGTCTATGGACAAATACAAAGGACAGAGGAAAAATTTAATAAACATAGTTAAGAGAAGTGGAGCAATGGAATAGACATCACTGATATGGATATCAAAGGAATATTGGGAGCACCTATTCTGACAAGAGCAAACCCGGTCAACCATCATTTCTCCACATGAACAAGGGGAAGCCAAGATTTTAAAGATGCAGGAATGTTGTAGAGGTCAGAAACTTCCCTGTCTTAGGTCTTAATGTTTTGAGAACAGTGAGAACAATAAACAGAGCTTCCTGGGCAGATACAAGATCACAAGGGACGCTGCCCCAACCTCCACCCTCCTCAGTTGGTTCCTGCAGCATTTGTGGCCCTCAAAAGTTCATGTATTATAAACATAACCCCCAATTCATGCATTAACGACATCTGAAGATAGGGCATTTAGGAGATAATTAGGGTTATATGAAGCCGTGAGGATGAACCCCACAATGGCATTAGTAGCTTTATCAGAAGAGGGGCTAGAACTGGAACACTTGGTCTTCTCAGCATGAGACATCTTCTCCTACTACAATGTAGAAAGAAAGCCCTTACCAGACACCAGCACCGTGCTCTTGGTCTTTCCAAACTCTAAAACTGTGAGCTTGTGTTCTTTGTAAGTTACTCATCTGTTACATTTTGTTACAGAAACAGGAAAAGGATTTATAATCAGACAGACGAAGGAAGCAGGCTTGCCGCTCACATAAACAGCTGCTATTCACTGTGTGATGGGACCTTCTCAGCATTTGGGCATCGTCTCAGATCTGTCTGACTAACCTTACAAAAGAGGTGTGCAGGTTGGAGAGATGGATCGGCAGTTAGGAACACTGGCTGCTCTTCCAGAAGACCTTGGTTCAGTTCCCAGAATTCGCACGGCAGCTCACAACTGTCCCAGGGGATCTAAGGACCTCTTCTGACTTCTGCAGAAAAGCAACAACAGCACTGGTGTCAGCGTTCCCATCTATTTCCTGTGAAAGTCCGAGTCCTGCAGGATGAAAAAGCCAAGCTGGGCTGCGTGGATGAGAGGAAACAGAATTATCTTTTGCTATATTGATAAGGAATTTCATCTCTTAAGTTCATGGGAGGTGATTCTTGAAGTTCTCTGCTCATCATGGTCTCTATCATGGCTCTACCTTGAAAGACCTTGTGACCCTGGGGGCCTCAAAACGTGATGCTTTGCTGTTCTGAAGTTTTACATGAGACACACCACAATTTGCAGAACATCATTCCAGGAAAATATAAATAACAACAATAAAGCATTGCTTTGCAGATAAGAGTGCCCCAGTCACCTGTATCCTGACACCTACCTGACCCAGTCAGAATCAGGACACTGTCAGCCTTCACCCTCACTCTGGCAACAATCACAGACTTGAAGGATCTAATGATAAGCAGAACAGTAACAAGAAGAAGGAGAAGGAGGATGAGGAGAAAGAAGGAGGAGGAGGAGGGGGAGGAAAAAGAGAAGAAGGAGAAGAAGAAGAAGAAGAAGAAGAAGAAGAGGAGGAGGAGGAGGAGGAGGAGGAGGAGGAGGAGGAGAAGGAGAAGAAGAAGAAGAAGAAGAAGAAGAAGAAGAAGAAGAAGAAGAAGAAGAAGAAGAAGAAGAAGAAGAAGAAGAAGAAGAAGAAGGCCTAAGCACTGTCTGACTGAAACCTGAAATTTCTAAGTGTTTCATATTCTCACAAAAGTCTATGGATTAGAATCTGTCACATCATTTAGTTTTATAGGTAAAGGAACCAAGGTAGAAATTAATATCATACCAAAGAAAATATCAAGGTCTGTGATTCCCACCTAGGTGGTCCAAACCCCAATTCTGTGTTCTTCTCCCTATGTATCATCCCCTGAAGGGTTGTAACAAAGGGATCCCCAACCTGTAAGCACACAAGGACCATGGAACAACTCCAGGATGCGTGGGAACCTCTATATCAGGCAAACAGAATCCACAAACAAACATAATGCCTGAGACATAGCCATACAAATATCAAATGTGTGTAGATACTGCTGTGAAAATAGAAATATGAAACACTGAACACAATACCATTTTCACTTATCCTGTCTCCATTACAAATTCTGGGGAGAAGCCCAAGCTCTTGGTGATGTATCTATTACAGCCTCCTTTCCCCTTATTTTGAGACACTGATAGATTTGCTTCTCTATAATATTTTAGGGAAACATAAATCAAAAGAGTAAATGAGTATAAATTCTAAACAAAGGCAATTTAAGTTTTTCTTGAAGCATAGCACAGAGGTTAACGCACACCACACGCCATAAGTGAATTGAAGGACGAATTTCATAAATTGAAATTACTATACAGTTGGCATCGAGATCCAGAAACAGAAGACCATTCGCCTCCTAAAGGCCCCTCATACGTTCTGCAATCTTTCACCCACAGGGCAGCCATTTGTAGTGGGCACAAGAGTGTCCTCAGAATGACATGTTCATGCCCTAACCCTTGGTATCTGTGAGTGAACGCAACCTTGTTTGGAACTAGGATGTGGTCTTTTCAGTTCAATCAAATGACCACAAGGTCGTATTGGATACAGGTAGACTCTAACCCAATATCTGATAGCCTCGTAAAAACGGGAAAGAAAGACAGCACAGAGGGATTCACTCGTCCCACCTCACTCCACGAAGACCCAGAGAGACATATAGATGTGATCTTGCGTTGACAGAAGCAGAGTTTGGGGTAATGCATCTACCCAGGAAGAGACGTCAAAGACTGCAGGCAGTCACCAGAAAGCGAGAGAGGCAAGAGAGTGCACTCCCCTAGAGTCCTGAGGGGCTCAAAGCCCTGAAGACACCTTGATGGCAAATGGGCTTCGAGCTTCCAAGTCTGTGAGAGAATAAACATCTATCGTTTGAAGTAACCCAACCTGTGGTAATGTGGTAAGGCACCCACAGAGACCTAATACAGTTATTCTGCCTTCGAACCCTGTAAAACTGGGGTTTCGCCTGTGTTTTACTTTGTATGACTGGAATCATACAGAGCACAGCGCTCAGTGTTTCTCCTCTCCCCCTGCGGCGTTGTTTGTATTCACTCACCTTTTTGTGTATAGTTATAAATCTTTCATTCCTTTGCTCTCAGCATTAGGTCTAAACAAAGAGGCTCTTGGTGGGAGAACCGCCAACATCATGGGGAGTTTACAACCCACCCTTCCACAAAGGCAGGAACCTTGGTGTGGTGGTTTGAATAGGAATGGCCACATAGGCTCACATATTTGAATACTTGGTCGTTATTCAAATAACGACCTACTTATTCAAATAAGTAGAGAGTGGTGCTACTTGGTCAGGATTGGGAAGTGTGGCTTTGTTGGAGTAGGTGTGGCTTTACTGGAGAAAGTGTGCGACTGGGAGTGAGCTTTGGGGTTTCAAACATGCTTTTGTTTACAAGGAAGTTCTGGTTTTAGAATGTAGATGGGATCCCAGGCAGAGTTTTAAATGTCTTGCCTAGTGAAGTTTGACACCAGCATTTTCAAATGTAGAGTTTACAGCCCACGACTGACAATGATGACTACATTAGAAAGAAAGCCTTCCCTGTTCAGTAAACAGCCAGCAAGCATTCCCAGGTTTTTCCTTTTAATGAAGCCTGCCCCTTCCACGGATATGCCTCAGTTGCTCACTGTTGGTGCTGCTGGTGGTAGGATGTTCCTTACTGTTTTGGAAACACTCTCTGTGTTTGGATCTGTTCAATTGGGTTTTATTGAGAGGTTTGTAAAGTGAGACTTCCATTATCATTACTGTTTAAAGAGCAAATTCCTAACAAGGAGGCCTTTGATGAGCGTCCATTACCAGGTGGTGTTCTTAATCCTGGAACTACATAGATGGGTCCCGGTGGTGTTCAAGGTGCGGTCGGTAACACAAGCACACAGCCACCCATGAGAAACCTTGCATATTTGCATATCAGATTATATACTAATGTATATGATGCATGATATAATATATGCATATATATATGATGTATAGCATCCAATATATAATGTGCATGTAATAAAACACAGAAGAGGGCAGCACTGTAAAGTGATTAAAGTCCATCAGTGAATAAGTGAGCAGAATTTGGCATATTTAAATAATACTGTGTAGTGATATTTCAAATAAATATTTTATTTTAATAAATAAAGACTATAGTTTATATATATAATAATGAAAATAAAGGTATTTTAATAAATAAAGACTGTCTGAAGATATGAGAGCAAAATAGCCCCACTGGTCAGCCTGACAGACCAGGTAATGGTAACACACACCTTTAATCCCAGTAGCCACACTAATTGCCATAGAAACCAGGCGGCGCAAGCCTTTAATCACGGTGGTGCACACCTTTAATCCCAGCCCTAGGGAGGATTACAAAACGGGAGTAAACAGTTCTCAACACACAAGCTCCTTCTGAGATTCCAGGAGGCAGGATCACCATTTCAGGCTGAGGTCAAGGTAAGAGCCAGTGGCTGGCTATTCTGCTTTTCAGATCTTCAGGTTGAACCCCAATTTCTGACTGACGCTGAGTTTTTATTAATCGTTCTTCAATACTGTTGTGCCATAAATGGAATGAAGTACCTATATTTTCTACATATTGTAGGTGAGCCAATCCTGAAAACATCAATGCTAACTGGAAAAAAACAATCATAAAAGATCATCCAAAATGTGGTTCTATTTACATGAAAGTCTAGAACAAGGGAATCTATAGAAAGAAATTGCTTGATGCTTAGGTTAGCGCTAATGGGAGATCTGACATCATGGGAGGCCAGTAGTCAAGGACACAGGGTTTCCTTTTAAGGTAAAAAAAAAATGCTTTAAAATGTGTCATGCTGGTGGTTGCATATATTCACGAGTGCATTCAAATTCACTGAATTGGGCATAATAAGTAGGCAAATTGTGTAATGTGTGCCTTATATTACAATAAAGCTACTCTATCTCGGTTTTGATTTACAGTAGGCTGTTTGTTTGGTTGGTTGGTTCGTTGGTTCGTTGGTTTTTGTCTGACCTTGAACCCACAGAACTCTGTCTGCCTCTGCCTGCCAAGTGCTGGTACTAAAAGCGTGAGCCTCCACTCCCAGCTCTCAAGCTTTTTATTTTAATCCATATAAATAGAAGCTTTTTTCTTTCCCTTCCTTCTTGTTCTGTGCCACGCTGTCTTGGGAAATCTCACTAGGAGACAACGGAATGGACCCCTGACTTCCACTACCACATTCGGGCATCACCAGAGGCTGAACATCCTGCCACATAACTGACCTGATGCCTGAGAACTCTTAACACTAGCTCTAGCAATGACGCCAAGGAATGTGGTCAAGGGCTGGAGAGGCGGCTCAGAAGTTAAGAGCACTGACTGCTCTTCCGGGGTCCTGAGTTCAATTCCCAGCAACTGCATGATGACTCACACCCATCTATAATGAGATCTGATGCCCAGAACACTGTATATATAATAAATAAATAAGTCTAAAAAAAAAAAAAAGAAATGTGGTCAAGCCAGTGTGGGCACACTCTTTGTAGGCGTGTCAGCCAGCACACTCGCTTCCCTGATAAAACCAACTCTATGATGTGTGCCCTAGGTCCCAAGAAAAGGTGATTTCTTAATATTTACTCAGTAGAAATAAGAATTAGAGGGCATGGAGGAGACAGAAGGAGGTAGACCATGAGGGCCAGAGCACAGTCGGGTGAAACAGATAGGTCCTGGCGTTCCATGACACACAGAGGTGACACTGACTCACAGTAACCTATTACTTATTTTATATTTACGAGGAACTAGAGGTAAAGAGTTCAAAGGATCCAAACATAAAGAAACAGTGAGGGGGGAATGCGAACTGCTCAGACTTGATGAATGCATGCTGTGCACACTTGAATACATACCATATATGTTCACCTTCAAACGTCGTTCAGTTGTGTAGAAAAGTAAGTGAAGGCATGTGAGCATCGAGGGCTAAGGAGTAGAATGTGCACCACAGCGCTGTGCCTAACAGCCCCAAACTAGGAGCAATCCATCAGGGATAGGATGGGCAGACAAGTTATAAGTCACACGGCGAAGCTCTATTCAGCGGCGAGAAAGAATGAAACAATCCCACACGCAATGAAATCGCGAATTTCATGAAAACACCTCAAGCAATAGAAGCCAGACACAAAGGAACACATCCTGTGTAATTCCATGTAGATGCTAATGCCACATAGATGAAGAAAGCTAATGTTTAGCCCTGTTGCTAGAACACAAGCTTGCGGTTGCCACCCAGGATGTGGGTGGGGCAACCAGAGGTGTTTCTGACTGACAGATAATAACCATTTCTGTGGCCTGAGTTCACTGAATGTTACATTTCGAGTTTTTAAAATTTTTACACGCATCTTAATAGTCTTTCTAGAATGCATAAAGCGGGAAATACAGATAAACAGAGTTAAGAGAGATCTGCCAGAGTCCTCTGTCTCACTTCAAGGTGTTGCCTCCAGGGCCCAGCTCAGTTCCCACGGTGGTAGCAGGCTGTAGGGCCCTCTGAGGGTCACTGGTCTCACCCTCTCCTTTACCCCTAGCTGGACCGCCCAAGGAAGTCAGTCTTCGTAGGTCTCCATTTCCATCATCCTCTTTCTCACTTTCTCACCCCGCCATTCCCCACCCCCGATGTTCCAGGAAAGCTTATCAGAATGATTTCAGCATCATCCTGTCACGTACAGAGCCATCCTCCCCTCCCTGGGAAACACGGAGGGATAAGACCAGTTCCTGGCAAATCTTAAGCCAAGAGCGTATTTCCCAACGTACACTTCCAGGCAACTGCTTCATCACTGCCCACTCCACCCTGCTGTTAGGAGCTCCCCTCAGAACTATGGGTGCTGAGTGTCTCCTTTTCTGAGGGAGGCTTCTCTCAGCAGCCCTGGTGGGTGGGTGCAGCTGAGGAGGGCTTGTGCTTCACAGCTTTCAGGGCTGAGAACTTGGAATGTGCCCTCTCATCTCATTCAACCTACAGGACAATCTTGAGTAGCAATTAGGACAGTCTCATTCTCCAGGTGAGTCAGCAAATGATTTTCCAGGAAGACTTATTCCTGTAAGGAAACTTCACTGGGGCTGAGGAAATGGCTCAGTGGGTAACGTTCTTGCAGCGAAAGCACAAAGACTTTCACATCCTCGGCAACTGTAGGAGGAGGGGGCTGCTTGTTTGTCCCAGCCGCCCGGAACAGAAATAACCACACAGAAACTATATTCATTAAAACGCTTCTTGGCCCATTAAATCTAGTTTCTTATTGACTAACTCTTATATTAATTTAACCCGTTTCTATTAGTCTGTGTATAGCCATATGGGAGTGGCTTACTGGCAAAGATTCGGCATGCCTAACTCTGGTGGCTCCATGGTGTCTCGCTCTGACTCTGCCTCCTTTCTCCCAGCATTCCATTCAGTTTTCCCCGCCTACCCAAGTTCTGCCCTATCAACAGGCCAAGGCAGTTTCTTTATTCATTTATGGTAATCACAGCACACAGAGGGGACTCCCACATCAAGCAACCACATAAAGAACTGGAGAGGTGGTGCATGCCTTTAATCCTAGCGCTGAGTAGCACAGACAAGCTGGACTGGGTGCTTCTAGCTAGTCACTCTAGCCAATCAGTGAGCTTCATAGTCAATGAAAGACCGCCACCCCCCCCCCCAAAAAAATGCAGTACAGAACGATGGAGGAGGATCCCTGATATCATCCTCTAGCCCCCACAGGTTCATCCTCCTGCATGTGTGCCTGCAGACATGCATGCATACGTCACATATGAAGAGAGAGGGAGGGAGGGAGGGAGCAGGGAGCGGGGAAACAAACTCGACAGGGCATTCTATCCTTCCTTTTGGCCCTAAGTGAATTAGTGACATCTTGGAAGGAGTCTCAGAAAATGTGGAGAGGCGAGGTAACTTCACCCGAGGGACTTAAGGAACAGAGGGTGGAGAGAGTAGTAGCTGGTGAACCCCCCGCAGGGCAGCTAGGACTTAGACCAGCAGAGAAGCAGCGAATCTATGTCTGCATCAAGGCAGAGAGGTGGAAACACCAGGCAGGGTTAGGAAGTCCAGAGCTTAAGGGTGGTTTTTAAAAGGCTCCGTATGCCCTGATGGTCACAGTTTAATGCGTCAACTTAACTGGATTGTGAAGTGCCCAGTTTGGGACCAAAGATTATTTTGTGCTTTTCTGTGGGTGAAAAAAAAAATCATTGAAGATCATCGTGGGTGACATAAACATTTTAAACGACAGACTGAGTAGAAAACGTGACGCTCGTGTGTGCGGGTAAGAGGGGATTCTTCTTTTACATTGATTCTGGGGCTCAAACTTAAAACCTCATGCTTGCACAGACTGAGCATCTCCCCAGTCCTAGTGACTGTGTTGTCTATCCCAGCAAAGCACCCATCCCGCAGCAGCCCAGGGAAGACATAACTTGTGTGACTCTCTGTGTTCTATCTAGTTCATTCTATGCTTGCTGCTCTTCCCCTCTAGATTAGAAGCTCTCTGAGGCAGGAGACTACCTGTCTGTGATCCAGCCACCCAGCTATCACAGGGCTCCAAGCTTCACAGATCAGGCACTTCTGGAGATCTGCTCTTCTAAAGCAGGCTGTTACTGCTGTCTGTGCACCTGCAAAACCCTCCATCAGTCTTTGATTTGCACTAAGCATCTCCACTTAAACACCCATTACTGCATACATTATGAAGAAGGAACACACACATTAAGCAAGAGAATGACCACATGGGGGAAGATTTGACCCTCGTTCAACTCAGGGGATAATTTTCCATCTGCAGCATTAAGCAACCTGCTATTTGTGCCACGATGATTCTTCCGAATACAGAATCAAACCCACTTGTAACATGATTGGGTTCTTTTTAAAGTGCCGCTTTGCCATCTCTCGAGACCACATCTCCCAGCTAGCATCTCGGGATAGCCTGCTTCGGAAAGCCGCATCTTGGGTGGGATGCAATACCTGTGGCGAGGAGCACTCTTCTGGAACAATCAGGTGAGAGAAGACGCTTTGTTTCAGAACCAAGGGCCCACAAGACAATGCAGCTGTCAAACACGTTTGCACCCATGAGAGAGTTAAACAGCCGAGCTTACGCTGTTCCATTATGGAGAGAAGTAGAGGGTGGAAAGAGAGGAGAGAAAGAAAACTAGTGTTACTTAGATCATTTCCTACAGGAAGCTCTAAGCATGCTGCATTCTCGGCTTACACCACAGCCCACCTGGAACCTGGCTTGGAGTCAGAGGTCAAGCCGCAGGTACGTAGGTGAAGGAGGCTCTGGCTTCATCTACACACTCGTTCATTATACACAAAGCTCTGGAGAATTTGTATTCTCTCTGATTCTGGGAAAATCAAATTTAGAAACAGAACAGAGAGAAGATTTTCTAGAGTCTAATGACTCCCATTATAAGCCAAAAGCAAAATCTTAGCTCAGGGCGGCAGCCTAATGAAGTCGGTCATTAGCAACAAGGAAATACCATTCCCTCAGCCCTTGCTCTGGTGAACCACGAAGATTGGCTGGGAGATTACAGATTGCGGTTTTATCCTGCTCCCCTGATCTGTCGTAGAGCGAGAGCTGGGTATTGTCATCAGTTACCTGAGGAAGCCAAAGGTGGATAAACTGAAGAGAATTCCTGGATCTTGAAGGCAAAAGGGCATGTATTCAAATAAGGATCTGCTGAAGGGGCAGGGTCTTTCCTCCAAGAGAAGTGTAGGCAGCATTTCACAAAGGAAAAAAAAAATCACTACCATCACCACCACATTCCACATCCATACAAGGGGATATTAATTGGCGTTTGGTGGAATCTGGGGTTGCAGAATTGTTCACAGAGATTTGCTTTGCAAATTCTGCAACTGGAATACCTCTTGGCCAGGAGACACTCAGATATCCAGACATGGCACTTCACAGGGTACATACAATTGTTACCCTTCCTTGTCCCCTACTGAGGTTCCAGACCAGTCCTTGCTCTCCGGGGACACCTCCGCTCAGTCACTGCTCTGCAAACCTTGAGACTCAGCATCTTTCAAAGTGCCCATGAGATCATAGAAATACACTCTGAGGGTCTGTGGGGGACATTTCCGGATGAACAGTCGGAAGGCCAACTTGCCATGAATGCGGTGGCACCATCTTGTAAACTGGGGGTCTGGATGGGAAAACAGGACCTGCCGGTACGGGTGCTTCCTCTCGCGGCTCCTGGAGGCTCCGGGGAAGCAGTAAATACTGATTCTCCTCGCCTTTCCTGCGCGATGTTCCGCTTCGCTGTGGCCTAGAAATGTTGGAGCAGGCTTACCATGGGCTGAAATCGTGAACCAAAATGAGTCTTTTGTCTTTTGGACACTTTCTCAGGCAATCATTCAGCCTATAGCCGTTAGGGCACGGCCCATTAGGGTGTGGTCTGAGGTAAGAAAGCGTAGATGAAAACAAGCCAGCTCTCTAGCTCTCTTGGTTGGTGGTCGGAGTTCGGTTCACAGCTTCCAGCGCCTGCAGGGGACCTTGGCTCTCTACCCTTACTGTGAGTTTTGTTTCCCCCATAAATAAATAAATGTTATCCTTTATTCCAGGCTCTTGTGAACTTCCTTAATTACTCCTGCATCAACTGCCCAACTTTTCTCCCAGTCGCTGGGAGACATTTTGAGGATTGGGTAGTTAGGAGTGAACAAAAGATTCTTCCGTCCCTTCCTCCTCCCTGATCCTATAGCTAATTCAAAAATTCTTAGATTCATGAGGCCAGAAATCGGGGGTAGAAAGCAACTCCACACCCTAGTAGCTGCCAGCCTCACTCCTGTCCGTGTATATTGTGTCTGCTGAGCATGGGTGTCCATCATCCTTCTCATGGATACTGCTTCCGGAGAAGGCTCAGACACATCACAGACCGTCTCAACAGTACACAGACAGGGCCTGCCGCATCCATCTATCCTCTAGGGCCCCAAGCTCTTATACACATTCCTTATAGTTCTCCCTGGTCTGAAGTGACCACTCCTACCTCCCATGACCCAAAGGTCTTCCCTCCATCAATTTCTCCCAGGGACTCTTTAGAAGCCTTGAATTGAAGCCAAGCATGAGATGGCTCATCCCTGTCATTCCAGCTCTGGGGAAGCTGCAATGAGGAGGACCCCCACTGGTTCAAGGCCAGGCTGAGATAGGTGATGAGTTCCAAAAAAGTCTGGTCCACAGAAATAAGATGGTGGCCTGGCGGCAGTGGCGCACACCTTTAATCCCAGCACTCGGGAGGCAGAGACAGCTGGATCTCTGTGAGTTCGAGGCCAGCAGGGTCTACAAGAGCTATTTACAGGGCAGGCTCCAAAGCTACAGAAAAATCTGTCTTGAAGAAAAAAAGAAAGAAAGAAAAGAAAAAAATAAGATGATAAGAAGGGGAGAGGAGAGGAGGGGTGAGCGAGGAAGTGAAAACTGAAGGAGAAATGGAAGTCTAAACTCAGCTTTATCCCCTGCAAGGAGAGTTGGGCAAGCATATGTCGTTTGTGGCCTTTTCTTTCTTAATAACTTACTGATTATGGAATATCAGCAAACTGTGAGGTTTGGCCCATGTTCTTGGGAGCTTTTCAACGGGCTTCAAGATAAGTGCACTGCTGAGCGGCCGGCACTGTGGATTTAAATCAGATAACACACACCGAAGAGGCTTTCCCTCCCAGGGCTCTTCCACCAAACTCCTTGTGCACCTGGAGGTCCGGAACCCTGGAGAGCTGCTCTGGTTCTCGTGAGCACAGTCAGGGCCCCTGTACCCTCAGTCGGTCCAGGACATAACTGTAAGTTACCTGTTGTGGGAGGCTGCAGTTCCCAGGGCCAAGTCAGCACTTTGCTGAAGGAAATTTTAGACTTAGGGTTCTGTATAGAAAGAAAACAATGACTATTGATTTCTACTCCCTGAGAAAGACTCTAAACAAACCCTTGCTCCACTGATAT
Organism: Myodes glareolus; assembly: GCF_982192425.1. NCBI lineage: Eukaryota > Metazoa > Chordata > Mammalia > Rodentia > Cricetidae > Myodes > Myodes glareolus. The sequence goes on along the minus strand of NC_142051.1, from coordinate 44,416,435 downwards.
TTTATTAAAAGCCCTCTGCAGCTTCTGAAAGCCCCTCTTCACAACCTTCCCCGGAAGCCCTGCCCCTTCCCTTCCTGCCACTCAAACACAGCAGGACCAGCTCCCCTACTTCCAACCCTGGGAAGTGTCAGGTTCTCAGACCCCTCAGAAAGCTCGCATCCTGCTCTCTATCCCTCCCTGGCATCCAATTCAGATCGTCTTTTCTGTTGTGATGTTTTATACATTGTATCACCTTGACCAGGCACTGTATTCTCTGCTTCAAGACTCAGACTGTTTTCCTTTCTCCCTCTCCTCTATCCTCGCTTTGATAATTATTATTGTTACTATGTGTGTGGAGGGGGGGTATGTATGTAGGGGGCACACATATGTTTAAGGGTGCACATTCACATAAATATGGAAACCAAAGACAACCTCAGATGTCCTCAGATGTCATTCCTCAGCACTGCCCACCTTTCTTTCTTTCTTTCTTTCTTTCTTTCTTTCTTTCTTTCTTTCTTTCTTTCTTTCTTTCTTTCTTTCTTTCTTTCGAGATAAGATCACATACGAGCCTGACACCAAGTAGGCTCGGCTGGCGGGCCAGTGAGTCCTGGTGGCCTATCTCCTATCTATCTCCTCTGCTGTCCTAAAACTGGGTGGGATTAAGCCTATGTGCCAAAGCATTTGGCTTTTTTTATGTGGGTTCTAAGGATCAAACTCAGGACCTTGAGTACTTCCCCAACTAAGCCACTCCTGCAGCCTGTTCCTATTCTGACAATTAGTTCTTCCCCACGACATGCTATGTATCAGTACCAAATAAACCAAGTGTCCACGCCTGCTGTCTTCATAAACTCCACAACCACCTTCTAATAACATGACGGTCATTACCACTCCATAGAAGAATGGGAATTTCCCAAGGCTGAGGCTACAGCCTAGGGTCACAAAACTGATCTTGACCCAGCGTACCTGACTTCCGTACCTTCAGTTCCCAAGTGTGGTCCTCGGTGAGCTTCAAGAGCGGAAAATGGAAGGCAAAGAAATCTTCCTTTGTAGACCAGCAAACACCCCAGGAAAGGCCCAAGCCAGGGCACAGAGAGGTCTAAACACAAGGACTCCTGATCTCTGAGCCTGCCCTCCTCTTCCCACGTCCGGGTGCTCCACTTCACGACAAAAATACCCCCTTTGAAAGCTTAGTCTCTTTGTGCTTCTCTACGGCAGAACAAACCACCCTTTAGCAAAAACACCAAAATAGTAATTTTCTGTAGAGTGGATAATCACCCAGTCCGGCAAACTGAAGCAGCATGCGGTGGTTAGAGTGAGGACACAGGAAAAACCCTCTTGTTTTGTTTATCTTTGTATATGGAAGAAATGCATGTGTGCCTGTGTGCACGTGCCATGTGTGCCTGCTCCCAGGTCAACTGTCTTGTCAATCAGTCCTTGCCACCCCCCACACTGCCGCTCTGAACACTATTCACAGGTGAGAGCGAAGCCAAAAGTTTTTCTTTTAAAAAAAAATGCATATCCAGGAACTTCTGAGCAGTGTGGCATTGACAAGGCACGAAGGAGGTTGATGGGGATTAATGGGGAAGAGAAAGAAATGGTTGAGGCCACACTCTGCCTCGGCCGCCTCGCCCAGACTTCTGCAGTTTTTATAGAGATCAGTATAGTCAACTGCTGACTACTTAACACCTTGGCAGACTGGTCCATGGTGGAGATGCAAAAGCAAATCTTGATCTCGAGTTTCAAAGGCTCCGAGGGACGGGCTAAATGGAGATGTCGGAATGAACATTCTGAGACAGGGAAGACTCAAAGAAAGCAAAAAAAGCCCCTGAGCACCAAAGAGAACTTCCTGCCGATAGTATTGCACACACAAGAATGACAAACTGCCAGGCAGTGAGGTCCGCTCCACCCCACCAGCTCCATTACCAGCCTCGCTGCACCGGGTATTAGTTTCTGAGTCTGAAAAGGAATGACGTTCATGTCTGTTTCCTGAAGTTGCTAACAGGATTTTAAAAAGCACTGCACATGAATGACCCGCAGCAGATTCCAAAGCGCTTGGTAAAATGGAGTAAAAGAAAACGGGATAACACGGAGTGAGGTGGGTGTTGCTGTTGCTCTTTGCTTAGGGTTGGTTTCTCTCTTTTGTCTTCACTTGGCTTGGCTAACCTTGAATCACTAGATGGACCAGACTGGCTACAAACTCATAATCAGTGCTCCCCCACCCCAGGCTTCCAAGTACTGGGATTATAGGTATACACCACCAAATCTGGCTCAAACCGGATGTTTAGGGTTCATTTTTAAAGAATAAAGATCTCCCTGAGGATCTGAAACACCAATGAGATAGAGGAAGTCTGTCCAGGCAGAGGCAACAGGAAGACTTTTCAAGGCGGGAAGAAAAAGACCATGGGTGTGGCTGGCCTGGAGAGGAAGGGAGTAGCAGTAGCACATTAAAGAGGGTCTGAAGAAATGGGGCAGTGGCTAAGAAAATCTGCTGTTCTTGCAGAGGACCGGGGTTCAGTTCCCAGCACCAACCATGTGCAACTCGCCACCACCCGAATCTCCAATTCCAGGGGATCCAACACCCTCTTCTGGGCTCCGTGGGCACCAGGATACACGCAATACACACACATACGTGCGGGAACTTACCCATACACATTTCAGAGACTAAAAAATAAATTTTAAAAGAAGAAAGAAACCATGAAAGAGGTTGCGTTTTGTTTTAAGTGTGATGAGAAGCGTGGTTTTTTAGTGTGATCAGCTGGCCGCATGTGTCACCGGGTGACGAAAGTCATTAGTATACTAGAAAGGAAAACAACGAAACAAATTACAAGGCTGGCTCATAGAGCCAACGCCAGAAACGATAGTGATTTGTCCAGACGGAGCAGGAAGACAGTGAGCCTGGTCTCTTTGAGCTCGGCCCTGTGGGCATGGCTCACGTGGTACTCATTTACTCCCCCATTGCTGACAGAAATCAGGCGGCAAGAAAAAAAGCGTTTTGAGTTTTTGTTTTCTCTGAGTTCCTTTTTTCACTGTTCTGGCACAATTTCTAACATAATGTCTGATATATAGCTATCAATCAATCCGTATTTGCATATTGATTATGTATTTGCTTAATGAATAATATACTCTATATGGGATGTGAGGAAAAGCACCACGTCAAAGTGAGTCCTGAGATTGGCTTTGCTCTGGCCACATAACGGTATCTCGGCTCATTATCATGGGTCAGCTTTTCTGCTATGCTCTCGGCCAGATAAATGTATCGATTACACACATGCACACACATTCTCACACATACACAGATTCTCTCACACACACAGTCATACACATGCACACACTCTCTCACACACACTGATACACACACATGTTCACACACGCACACTCTAATATGCACACTCATACACACACACTCGTAAAAACACACACGCACACTCATACACACACATACACACACACACACTGGAGTCACAGGACATAATCTGGGCAAGAAACTCATCAATTACAATCCCATGTCCTCAAATGAGTATAAATAGCCACGCTCCTTTTGACCTATGAACAAGGCAAATGAAGGGTCAGAAGGCTGAATGACTTACCTAACACCCCCCCCCACTCAAGCCTAATGCGAACAATGCATGCATTTATTTTCATCTACTGTGTGCTGGACACACTGCAAAGTACATTGAAATTCCCAGTTTCCCACAGAAGTAGGAACTATCAGTATTGTCATTTTACAGATGACAAAGATAGGGCACTACCAGGGCACCCAGGCAGGAAATGATAGAGGCAGGGCTGAAACCCAGATTTAGTTTGATGTTAAGACCACATCCCTGTACCACTTCCAAGAGACACATTGTATCCAAGCCACCAATCCTGGCCTCTTGCAGGAACTCTTTCCCTGGGGAGATACAAAAAAAAAAAAAACAAACAAACAATCAAACCCCTTCTTACAGGGCCTCAGTAAAAAACCAATGCACAACTCCACTAACGTCCAGCTTCGGGAACCAATGAGTTTACTGGGCTTACTTGCAGAACAAGGGTGAGTGAGTGAAACATGATCTCTATGAGCACAGATGACCCCAAAGCAACCCACTGTGCATAACTGCAAATCTAGAGTCCCCACTTCAGTTAAGCTTCTGCAGTTTATGTAGCCTAGCACCTCCTGAGACCAGAAGTGTTGTAATTTGGTGGGGGGTGGGGGGGAGCGCATTAGAGAAAAACACCATGTGACAAAGCTCAGGTGGGGGGGGGGGTTATTGGGAGAAAGTGAATGGGGAAAAGTGAGAAGTGGGGAGGGGAAACCAGCCTCTGGGGACAGGTTTGGCAGAAGAGAAGGGAGGAAAGAGAGGGGGGGGGAGAGAGAGAGAGAGAGAAGCAGACAGAGACAGAGAGAAAGATGGGGAGATAGAAGGTGGTGGGCAGGGCCCCTTCACAAGGGAATGGAAGGTACTGAATGTACACAGGAGGTGCTCTAATGGCTACAACTGAGGCTGTAAACCCCAACGTCAGTCCAGTACAGGTGCCTGAATACTAACAAGAAGGCTACATGAAATTAAGGAAGAATGATACACGGCTAGATGAGAGGCGCAGGAGAGAGGGACTGAGATCGGGTGAGCATCCAGTGACCCTTCCTACCTCCTTCTTCTACGTCAGCTGCTAACAGGCCGCATCCTGAGGTCCTGCAGCAAGAGGTCATGGGTACTCGGAGAAACGCTTGGAGGACATGCTACACAGCCAGCAAACAGGAGCAGCGCAGGGTCTACCATTAAGTGGCTTCAGAGGGTTCCTCTCTAACCTCGCCATCCCATAGGGCCTGGCTTTGGTTGGGCCGAGGAATCAATCTGTCGCTGTTCCCCGTACCTGACTTTAATCTCCCCTACAGATAGGTCATCTTTAATGAAATGTGCACAGGTCAGCTTGTGCACGTGATAACGCGTTTTAGGAGGAACTGCAAGGACCTGAGGAATTGATTTCCAGTCTCTGGTCAAAAGAAAAAAAATCAAAAGTCATTATATTTCATTTATGTTCAGATTAGTATGAATGGCCCAGAAGTGGATAGGTCGTTGCTTATTTTGATTATCTTTTCAATATTTCCATGATTTTTAATGACATATTGATCAAGACTGTTATTCAGTCTCTAGTGTTTGTTTATGAAATGTTTTGTGTGTAGCCAGCAGCTAACACTGAGACAACAGCTCAGAAAGGCACCGCATCAGCCCAAGAGAAGTCAAAGCTCCGAGCACCATATACTGCATTAAAATTTCACATGTTAGATGTTTTCTCTCTTCCCTTGATTCTTACAGAAATGTATTTTTTATTGAAATTAATGTTCAAAGCATTAGATGCTTAAGAAATAACACTACTGGATACCAGAACATGAAAAAAGAGTCACAAAACCAAATATTTCACATCAAATATAAAAATGTGTCTGTGTGTTCATGTGTGTGTGTGTGTAAATGTGTATATAAAATCAGGAAGAGTAGCCATAATAGAATTTAATCAATTTTCATTTCTGTGAGTTTGGTTTGACTATCGGCCTACAGTAGAGACCAATGGACAATAATGACTTCTGCCAAGAATAACTTGCATATAGAAAAACAGCCATCTTCTAACCTGGAGGACTCAAAAAGCTGGGTGTTCCTTGACTTACAAGTCATGGTGACAGAGGTACCATGCTGTTTTATTGAGGAGATATAATAGACCAAGAAAGTGGAAAGCTCCTCATACCTAACTTCTGAAATGTGGATGCCAAGTACTTCTCTATGTGTGTCAAGTGCAGTAACTCAGTCCTCAGGGCAACATTGGGAAGCAACTAGTGTTATTGTTGGCACTTAGTGAATGGGATAAAGGGGAATATGAAATTGAGTAAGACAAACAATTCAAATGAAGAATGAGCACACATTTAAATAAAAGCAATTTAGCGTCAACATCCAGATTCTTGACCACGGTGCTAGGATGTCTTTAAATTATCACAGCAGAGCAATAAAGAGACATTATTTTAAGTTTGTAGCATGTGCTAGGCCTTAGGGTTAAGCTACCTTATCATTTTATTTAATTTTATATCATCTTCTAAGAATCCAACCCAGTTAGTTTGGTGTCCTACTTTTATAGGTGAGAAGCTTGAAGGTTTAAGTAGCTTGGATTTGTCTTCAACGTCTCTACTTTCTCTTCCCCATCTAAGAAGCAGAAGCAGAAGGAATGCCTGAGAACACAGACTCTTGGGACTGGAAGCTAAGCTCACCCTGGACGTGATGCTTAACATCGTCTCCATTCTCTCTAACTAGACTTGGGCTGTTCTTATTAGACCCTTTGTTCTGAGTAGAAAAGTCAAATTCTATATTAAGAAAGAAAACCTCTCCTCATTTTCAAGAAGTTGAAGTCAAACAATACAAACCCATTTATTTGAAGGGATCCATGGGAAATAGTTTTAAAAGACTATGAGAATTCAGTTTCCTCCAAAGATATTTATTTTCTAATGCATAAAAACATTAAGGAGTAAAAAACAGCAGGATGTTTGATGATCTATATAGCAGAAAAAAAAGATTAGTGTGGGGGGCGGTCTGATCCCTGGGAAGAGTTTCTCAACCTGTGGGTTGCAGCCCCCCTTGACAAACCTCTCTCCCAAACCTATAACAAATCTTACAATCTATGACATTGGCAAAATTACAGTTATAAAGTCGCAGCAAAAATGACTTTATGGTTGGAGTCATCACAACATGAGAAAATGTATTAAAAGGTCGCAACACTAGGAAGGTGGAGAAAACTGATTTCCAGGGTTTTTATAAGCAGACCTGGAAATGGCATATGTCATGTCTGCCCACAGATTGGTCAGGTGCCGGTCACATGATATGATGTGATTTCAAAGGAGGCTGTGACCAAGAAGGAAAAAACAATCAGGCTTTGAAAAAAATGTTTCCTTGGTCACCAGTGATTTCCCTAATTCTACTGCCTTATTTCCACTTAATCTTGAGGAGACAACTGTGTGAGAGATTGATACACACGAACTCTTTCCCTAGCACCTAACAGTCTTCTCAGTAACTGCAGGGAAGGCAATAACTATCCGAGTAAATGAATAAACTAACTTCACAAGCTCAGACACGGCAAGTATTTCACTCAGTCTGGGACATGGAAACAGGAAAATGAATTTCCCTGGCTCTGGATCCCCCATGATTTCCATTTTGCCCCACATATTTTGAAAAACATTGTATTATGGAATACTTCCTAGAACATTAAGACATGGACATTTCTAGACCATCAATGGTTTGTCTTGGCTTTAACAGTTTTGGACATGTGGTCTTTAATAAATCCCTTAACCTTAGTGGACCCCAGCTTCTTCATCTAGAAAGGGTGGTGGGAAGACACCATACAGAGACCATTCAGGGGCCCATCCTGCAGCCTTATCACTTCCTGACTAATAGAACCCCGTTTTACTTTCTGACTAATAGAACCCCAACTGATTGTAGGCTGTGATGTGCTCACCACCAGGGGACGTCTATGATCATTTAAGGCAAAAGGTGGCAGTCCTTCCCTTCCTCATACTTCTCATTTTGGAAGCGGTGGTCCTCTTTGCTGAAAGAGAACAAGGTTTTTATTTTGGATTCTCTCTACTTCATCCTATATCAAATGCTGAACTGTTAGGCTATACTGCTCAGAGTCCTTGCAGGAGATACTGGCAATATACCAAAGACACAGCTTGGACAGATAGAAGGAGCCAGGGTCCTCACTAATGTTGCTGAGCCCTTGAAATAACCCTCAGCCAAGCTATTTCCATTCTTCACACTGCATGAAAAAAGTACAGTATTATGTTTAAGCCATTTGACTAAGCACACGTTCCTTGCTGTCAAGAATATTCCAAACTGAAACAAAATGGATGTGTTTGAGAGGCCTTTCCACTCCAAAACTGTCTCAAATAACACTTCAAACAGGGGTGGGAGCAGTTCTTCTTGAATATATAAAGGACAGGAGAATTTTAATGTGGGGAGAAACAATTGAAGAGGCTAAATCCAGAGACATCAACCAGGTGACAAGCATATCGTAAGAGCTTAAATGCAAATTGGAATGTCCACAGAAACAGGAAATTGGGCCAGGTCCCTGTGGAGAAGGGAAGAGAGCTAGCGATTCAAGTCTCGGGGACACCATTGAACACCAGTGTGCATCTTCACCATAAAAAGTGATTATAAAGTATGTCTTTTGAAATCACACTCATTTGAAGTAAGTGCTGAATTGTGATCAGTAAGAGAGGTAGTTCTAAAGCCAGGCTTTAAATCCGTCCCTTAGGATCTAAATTTTAAGAGCTTGAGGTTAGTTATTTTGTGGCTGCCATCTTTTTAGAAGACACAGCCCATGGTTCAACGACGAGAGCAAATTGGAAGGCAAATAAGACTAGAGGGTAAACGAATTGGCGATCGCAAAGGGAAGCAGCATCTTAACCACTTCTTTACTGCGCTGATAAGACGTCATGACCAAGGCAACTTAGAGATGAAGGAGTTTATGGGGGCTTATAGTGTAGAGGGTGAGTCTATGACCATCACGCCAGGGAACGTGGCTGCAGGCAAGCAAGCAGACAGAGCCCTGGAGCCGATAGCTGAGCGCTTACACCCTTATTCTCAAGCAGGAGACAGAGAGAGCTAGCTCGGAATGATGTGGGCTCCTGAAACCTCAAAACCCGCCTCGAGTAACACAATCCTCCAATGAGACCACACCTCCTGATCCTTTTCTGCTGGGGACCAACTATGCTAATAGATGAGCCTATGGGACCACTATCATTCAAACCACTACAGGTCCCAAGCATGGAAGGGAAATATGCTCAAAGTATGTTATATAAGAGCATGAAAGTGTCTGGAGAGATGGCTCAGGGTTTAAGAGTGTGTGTTGTTCTTGTGGAAGACTCAAATTTAGGTCCCCAAGTCAAGTGGTTCGCGACTGCCTATAAATCCAGCTCCAGGGGATCTGACGCCCTCTTCTGGGTTCCCTGAGTACTGCACTTGCATAACCCACTCAGAGACACACATTTATACAATTAAAACTAAAGTCAATCTTAAATGTTCTTCTGAAACTCAATACCATCTGTAGTGAATATATACCAATTAAAAAAATCAAAGTTATCATTCTATATCTGGGCATTAACACTTTCTTTTGTAAAACATCCGTGAGCACTGTCTGCCATTTTATAAGCTACCTCACAAATATCAGGTTAATCTGACTTTATATACATGTATATTAAGTAACTCTACCCTGTTTGGAGTAGTAACCTGAAAAAAATGGCAGGCAGAAGTAGACAATAAATAAGCAAAACATTCTTGCTTAAGTCTTTGAGAAGGGACTCAGAGACTTCAAGTCTCACTAAAAAAAAAAAAAAAAAGTTAAAAGTTAGTTTAGGGTTATAATAAATGACAAGTGTTTACTAAATATTCACTATGTTCCACACATTGCGTACTCTTGGTCTCGTGTGGTGCACAAACTCAGAGTCTTCATTTTTACCTATTTTACAAGTACACAAAAAAAAAATGAAAGATTAAGGTCAGTCCCTTCACCCTTCACCAAAGTCATTCCTTCTAGAGAGCAGCGCTCATGCCTTGTTCTGTCTGGTTAAAAAAATATATCCATTATTTACCACTGTTCTCTGCTGCCTCTCGGGAGCAAGAAGAAGGGGAGGGTGAGAGGGACGGATGGGTTCGGGAAGAGCGGATGTGAGAAGAAAGTCGTGTCTTAGAGAGGCGTGATCAAAGCACAGCTACCGGAAAAGGCTGGAGGTAGAACACACTCTTCCTTGGAGGGTGAAGGCAGTTTGAGAAGAGGGATGACTAACACAAAACTCGGAGAGAAATAGACAGAACCAAAACACAGACTTCTAGTATAATTGGGGTGGAAGGAGACACTAGAACATCTGGATCGCTCTGGACACACGGAAAATCTCAAAACAAGTTTTAATTCCTACACTGATTCCTCATAATTCAACTTTTTTTTTTCTAACTGATGGAACGCTCATTCTGTGAAAAGCAAAACATTTGATGAGTTCTCCACTTGCCTTGTTCGCAATTTCTTCTTGTAGAAGATCCTGGGAGCAGCGGAGAGGCCGTGTGACTAGGGGACGGTGCTATGAAATCAGAGATTCAAAGGGTAAGCACAAGAAGAGGAGATGCAAGACACATAATCAAAACTGAGCAAGCAGTCCTGTAGTAACAATCCCTGAGAGGCTAAAGCCCCAAATCTTGGAGGCTCTGATAGAAATATTACTGGGAACAATAAAGAAGGATTCTTGCTGGGATGGTAGTTCATACCTGTAATCCTAGCACTCCAGAGGTAGAGGCGGGAGGATCATGAGTTTGAGAAACTGTCTCAAACAGAAAGGATCACCTGATTGGAACTGAAAACATAATGCTAATAGATTAATAAAATAAATCCAATAAATGGAAACAAATGGCAAAATAAAATGAAAAGGGTTTGTTTGTTTGTCTGTTTGTTCGTTTTTTAAAAGAAACTAAGAGCAGTGATGTGAATGAGATTTAGAGGGACCACAGGGAAGGTATAGAAAGTCTGGAACTGCATGAACCTCCCCTGGGTAGAAATGAGCAAACATATAGTCATCCTAGATAAAGCACCAAAGAATGATTTGAGATGATGAATTTGTCAGGTTTACTTACAGCATGGGTGAGGAATTACTTACAGGAGTGTGGGTTCTCCAAAAGTGCCACCCCACACAGATGAGGCCTTCCAGATAGACACCTGTCATGACAGAAGCCCCCTTCAGTTAACTTCCCACCTCCCCTATAACCTCTCAAGATCATGTGCAGCTGGAGTAGAACGGCATATATCTGGGAGGGGGACTCGGGAAGAACCGGATGAGAGAGTCTGGTGACACTCCCCATCTCCTCTCTCTGTGGGGGGAGCCTTAGCAGATCTGATTGGCTGAAGGTCTCCTGTGGACCGTCACACTGCTCCGATGATAAAGATGGAGCTGGAGAGATGCTCGGTGGTTAGGAACACTCGCTGCTCTTGCAGGGGACCTGGGTTCCATTTTCAGCATCCACATCAGGGCAGATTCCAGATTCAGGGAGTATGACAGCCTCTTCTGGTACAGGCACTTGGCACGGGGTACACATACACACACGTAGGTACTCGAATAGATACATAAGATAAAATATTTTTAAAGGTTATAATGGCTATGCTATGCATAGAGGACAGAGTTCTGTAAAACCACAGGCATGAAGGGAACTGGGAAGAGACAACTTATCAGAACCTGGAAGGGGAGAGAGCCAGCATGTAAGCTGAAGATCACTGGTCACAGCGAATGTAAAACTGCCTTTGCAAGAATGGAGCCCAGCACATGTGCCTCTGACCTCCCTCCCTTGGTTCCTAGCCAAATCCTCTACTGATCCTGACCGGAATCCCTGGGGCTAGCAGCCCTTATGTGTGGGAGAGATGAGGAAGCTTTCTTGAACAGAGAACTCATGGTGAGCATGGACATTGGGGATCCCCAGAAGACAGCTGGCAACTGCTTCCACTATTCCATGCTTCTAAACTTCCCACAAGCCGTGGGCACACTTCTTGGAAACACAGATGCTCCTGGAGCATTTCACGACTCTCAACACCTGCTTCCTTCAGACTAACAGAAAGTCTTACGCCTGGGCCAATGTTGGTGCTCCAGCTCTTAACCAATTCTGCAAATGGCTGTGGTAAAAAGATCTCTTTTTCTACACTGCAATAGTGGAACCAATTTGGTGGGCCTCCCCCGGTTCTGTGGGACAGGAAACAGCCTATTTCCGATTACTTTAAGGCCTACAGCAGAGGCACCGATACCAGGCATTAATGTTTTGCTGTTTAACTTTGATTCTGGGAAGCAGCTCCCCAGGAAGGGGCTATATATTTTAGGCTTCGCTTCTCTTATGTCAGAGTCAGGTGTCAGGTGACTTAAGGGATGAGAAGAAGCAGTGATGTGGGGCCCCACAAATTGAGGCTCTCATACCATGTGACCTCACACCCACACTCCCTTCCATACCTACAAACTAGGTAAGGTATGTGCAAAGATGGTGTTGTCATACATAAAAGACCCAAGTTGCTAAAGAACCGCTTTGATAAAAGCCACTCAGAAATATTCACACTTTGGAAGCGATGAGCGTGTTTTTATTTAGTGAAGAGTGGCTAGCTCTTTGTTACAGCAGTTAGCCTATCCCAGCCCGCAGAAGGCCTTTCCTCTGCACTTACTTCTGACAGTTCTCCTTGTCCCCCAAGGAGTTATTGCAACTGGAATAAAAGACCAGCGGTTGCTCGGCCATCCTGTATGTGAAGCTTTCTCGCTAACAGCTCTGTTGTTTGAGGACATCCAGCTTGTTTTCTTCTGGTTAGCTGCAATTTGAGGCAATTTGGTAACAGGAGAAGAAATGCGGTATTTGGAGAAATTCAGTCCAAGTTTTACCACTTATGCTGCCTGACCTTGAGCAGATCCCATCTTCTCCGTCAAACACGGATATTAATAATGCCTCCCTGTCAGGTTGGTGGAAGGATCAAATGAGATAAAGGACATGAAAACATTTTGTTCACCAGAAAGCCTTGGATAAAATTAGTTCCCGTCTCTGTTCAAAGGGTGTGGGGCACATGTGTCTTGTGAGGGCCTCTCTGGGCAGGGTGTTGTCATGTTAATCCCAGTCCCTCATTTTCTCTCATGATCAACCCTCTCTCTCTCTCTCTCCCTCCCTCCCTCCCTCCCACTCTCTCTCTCTCTTTTCCCCTCTCTCTCTCTTTCAACTCTCACCTCAAGGAAAGAAATTCTCTTTATTGGCTGGGATTTTTTGCAATGTGCATTTTTCACAGCACAAATAATTTTTAGAAAGGTGGGTCAAAAGTAAGTTAATAAATGGAAAATTTTTATTCATCTTAAGGCTGTGTTTTACAGCAAATCTCGTTATAGGCTCCTGGATGTGGGTTCATATTGAAATTGTTAAATTTATCATATCCAGATACATACAGAAAGCCCCATAGCCAAATGCTCCGGGGTTTTAACTTTTCAGAAAAGATGTAACTTCTGCCATTTTAAGTTGCCTTCATATTTATCAGTAAGGTCTTCTTAATTGCTATTTTTTACATTTCAGATATAAATGGGAGATCTAGTTCAATTCCCTTGTTTCATAAATGACAGAGGAGCCCAGGCATAGTCCATGACCTAGTTTAAATATCACCTTCCCCAGTGGACTTCCCAAGTTTTCTCTCCTTGTATGCTAAAGAGATGCCCTTCCTCTGTTTCAGAACTTGGTGACAGAACCAGACTCTGAACTACTTATGGGAGACCATCCTCCCTGCATCCCAGGGCCTCTACCCAACAAGTAAATCCCAGAACCTTCTTGCCCAAAACTGTGCCACTCGACCACCTCTGTCTGCAAGGAAGACTGAGGAAGACACTACAGTTGTTCCTTGGTAGCTGTGGGGACAGATTCAGGTCCCCTTCAGATAACAAAATCTACAGCTGCCTAAGGACAGCGTATAAAATAGCATAGCAGATGCATCGATCCTATGAACGTGCCCTGTGTGTTTTATATATTCTCTAGGCAACTTTTAAATCCTGAAATTTGAAATGAAATGTATGCCCTGGCAATGCTGAAGCATACATGGGCAGCCTGCATATGGCAGTTCTGTTGAACTGCTCCATACTGGGTTTCATGGTCTAACTTGATGAGGATGACTAACCAGGTCTCTTCCTCTAGAAGGCGCCAGATCTCATTACAGATGGTTGTGAGCCACCATGTGGTTGTTGGGACTTGAACTCAGGACCTTTGGGAGAGCAGGCAGTGCTCTTAACCGCTGAGCCATTTCTCCAGCCCCCACTTTTAAATACAATATAAATGCTACGCAAACAGCGTTATATGGCGACACCTTGAGAACAGAGACAAAACCTGATACGTGCCCACAACCGTGTGGCTAGAACTTGAACAAGATGTGAGGGAATTGTTCAAGCAAGTGATGCAGGAGACAGAAATGCAAGGCACGTTCCTTAGTGTGTGGATTCAGGATACAGTTCAGTGTGTGACAAGCCCAAATCTTGTGTTTTGGAACTTTCTAGAATTCTTTTCTGGGTCTTTTTAACTGCGTCCGATTTAACCTGCTGGGATGGGAGCCATGAATATGGCAAACCGACGGCACTTAGCTGACCACATTGCTCTGGAAACAAAGTCGGGGCTCTACAAGCAGAGACTGGACCGTGGGTGTTTGGCTACTCGGTGCCTGCTGCAGCTTAGGACATCATAAAAATATCTGTAGACTGGAAAGCTAAGATTCCCAGGGTTATAGCACAAAGACTCGGGTTTGGGTGTGCAGAATTCCAGCCTGTTACCTGTCCTCCTTCCTACCTCTTCCTCTGTGTCGAGCACCCAGTGACATGAGCACCTGATTCTGCTTCCTCACAGCCTCCATCCTCTCTCTGTGGTATCTGAACTTCCCTCAAAGATGCACAATAATCCTGTTGAGGATTTTCTCTCCATTCCCACGGTATTTACTCAAATACCTTCATAATAGGAGGATGACATTGATAGGAGTCTAATAAATATAAATCTTGGAGAGTTGCAGGGATTTCCTAGGTTTTTTTTTCTCTTCCCTCACTTCTGGACTTACATTTACCATGGCAGGTAACTGTATCTCACCCAACACTACAGAGTTATTAATAACTCACCCTGCTGAATAAATCAGAGACCCTGAAAAACTGCGGAGTAAGCGTTTGCCGTGCACACGTGGGATTTGCCGAGTTCCCACATCTGAAGGTCTAATATTAGGATTCACACGCTGCGCCTGGCTCTGCCGGAGGAGAAAGCGTTTCCCATCTTCTCGACTTTGAAAATAGGGTATAGTTTGCATGCAAACAAGTCTGTGTGAGTATAGTGGTTTTAAATAAATCACCAGGAAACGAGGCTTCAGTAAGCAGTGAGAAACACATTTCCAGAACAAATTTCAGATGCAAGGGCAACAAATAAATAAATAAATGTCTAAGGATTTGCCTGTAGTCAGGGATGAAAAGCCAGAAGACTGCTTTTCAGGTTGGGTTACCCTTGTAACACTAGCAGTGTGACACGGTGGGGCTCCATCCCCCTTCCTCACTCACAGTTCCTTATTTGGATTCTGTGTGTCTTCCTTGTGTGCTGCTACCCAGAATGCTAATTTGTGGTGTTATATTATGGTCAGATTCTACAAAGAGCCTGGTAATATTTTGCCAGTGCTTAAAGCTGATTGTTTAATTTTTAATTGGCATAAAAATATGATTATCTGGGCACCTCAGTGGGGGTTTCTTGGAATTTAGACTTGTGATCATTGGGGACATATTCATTCGTGTTCTGTTTTTGCAGTTGTGCCTTGTGTTTTGAAACAGGATCTTACGATAGTCCAGACTGACCTCAACCTCACTGCATCTCTTCCACCTCTGCTCCCAAGGGCTAGGGCTGTAGATATGCCCCACCATGCTGGCTTGAATCTTGTTGTACTTAATGTTTTATCGTAAGCAATAGTCTGCATTTGCGGAAGATCTTCATAATTATGATTCTGGTGGTGCCGGGTTATCCCGTTTAGGTGATAGATGACAAACCTAGACTCAACCTTCCCTTCCTCTCACTCTTGACTTCCGGTTCTTCAAGCACACCTTGGGAGCTCCCTCTTCAGACTATATCCGGAGCCCAACATCTCACCCCTCCTCCTAGTTACTATTCACGTTATTAGGACCAAATATCTGACAGAAGCAACCGAGGGGTTTGCCGTGGCTCACAGTTCAAGGGTACAGACTGCCCCAGCAGAGCAGCTGGTCACAGCGTGTGTGTAGCCCAGAAGCAGAGAGCAGCGGACGCTGGTGCTCGGCTCTTTCTCCTTTGTCTCCAGCCCCGGCCCCCAGCACATGGAGCAGGTTCCCTCTACCCTACCACAGTCTGTTGCCTAGATTATGCTCCTGCTGCTCCTAAGGGCATCCTCATTTCCTGGCCATGCTGGTGTGGATTTCATATTGCACTGGGAGTCGTCCTTCCAAAACAGTAAGTCACAGTCCGCTCCTTCTCTTGTGGAGCGCCCATCCCAGGCCGGGCAGCTTTCCATGAGAGAAGAGTCGCCATCTTTGCTACGACCTGCAGGCCCGGCAGCTTTCCATGAGAGAAGAGTCGCCATCTTTGCTACGACCTGCAAATCGGCAGGGCCTGGTCTCTCTTTTTCTCTGATCCCATCCTCAACCACTCCATACCAGCTGTGCTGGTCCCCCTGCTGTTCCTGCTGTCGTCACTCACACTCCCCAGCCACTGCCCCTCTGCTCCGGTCCATCTCCCATGGTTCCAGACAGTTGTCCTTATTTTTAGATCTTTGGTCACATGTCACTTTATCAGAGAGCTCTCCTCTGACGACTCTATCTAAAACTGCAACTCTCTTGGCGTTCTCTATGCCTCTTAAGGTTTGCTTTTCAGCACCTGAAGTATTATTTCGCCACTATTGCCACCAACACGGAAAACTCACAAGGATGGGGGCGTTGCTCATTGCTACAGTGCCCGTGCCCGGAAACAGTCAGTACATGCTAGCTCGGTGAGTTAATTATACCATTTGATGAACGCAGGATGTCAGGTCTCGTGGTAGAACACTCAGGAGAGGATGTCTGGAGATGAAGCAAGACAGGTGAAGGGCTTCTGTCATAAGGACCCCCGTGTGCCGCGTTAGAACTTTGAACCTCATCAGCACCGCATCAGAAACCAAAGAAAAGCTTTCGTCAAGGAGATGACAAATCATATTTGCATTTAAAAAGTAAAGCCTACTGCCAACGGGGAAAATATTTTTTATATGAAAGCGCTAGAAGCAGTGAGAAGGTTATTATACACATCCATAAGAGACAAAACTTACAAATAGGATTAGCCAGCTTGGCGCCATAGTGCTCACCGGTAGAGCATATGCTGAGTTGTTATGAAGCCCTGAGTTCAATCCTCAGTGTGTGCATACGCACGGGTGTGCACACGCGCAGGCACACACACACACACACACACACACACAGAGAGAGAGAGAGACAAGACTCGCACATACTCACTCACACATCTACACAATTGAATTACCGTGTGATCTAGACATTATGCTCCTGAGTGTACAACCAAAAGAATCATAAACAGGCTCTGCAGGAGGGCATTCACACGGACACTCTAAACTGGTGAAAAACCTATGGCTGGGGAGGTACTAGGTGCTAGTGGGGAAATTAGAGCTGTTGTTTCAGTAAATGGGCATGATATTCCTGCCAAGTTGCCTTCTAATTGTCCACCACAGACTAGTGCTGGCGTCAGCTTTGGTGATCAATGGTGACAATAGAGAATCAACTATAGAGAATAAACTATTATTGAATGCCTAGCCATTAATGGGATATCTGCAATGCCTCTTCCATGTCTGAGGGAACATGACTGAAAGAAGGTCAAAACGAATGTAAAAGTCAAGAGAAAGCAGGGCCGCAGAGTGGATGGGGTGCTGACTTCACAGCATGGCATGGCTGTTGCGGTCTTGAACTCACAGAAGCTGGGATTACCTACACAATGTCTGCAGAAGGATGGTCCTCTTTACACTCTTTCATGAGAGGGGAAGGGGCTCATGAGGTCCCGCCTCTACCTGATGGTGTTTACAGAGATGAGGGTTGATGGGAGAGGGAGAGATGTTTCTTCGGTGGTGTACCCCGTTGAGGTGCCCATGCTTCTAGGAACAGTCGTTATGAAAGGCACTGGGACCAAAGCAACAACAAACGACCAACAAAAAAATAGCCATGAGAGCAGAGAAGAAAAAGAAAGGATGTAGGGTGGGGGGTTGAGTACACCAGAGACACATTGCTTGTATGATGAATTTTTTAAAATAAAATCATTGTAGATGGGGATGTGGAGAGATATTCTCATATCTGTGTTATAGCAGCAGCACTTGTGATGACCAAAAGGTAGGCACAAGCCATGTGTCTGTCAGTGGGTGGGTGTGCAAACCAAAGGGAGCATGCATGAACATAAAGAGGGATGTAATTCAGCCTTAAGAACCAAGGGAATGTTGACAAGTGAGATAAAACTACAGGATCACACATCTTAAACAATGTCACTGTCACTTACGTGGACACCTAGAAAAGTCAAGTCCAGAGAGACAGCAAGCAGAACGCCGGTGAGCAGGGGCTGGAGGGAAGTGGGGAGTGGAGAGCTCTTGCCTAATGGTTATGGAGTTGGAGCTTTGCAACATGGCTGTCAGTTCTGTGCCTACATGCTGCTAAGAGTTGCACAGGATGTGATTGTATACCATTCAGTATTGAACATGTATATGATGCTGGACTTAACAAGATTTCATACTGTGTATAGTTTACCACCCCTTTAAAAAAAAAATGTTCACAAGAAAGTCAAAGCCAAGCAAAACTGCATAATGGAAGAGAACACGGAATGGAGACAGATTCAAGACCCAGGAAGAGAACCAGAACCAGCAAGACTGTGAGATGCACTGGTTGTGGGGACGAAGAAGAAGAAGAAGAGGAAGAAGAAGGAGGAGGAGGAGGAGGAGGAGGAGGAGGAGGAGGAGGAAGAAGAAGAAGAAGAAGAAGAAGAAGAAGAAGAAGAAGAAGAAGAAGAAGAAGAAGAAGAAGAAGAAGAAGAAGAAGAAGATCGGAGGAAGTAGAGAAGAGGTCTGGAGAGCACCACAGCTAAAATCTGAAGAAGGACACAGGGAAGAGGGAGTTAAAACAGCTGGGAGCCACAGGAACAAAATGATTCTAAGAGGGAAGGAACAAACACTGGTGTCAAAAACTATAGCATGGTCAAGAAAACCTCTAGACTCTGGGAAGGTAGACGAGGAGACCTTTATAGGAGCAACTTGGAAAGTGTGATGGATTTTAAAACCAAATGCAGTGAAACTACCAAGAAGAAGTCGATGTCCAGCCATGAACGGGAATTTGAGAAGAAAATTGCAATATGAATATGCATACCATATAATATCCTATAATGCAGACCTTCGATCTTGAAGAAGAAGAAAAAAAACCTAATCAACCAGGGACACCATTTAATTTTGGTTACGACTAAGTGCCAAGTGACATGGGATACAGCCACCTACTCATCCCTGAATAAACAAACAGCATAGCTGGCTTAGGAGAAGTTACATCCATGGGCTGGGGTTGTGGTTTAGTGGTATATTCCTTGCCTGGCACGCCTGAGGGCTTGGGTTCAGCCCTAGATAGAGAGACAGAAACAGAAAGAGAGACAAAGAGAGACAGGGGTGGGGGAGGAAGAAAAATCTAACTGGTGTGATAGTTTTCACTGTTTCTTCCTTTCCTCAAAAATCAATAAGAGAAGTCCGGCTTATTCTGGGAAACCTCTTTGGCTTCTAGGGATATAAGTACAAATCTTTAGGTGCTTGGGTTTTCTTCCTTTCCAGAAAGACAATGTCAGAGCTAGATCCCTGGGAGCCAGATGAGGCCAGGGGAACTACATTGAGACTCCAGCTATTTACCTACGATGACAAAGCAGAAATTTACCCAGCTCCCAGGTGCTGCGGTAAAGATCCAGTGCCTTCTTTGAAATGGTGACCCGCAGGATTCCTTTTGTTGTGATTTTTGTTTTAGTTTTTGTTAAGACAGGCTCTCCTTACATAGCCGAGGCTGGCCTTGAACTTACTGTGTGACTGAGGATGATCTTCCCACCTCCACCTCCCTGGTGCTGGGATTGCAGGTTTGTGCCACCACACCAAGCTCTGACCTCTCACAAAAGACAAACCCCTACTAGGTTGTCGTTAGAGCGCCATCATTTGGCGTATAAAGAGGTGTGCCACCTTAAACACCTGATTTTGAATTATGATTCTGTTCAGCTCTGGCCTTCTCAAGAGCAACCACAAAGCTGCTGCAGTATCAACGGCATGGCAAAGTCAACTGCTGGAGAAATAGCTTTACTGGGTGGCTGGTGGCTAAAATTCCAGGGGTAGTGGCCTAAGATTGACTGTCTGGTCACAGTCATTTTAAACATCAAATGTCCTTGAGAGTTACCCCTGGGGGCTAAAAAATTCTTCCTGGGGTCCATCTGGGTTGTGTTCTAAGTAAGGAAACAGCATAATATAGATGAACTTTGGGAGGGGAGGAAGGGTCGTGGAGAAAGGGCATCTCCCGATAGAACCCAGGTTCCAGCACCAAGACCAGTGGAGGGGCCATACTCACCCAGTTCATTATTTGCCTTAGGGTTGCCCCACATGAAGGGCCAATGCTTAAATAACGGCCTGCAGAACCCTCCAAGCAAATCAACGCACACTTCACTTACAGGATTTCATTTAATCCTTATAATACAGCTGTGCACTTAGGTGGCCTCGGCCTCGTCCCCAGGAGGGAAATCTAAGGCACAGAGGTTAGGTAAACAAGAGACGTGAAATTGAAACCAGAGCTAACTAATGATAGTTTTAATAATGAGTCGGCCTATCGCATGCGCCAAGCATTTAACATGTATTATGTTTAACAACTTCCTGAGGTAAGGACCGCTCACATCCCCATTTTATTGAAGGAGAAACTGAAAAGGTTAATGGATTTGCCTGCCCGCAGATGCCTTGCGGTACCTGGAACATGGACTCTCACATTTGCTTCACTTCAGATCTGAGAAAGAGTGAGGGGAGACATTTTTAAAACTTTTTTTAAAACCCTTCACCTTTTTGGAGTGTGCATGTGTGTGTGCATGCATGCACATGTGTGTGTATGTGTGTGTGTGTGTGTTACAAGTGCGTGAGTGTGTTGGCACTGATAAACAGAAAGAGGCCAGAAGAAGAGGATGCTGCCTGTCTCCCTCTGTCACTCTCTGCCTTACCCTTTTAAGATGGGGGTCTCTTCCCAAACCAGACGCTTGCTGTTTAGAGCACCTGGCTGGCCAGGGAACTCCCAGGGGTCTGCCTGTCTCTGCAAGCCAATGTAGGGTTTCAAGTGTGAGCAGTCATGTCCGGCTTCTTAAGCAGGTTTTGGAGGTTTGACCTCAGGTCCTCATGCTTGCTCACTGTCTCAATTAGGGCTTCTTTTCTGTGAAAAGGCACCACGATCACGATATCTCTGATAGGGAAACCATTTAATTGAGGAAAACTCTTATAAGGAACAGCTCACAGTTTCAGGGCCTCAGTTCATTATCATCACGGCGTGAACGTGGTGGTGCACAGGTAGACACGGTACTGGATACATCTTGGTTTGCAGGCAACAGGAAATCGGCTGAGACACTGGGCAGTATCCTGAGCATAGAAAATGTCAGAGCCCGCGCCCCCCACAATGACACACTTTCTCCAATAAGGAAATACCACTCCAAAAAAGCCACACCTCGTAATAGCGCCACTCCCTCTGAGATTATGGGGGCCAATGACATTCAAACTACCAGACACGGCAAACACTCTTACCCACTGAGCCAGCTTCCCAGTCCCTACATCTTACTCTTCAACCCACCAGAAAACTAAAAACCGAAGAACATCATGCTGTGTGTCTTGAATTTCCAAAGCTTTATTCCTGTTAAAAGCAAACAGTACCCTAATGCCACTCTTTGGACATGAAGGTGCCCGAAAGACGGTGCCTCTCATTAGTCTCTATTTTACAAACTGCAAAACAAAGAGTCACATGACTTTCCCAAATACGACTAAGGGGTCAAAATCATGGCCCTTTGACAAAGGCGGGCCCTCAGCTTGATTCCAGATGAGGAGGGGTGGAGCGTTGCTGCAGAATCCAGACTGGGGACTTCAAAACTTCTAAGGTGAAATTTTGCCTTCCCTCCTCCCTTCCCACCTTTGAAACAAAGGTTCATTTTTCACTCCTGAGGAACTCAGCCTTTGCAGAAGGTAGCCTGGAAACAGGTGTGCTTTAAACACCGCGGAGCTGGGGCCGGAGCTGGGGCCGGAGCTGGGGCCGGAGCTGGGGCCGGAGCTGGGGTCGGAGCTGGGGTCGGAGCTGGGGCCGGAGCTGGGGCCGGAGCTGGGGCCGGAGCTGGGGTCGGAGCTGGGGCCGGAGCTGCCTGCACAGGAAAGCGGAGCCATGGATCATACTGACATCTGAGCAACACCTTGGAAGAAGGAGAAAGGGAAAGGCCTGTGTTTCCTCTGTCAGCCGCTACTCTCTGGCTTCAGGGCATGTTCACTTTCTCCTGCAGCAAAGTCACTGGGGGGAAGGAATGAAGGACGCTCAAGGAAACCGAGACTGAGGCTGAAATGGCAGGCATCCTGGCACATCAGGACAGGCTCCACGAGACAGCCCTCGGTGTCTCTTTTCCTGCTCTGTCAAGCTGAGGGCTCTAAAAAGGACAGTGCTTTGGAAGCGTTTGCCCCACCTTCTTAAGCCAGTCCCAATAAATCAACTTTAATTGCACGTGTAGGTCAGCGCTTGTTTTTGCTTGTCTTCAAGCTCTCTGATAACGTTTAAAATAAAATTAAAACCACAGCGAGAAGCCATTTTCTACTTTCCAAACACTAAGAGGTTTTCTAGTAGTAATCACTTAAAATTCATGGAATGAGATCCTCCAAGTCAGCGGGCAGAAATAAAGAGTGGCACGCGCGGCTCGTCAAGGGCCTTAAAATATGCAAATTACCTGATCCACTGATTTTCTTGAAAATTTAGCCTAAGAAATGAGTAGGAAGATAAACCATGATTGATGGGAAAGAATATCATAGCAATCTGATGAAATCTATGTTTGAAGTCTATCCTGAACCAGTTCCACCTACACTCACCCCTGCACAAATTTTACACACACACACACACACACACACACACACACACGGCATCTTCTTACCCATCATAGTCCCCTGGCCACCACGGAAAGGAGAAGTCTGGAGTTCTGACCCAAGTGGACCCAAGCCAGACTTTTCAGACACCCTTTGCCAATCAGTGTTTACTAGGACAGAGATGAATAGCTATTTTTCAAGTTGGGTTTCTCAAATGCCTGGGAAATGGTGCAGACAGAGACATCACACATCTTCTACACAGGACTGGCTACGTAAATTGTGGATGCCTACAAGGAACTGCAGGGCTGTGGCAACGGCAGCTGCAGCAGCAAACACACTGGATAGAACGTCCTGCTAAGATCACATCTTCCCTGGATCCGCCATGTTCTCTCTCATTTTCTAATCAAACTCCTTTAAAAAAAAAAAAAAAGACTAAACTCGCCATCCCTCTCTCATTTTTTTCTAGAATTTAGCAAAGTTGATCTTTTCAAAGCCACTAGGGACTTTTTAGCTGCCTGGTCTGTTGGCCTAGACCTTGTGTGCAGCATTTGACACAGGCCTCCATGCTGCTGGAATTCTTCTGTTTCCTCGTCTTCCACCTCACCCCATTCACCGTTTCTGAGCCTTCTCAAATCCTGGTTCCCTGCCATCCTCCCTACTTAGAGATATTGCAGTGCTCCAGAGCTCAGTCCTTTGACTTGTGAGCCTTTCTTCTCACGCTCCCTAGTAATGGCGACACATCACGATGGTTTTCAATATTTCCAGCTGAAATGTTGTGTGGGGTTTTCCCCTGACTCCCACACCAAGCTACCAACTCTGTTTCTTCGTTTGGCCAATAGGCACCTCAAGACCATCTGAGTGTCTTAATTCCCCCTATGTCCCAATACTTATCCTAAAATGCACTCTTTCTCCATTTTTCCAGCCTAATCAAACAGCTAATGATTCACTTTGTTGCTCAAGTTCATATCTAAATAGCAGCTACCCCTGCATGATAGGAAGACAGTCTTCTGGTTTTCCTGTCACACTAAACAGGCAGCCTTGATCAGAATGAGGCATCGAGCCGATCACAGAAGGGAGAGAATTCAGGAAGAGTAAGCACAGACTGTGAATTTAAGGCAATGTGTGCAATATACCAAGACCTTGTCAATAAACAAGACAAGGTAGAATACAGGCGTGGAAACAGGACACTGTAGAGTGTTTGGGCCCTGATGACCAAAGGCAATGCTGCCAAGGGCAGCTGCGGTTTGACCAAATGCAGGTGCAGGTGCATGTGCACATGTTGGCATGATGAGCATAGTGCCTGACACCATCACGTGTTCTTCACCAGACCACGCGGTACCCTCTGGGATGAAGGCCGGATGAGAATGACATCAGGTGTAGCTCAAACGCCCCTCTCTTTATGATGCTCCTAAGAAAGCATGGAGTATTTCTAGGGCTCGGGAGAGGGGCAGAGGACTTGGCCCCCTGATTCTTTCCAGCCCAGGCAAAGTAAGTACCTGACAGAATGGCAGCCGGATGTCTTCCACACAGTTACAGCAGTGGCTGGAAGCAGTCAGCAAGCATGAATTCTTGGAATTCTCGACCAGGGTAATGTTCAACTGGGTAACCTGCCTTCAGGGCCCGGAGTTTTGGGGGTTTATCTTAATTAAGTTTTCCATTTTTATAATAAAACACCACTATCGAAAGCAACCGGGGAAGGAAAAAGTTTGTCCCAGCTTACACTTCCACATGAAAGTCCATCATCCAAGAAAGCTGAGGCAGGAACTGAACAGAGGCCATGGAGGACTGTGCTTTCCTTGCTCGCCATGGCTTGCTGGACCTGCTTCCTTTATTCAGCCCGGGGCCATCAGCCTAGGGATGGCTCCACCCACAGTAAGTTGGGCCCTCCCACATCAATCACTAACAAAGAAAATTCTCTATAGATTTGTCCACAGGACAATCTGACGGAGCACTTTCTCAGCTGAGGTTTCCTCTTCTCAGATGACCCTAGCTTGGGTCAGTTTGGCAAAAAACTAACCAGAACGGTTTCTATCTGCCTCAAACTGTCTGCGGGCAAGACTCATGACTGAACTGCGCATTAGTCAGAGGTTTTCACGATAAGGAACTCTCAGTGTGGGGTGGGAGTCAAAGGGCAAGCAAGCTAAAGAATTAGCTCACTCAACTGCAAAGGCGTGGCAATTCCACAGTCGTCTGGGATTGGGCCAAAAGGCTGAGGAAGGCGTGACCATCCATTCACATGAAGCTCATTGGCCAACAGAATCCTTCCTTGTTCTGGGAACTCAATCTTTGCTGGATGGACCGTCGTGTGCATTTCCTACAAATATAGATTTGAACGCAAGAAAAAGAACAAGACTCTTTAAATAAAAACACGAAGTGTATGCTTGCGTGAGGAGAGAAGAAGAGCGGAGAGGAGGGGTCAGGAGACGGGAAAGAATGACAGTAGAAAAATAGTCCTCCTCTTAGAAGCTTCGCCGGGGTTGCTTTTAATATTTGCTTATCTAGTTTATTTTTTATGCATGCATATGTATGCCTGAGTACATGTATGTGCACCATGTGCATTCAGGAGCCCTCAGAGGTCAAAGGGCATCTGATCCCTCAAACTGGAGTTGCAAGCATTTGTGAGCAGCCGTGTGAGTGCTGGGAACCGGATCCAGCTCTTCCAGGAAGCGGTCTGTGGTTTTGCCCACTGAGTCATCTCTCCAGTCCCCTCCCTCTGTGCTTTGCCCAAGTCACCAGGGTAACTTGAGTCCTTTGCTCCTGAATTCTTCATGCTTGCTGTCATCTATTATTTGACCCTTACTGTCTGTCTTTCTGTCTGACCTCTGAGACCAAATTTGATTAGGTTTATAATAAATGTTTATAGGAAAAGACCAAAACGTTCCTCCTTGTGGACGAGCAGATTGCCTCTGTGTTCATTTCTCAAACTTAGCCTGTCATTCTGTGTTTATAAAATCATAAATTCTAGGGCAGGATGGCATCTGGATGTTCGTCAGCTCCACCTGTCTGGCTGCTGGGAAATCAAGGCCCAAAGAGGTTGAGCAGAAATGAGCCTCAGCCCCAGCTCATCTTTTAACACCACTTTCTCTGAAGCATCATGGGAAGAAAGCATAGGAGGATCCCAGGCAGGATATCTATCGAATCCCCTCCCACAGACAGAGAGGGATACACCTCTCTCCACACCCTGCTCATTCGTTACTGTGGGATTTAATGGCTCAACTTGGTTGGTGTTAAACAAAATGGCTCACGTGGCTGAGTTGGCCCTGGTGAGGGATCAGCAAAAAAGAGGCTGGAGCGTCTTTGATAATCATCAGGAGCTATCCCTGAAGGGTTAGGACGGTTCTGATGACTGGATAAGTCACAGCAGGAAATTGAAATGAGTGGTGTGGAGGGCAACGGCAGGTACATTAAGGGGAAGTAAACAGTCCTGTCTACCTTAGAGAAATCACTGCATCCAAGCAGAGAGGATCGCGCACGCTGTCCAGGGAAATAAGGAGGGAACAAGGAAAAAGAGAAACGTAGATATGAGATACATAAATCAAAATGATCAAGTGGTGATAGAGGAGGTGCAGAATTAAAAGGAAGGCAGAGAGTGATAGCGGAAGATAAAACTGAATGGAGACGCAGATCGCAAGAACAAGAAAAAATTCAGAAATATATTTACCTCTCGATGGTTCCTTGGCTTGGTGATTTATTCGTAGCGTCTTTTTCATGCCAGGTTAGACTGACATGACCACAAAGCACAGAGCTCCTGTCTTTTCTCCTTGCCAGCCAATGCCCAGAGGATGCGTATGGGATAATAAGAAATGATCAAGAGACAACATTCATTGTAGTCATCGCTGTCAATAAATCATAAAAAACTTATGCCTGGCAGTGGTGGTGCACGCCTTTCATCCCATTACCTGGGAGGCAGAGGGAGGTGAGTCTCTGTGAGTTTGAGGACAGCCTGGTCTACGGAGTAAGTTTCAGGACAGCCAGGGCTACACAGAGAAATCCTGTCCCAAATTAATTAATTAATTAATTAGAACAAACTTGTTCATTGATTCCAGACACTGACTAAGCATTTAATATGTACCAGGCACTGTAAGATATAGCACTGGACAGAATTGTTGCAGCCCCTACCCTAACAAGGGGACAGTGTGATATACTACACAGCCGCCTCAAAGGAATTTGGGGTATCAGCCACGTTACAACTTGGGTGTCCCACAAGACTCAGCCGCATTTAGCAGAAAGCCTAAATAAAAGAGACTCAAACAAATAGAGGCTGTTTTTTTCTCATGTAATAAATTCAAGCAAATACTGATACACTTTTCATACATGAAAAACTATGAATGTAGATAGTCTATAAAAGCTGCAACTCCTCAAAATCACACAAAGACCCAGCATGAATCTGTTGATCTAGACAGGCAGTGTGGCCCAGGGCTCCATGCAGGGATGTCCACCCCAGGTTGCCTGAATTGGCATTTGTTTAAAAGCTCTTATCAAATATTCTTCTTGAATCTTGGCCCTGCTATGCATTAGCTGCCTGACATTGAGAAAGGAGCTCAATGTCTCTCCAGTTCTTCAATTTCTTATCAGTGAAGTGGATGGAAATAGCAGGGCCTCTCGCCTAAGTCCCTCGTGAGAATTAATTTACGCGAACTGCCAGAACAGTACAGTGGGCATGGAAGAGTCACTGAAGGGCTGCCATTGGTGTCCTGCCAGCTTTAATGTGTTGGGTTTTTATCCTCATTCTTGGCCTCTCAAGACCTGTGTCAAGGAGGATACCCAGCTTCAGGCACCATGAGATGCTCAAGACAAGAATGAGAGGAAGTAATGTGACTGCATGTTAAAGACTGTCTCTAGCTTCGTACCAGGAGTTGGTTGTGGAAACTCCAAGACACGGGGCCTAGTGGAAGGTTTTAGATCATTGAGGATACTCTTGAAGATTATGAGGCCCTACCCCTTTCTCTTCTGCTTCCTGGCCACCAAGTAAGCAGTTTGGCTCTGCCATGGGCTCCTACTGTGAAGTGTTGCCTTATCAGAGGACCAAAGAGCAGAAGGACCCATTGGTCATAAACTTCAACCTTCAAGACAGTGAGTCAATTTGGACTTTTTTAGTCTATAACCATCTCAGGTGTTTGTTACAGTGATGGAGCCTTAACCACTACCGTAGCTGAATACAGTTAACCACTACAGTAACTAAATACAGTTAACCACTACTGTAGCTGAATGCAGTTAACCACTACAGTAACTAAATACAGTTAACCACTATCGTAGCTGAATACAGTTAACCACTACAGTAGCTGAATACAGTTAAACACTACAGTAGCTGAATACAGTTAACCATTACCGTAGCTAAATACAGTTAACCACTACAATAACTGAATACAGTTAACCACTATCGTAGCTGAATATAGTTAACCACTACCGTAGCTGAATACAGTTAACCACTACCGTAGCTGAATACAGTTAACCACTACATTAGCTGAATACATTAACCGCTACTGTAGCTGAATACAGTTAACCACTACAGTAGCTGAATACAGTTAACCGCTACCGTAGCTGAATACAATGCTATTATGTTGCCATCCTTAACTACAGCTCAACTTCTCAGTGGTACCCGAGTTATCAGCAGCCCTAACCAACCACAACAGGCAGTTTTCTTGTGCCCCGACTCTCTCCTGAGCTTTCTCTTTGGCTGGTTGTCTCTGCTCCATTCTACCCAGCTGTTCCATCCCTAAGGGCCTGAAATGATTTTGGATAAGATTAAATTGATTGACTTTGAGGAAAGCAGGTTGTTCTTCATAATGTACACCTCTCCACCCCCACAATATGTTTCTCCCATGCATCTGCCGAGAAACTCTAAGAACACAAACCAAGAAGGTGCTGAAGCAAGTTCAGGCAGCTATAGAAACTGCATTTCCACTTGGACCATGGGATCCATAAGACCCAACACTGCTTAACAGATCACTAGCTAATGGGTGGTGATGTCTGAAGGCTTTAGCAGGTCCCCTAGAGGTCAGTGGTCTTACCTGCACTTATGATATCCTGCATATCAATATTTACACTACAATTCTTAACAGTAGCAAAGGTAAGGTTCTGAAGTAGCAATGAAATAATTTTAAGGTTGGGGGGTCACCACAACAGGAGGAACTGTATTAAGTGGTCACAGAATTAAGAAGGTTGAGAATCACTGCTATAGGTGAACACACACACACACACACACACACACACACACACACACACCTATTGGTCCTGTTTCTGGAAGACCCTCCCTGATCTAGGTGGGCACATTCACACACACACACATACACACGCACACACACACACACACACATACCTATTGGTCCTGTTTCTGGAAGACCCTCCCTGATCTAGGTGGGCACATTCACACACACACACACACACACACACACACACACACACACACACACACACATTTATTGATACTGTTTCTGAAGGACCCTCCCTGATCTAGGTGGGCACATTTACACACACACACACACACACACACACACACCTATTGGTCCTGTTTCTGGAGGAACCTCCCTGATCTAGAACACTTCTGTGATCCTTTTCTCTTCATGTCCTAATCTGGTTTTGCTTTTGATCACTCTGATAAACACGACGACCCAAAGCAACTTACGGAGAAAAGGGTTTTTATTTCATCATCTACTTTCCAGTCCATCGTTGAGAGCGACTAAGGCAGGAACTCAGAACTGGGAACACCAGCTTGTTTTCCACTGCCTCCTCAGCCTGCTTTTTCATACAGCCCAGGATTCCTGCCCGGGGGTGGCCATCCTATGGTGATCGTGGCTCGGGATGATGTCCCACAGATAAGTCCATAGGCCGATTTAATGAAGGTAACTCCCCAACTGAAGTTCCTTCTTCCCAGATGACTCGGGTTAGTGAAAAGTTGGCAAAAGGTAGCCGCCAGATCTGGTGACTGCAAGCATCCCTCGACTTGTGGTTGTACCGTCCCTGGTTCTTCACCTTCACAGCGTTCCACCTCCCCTCCTGTCTTTATCAGGGCGCTTGTCACTGGATTTGGGAGCCATCCGTTGATCCAGAGTCACCTCATTTTGAAATTCTTATCTGTGTCTGCAAAGAAGCTTTTTGAAAACTAAGTTCACATTTATAGCTTCTAGGGATTAGAATGCAGGCCTATCTTTTTAGGCCACCATTCAATCCGTCGCATCTCCTCACAGCCCATTCTCCTTACTGAGGGGGGGAGAATTTCATCTACTAAGTCACTCGGTGGCACTCCTATGCACCTTAAAAAGTTGCAGTGGAGCAATGGACTTCCTTTGTGTATTGGTCAGGACTCTTTAGAGTCATAGAGTCTATGGAATGAATTGATTTCTCTCTCTCTCTCTCTCTCTCTCTCTCTCTCTCTCTCTCTCCATATATAAGCATAGATATATATACACATATGTATGTGTATGTACATATATATAATAAATAAATAAATAAATAAAAATAATAAATCACACACACACACACACACTTATGGGATTTATTGGAATGACTTACAGGCTGCAGTCCAGCTAATCCAACAGTGGCTAACTATGAACAGAAAGTCCAAGAATCCAGTAACTGCTCAGTCCCACGAGACTGGATGTCTCAGCATCTTCTGTATATTCTGGAATCCTGAAGAAGTAGGCTGCTCCAACGCCAGGGAAGGAACAAATGTGCTAGCAAGGTAAGGGCAAGCAGGCAGAGAAAGTGTGGCCCAGATGAGAGCCGTGCCATCCCCGCTTTCCCGCGCCTCAAGATCCAGATCAAAGGTGCGTGTTTTCCTAGCTCGAAGGTCCAGGCTAGAAGTGGATTTGCCCACTTCAAACCAGGCAGGAGATCTCTCACGGGTGTTCTCTCCACTTCTGCACTGTAGTTCAGACGTAGTCGAGTTGACAACCAATCACGGCCGCCACACTTTGTATTTCAAAACAAAGTCACCCTGCACACTTCCCTGACCACACACACACACACACACACACACACACACACACACACCCGCCTTCCCGAACTCCCACCACACAGGTCTGGCGCTCCTCCTGGAAGCCCAGCACACATATTTCCCCTTGCCCAGGCTCACCTTCCTGTGACTCCACATTGTCATTCACGTCGTGGCTCAAGCCTCACCTCCTGAGCAATGGCTGTCCCAGTGCACTCAGCCTCACTGTAATATTTCTCAGGTTCCCTACCTCTGTCTAGATTATGCATTTGTTTATTGGTTTACTTCCATCATCCAGGATTATAAAAATTTCATCTTTTCCACTGTGCTATTTCTCATTGCCTAGCCACAGCAGAAGCATGAAAAATCTTCATCTGTAACAGAAGGCACTTTGAAATAAGGAGCTAGACTCTAAGATGGATTTGTTCCTGTAGCTGTTTTCTGGAGGCTGGAGTCCAGAGCAGAAATCAAACAGCATTAGATAGCCAAATTTTTAAGCTCAAGGAACTTTCCAGAAGCTTCTAGACATTGGGATCATTGACACCCAGGCAGGGATTTCTGAAAGGGCCCAGAGCTGGCACACAGACCTCATCTGGAACTCACCACAGCTTACATTAGATACATAGCTATGAGAAGCAAGGAGGGAAGATATTATGTCAGCAAGGTCAGTGTTTCTGGTAGGAGAACAGTTCTTCCTGGACGCCAGGAAATCCTTTTGTAACATTAAGTGACGTGGACTGAACAGTGCCCTCCAAAGCCCCAACTCCTAGTGCAGTGGAAATGGAGATGGGGCGTTTAGGAGATAATTGAGCCAGGTGGTGGTGGTGGTGGACGCCTTTAATCCCAGCACTCGGGAGGTAGTGGCAGGTGGATCTCGATGAGTTCGAGGCCAGCCTGGTCTACAGAGCGAGTTCCAGGACAGGCTCCAAAGCTACAGACAAACTTTGTCTTGGGAAAGAGAAAAAAAAAATAATTGAGCTTAAAAGATGCCATGAAGACAGGCTCCTATTGACTGGATTCATATCCTTTAAAGAAGACGGAGATCCAAATGGCTGAGGAAGGTAGCATTCTTTAATCTAGAAGGTGGCCCTCCTGGACCCCCAAACATGCAGTCACATTAACCTCAATCTTCCAACTTCCAGAGCTGGAAAACTTAAATATCCGCTATTTAAACGGCCCTAACTATGGCATTTGGCTATGTTATCCCAATGAGAAGAGCAGCCCCTTCTCTAATAACTTGACTTTTTATCTCTAATATCTGTTGGTCTTGCTATCAAGGCAAGCATAATGTGGAGAGGCCTCTTGGAGAATGTTCTAGAAACCTAGAAATGGCACACCACCAAAGAATGGGTGCTTGGTGGGTGCAGCCTTAGATTTCAAGGTCTTTGGTTTTAATGCTGTTTGCCTGGCTAGAATGAGAGGCAAGCATCTTGGTGGACCAGCAGGAGGACAAAAATTCCCCTAGTACACTATGACTTGACCTGGAAAAAGGTAGGGCAAGCCTCCACTCACCCCTGTCTTCTGTGACCTTCAGGTGAGACACAACACTTTAGATAATTCTGAGGTTTCGAGCAATACCAGCATAAATAGGTGAGCAGCTTAAATAGCAACATAGATAAGCAAAGCGGAGAGCCTAGGGGCCAACTAAAGGAATGTTAACCAGGGGGAGCAGTCATCAGGGATGAAAGATAAGAGTGACCACACAAAAAGACATGCATATCACACGCAAGGAGACTATCACTACCATTAAATAGAATCAGGCTGAACAGAAGAAAAGAGACCAGGAGTCCACTCTGTTCTCACTGTGAGCAGTCTCAGAACAAGCCTTGGGCCCAGCCTTCCTCACTCTGCTCAGGATCCCAGGGAGGAAGGATAGGTGGTCTCAGGATCATCTCTGGTCCTCCACTCCAACCTCGCTAGGGCTGCGGAGGGTCTTCTGTGTGGAAACACAGAGCTCTCAATCAAGTTTGGCAATAGGATCATGGGAATGAACGGATCCATGTAGACTCTAGAACAGGACTATCTCTAGGTACCAGAAAGTTATTAAATCACCCAATAAATCACTGAGGGAGCCCTTGGGTGGGGGATATGACATAGCATAGTTAGAAGTGGCAAATAAGAAAAATAAAAGTTCAGAATGGCGTTACACTGAAAAGGACTGGGATCCTGGGAAGAGCTAAGTCCTTCCACATTATCATAAATTTGAGCTTCAAAACAGGACTGTGGAGTTTCTGTATGGCAAAGGATGCCATCATTGGGACAAAGAGGCAAGCTTCAGAATGGGAAAAGACTCACACTCAGGTCACCCCAAATGCCATTTTCTACTGTGGAAGTAGCTTCATGAGACTGTATGTTACAGAACACGGAAAGTCATAAATCAAGGAACTTAACGGACGTGGTGGTGGAGACCACAGAGGGAGGTTACAGCAGAGCAAGGAAATGTCTACAAAGACCTTCGATGCTACTCGATGGCGTGATTAGCTTTAGGTTGGTGGCATCTAGAGGTCTGTTAGTATTCCTGGGGATTTAGCCTCTCGTCACAAAGGACATTAGATCACACACACAGGTGGACAAGAAATGGTTATTTAGAGGTGTAAGGTAAGCCATGATAATCTCGGCCCTGGACCTGCAACGTTCCAACTCTTTGCAATCATTGAAGATTTAACGAGTCAAACAGACTTGTAGAATGTCTAACACAGGTGCAGCCTTTTCTCTGGGACCATCACACACCCCAGATCTGTTTGGAATTGCCTGTTGTTGGGACCATTTGGAGTCCTGGCCTCCAGCTGCTCTTCCCTGCTAGAGATATTTCCTTCTGATTTGAGTTGCTGAAAGCTGTGTCAGAGTTGTTTACCAGCTCTGCTTCACGAGCACAGGTTGCCTTGTCTTGAGGATCAGAGGACCTCCTTAGGAAGTACCTGGGGGCTTGACGGCTGGCCCCTGGGCAGAAAGATAACATCCTTCCCAAGAGCCTCCACGTGAGCACCGGTGTAGGTGCAGGCACACACACAGGTGCAAGCACATGTACACACACGTACACACACACATTTAAGAATTTAGATATAGGGCTGGAGAGATGGCTCAGCTGTTAAGAGCATTGCCTGCTCTTCCAAACTCCCTGAGTTCAATTCCCAGCAACCACATGGTGGCTCACAACCATCTGTAATGAGGTCTGGTGCCCTCTTCTGGCCTGCAGGCATACATGTTGACAGAATATTGTATACATAATAAATAAATATTTTTAAAAAGAATTCAGATATTATCTATTGGCCCCGCAAACACAAAGCTCCCTCGCTGGCTCTCTAATGAGCCACCCTACCCTCATCCCGCACCCAGCTGCTGTTCTGTTCCAAACACTCTCGCTTCCTTTTCACCCTGCTGCTGGGTTCGTTCTTGCTCCTTGGCCCTTGTCACTCGCGTGTTAAATGATCGACTCATTTTCTCCTTCTTTCAAAAAAGGTCTCGTCTGCTTTGTTCGTTTCTATGCCTTCCGCCTGGAGTGCTTCCAAGCCCACAGGACTCCACGCTACAGGGTTTATAAACTACGCGGCTGATCAGGGAAATGATCGGCCTGTCAGAAATGAGACCTGAGACTGACTCGCTAGCTGGCTTTTGTCCTCTGTTCTGCTAGAGGCATGGATAGAAAACCAGAAGAACAGAAATAAAATCACAGAGAAGCATAGGAGGAAAGTCTTAGGTTTTTAATACCCCCGACTCCCAGTCAATAAGCTCTGCTTGCGCCAAGGCCTTTCAAAAGAGGCCACTTCATCCCCACATCTGACTTCCACCACTTCTCCTCAAGCCCCTACCAAGTACCCCAGTAGCTGGAAGGTATTCAATCTGAAGCAAGGAGATAGACAGTCTGGGTCCTCCATTTCAATCTTGGCATCCTCATTAGCACCACAAGATGGTTAACAGATTCAGTGATTTGGGAACCAAAGGCTGCAAGCTAAGGTCTTACATAACAGCTACCTGCTCGCCTTCCTACTCCACCGTCCTAAAAGAAATGTTTTTGTGGGAGTCAATATGCGCAAACAAAGCGCAAACCTGGAGAGTCAGGCCAGATAAAGTGAGACCCCCTAAGGGGGGCAGAGCGAAGCCTTGGTCTTCAAGAAATCGTAGGAGAAAGGGTGCGATTTTGCTTTCAAGCCTCAAGGTGTTGGCTTTTACGCTAAGGTAATCTCTTTCTTAGAGCGCCACCTACTGGTGCAGGTCTTTCTAGCAATGGCTAAATTCTGCTTGCACAAAGTACCTAAGCTTGACTTCAGCGAGGTTATCGCATGGTATTTAAAAACAAAATCTCTCTCACGAAGGGGGTTTCTCCAGAAGCTTTACCGTTTAAAAAATAGAAGAAGAGCTTCCTGGGCCTTAGCTTTTATAAGAAACAAACAGGCCTTTTCATTTGCCTTCTGCTTTCCAAGAGTTCCTTGACTTGGTAAAGCAAGCATGCTCCAAAACTGAACGGAGAGATTTACATTCTAATTGCAGCGAGGGGACATCCTGCTTTAAAGAGTCCCAAGAGTAATCGAATCCTTTTCTAAAGTCAAACAAGCACTCCATCGTGTTTGCTTTTAAATTCAGCCTCATAGTTAATTTGCTCCAAATTCAGGCCCACCTGTTCCCGTAACGCGGGATCTGGGCGAATTTAAATGACAGCAACTCACTCGCACCCTCTTTAAAAACAAGCCAAGTGCACTCCCAGCCCATTCCGAGCCTGCAGCGAAACCCGTGGAAGAGATTATTTACGAGGTGTTTCTCCTGCCTGGATCTGGGGGGCCGGGGTAGCCCAGACAGGCCCCACACTCTTGTCTTGCCCGACCATCCTGCCTTGTCACGTGATGTGCTCAGCAGCCACCCCTCCAGGGTGCTGAAAACTCACTGTTTAGATTCCCCGATGTTGCTAGCCCATCCCCCTGATGCTGCTAGCCCATCCCCCAAATTAACAGAAGGATTTTGTGTGAGAGCCATAAGGAGGTTAATAACCAAGGGGGAGGGGAGAGAGGGGTATTGCGTCTGACTTCGTTGTGGACCAGGCAGGGAAAGAGAACTCTAAGAGACTAATATTGTTGGACCTGGTAATAATGTTATTCATATAACCAAGATCATTGAAGGCCAGGAGCCTTCAAAGACGGCGTTATACACTCTCTGCCAAAAAAAGACGGCTCTAGGCGATTCGAATATGATCTTAAGTGTAAGCGTTTTCACTGTGAGTAAATCAGAAAGAACTGATTTTTTTTAAATCTCAATTCTACCTCATTATCCTTTAAGATGCAGGGGAAATTATCCTCCGCGACGTGATCCTCTCAGCCATAAAACAGAAAACGAACCCTCTCCTGCAGGTTGTCAAGATGGAGTGAGAATGCTTACGAGGCTTCAGAACACAGTGGTGGCCGTTAGCGACCGTGACCCAAATGTCATTTTCCTTTAGTCAAGCCTGACAAGGACATTCAAAGGTCAGAAGGAGGCAGTAGAAAGGGTATCTAGTTAGAGCAGCAGGCTGAAGGCTTCGTCCATGAATGCAAATAATAATAATAATAATAATAATAATAATAATAATAATAATACCCTTACCTCAAAGGGAATAAGAGGTGGTCAAGTGTGAGTGGCTGTAGTCCAGAAACACAGACTCAGGTCACCCCAAATGCCATTTTCTACTGTGGAAGTAGCTTCATGAGACTATATGTTACAGAACACGGAAAGTCATAAATCAAGGAACTTAACGGACGTGGTGGTGGAGACCACAGAGGGAGGTTACAGCAGAGCAAGGAAATGTCTACAAAGGCCTTCGATGCTACTCGATGGCGTGATTAGCTTTAGGTTGGTGGCATCTAGAGGTCTGTTAGTATTCCTGGGGATTTAGCCTCTCGTCACAAAGGACATTAGATCACACACACAGGTGGACAAGAAATGGTTATTTAGAGGTGTAAGGTAAGCCATGATAATCTCGGCCCTGGACCTGCAACGTTCCAACTCTTTGCAATCATTGAAGATTTAACGAGTCAAACAGACTTGTAGAATGTCTAACACAGGTGCAGCCTTTTCTCTGGGACCATCACACACCCCAGATCTGTTTGGAATTGCCTGTTGTTGGGACCATTTGGAGTCCTGGCCTCCAGCTGCTCTTCCCTGCTAGAGATCTTTCCTTCTGATTTGAGTTACTGAAAGCTGAGTCAGAATTGTTTACCAGCTCTGCTTCACGAGCACACGTTGCCTTGCCTTGAGGATCAGAGGATAAGATTTTCACCTGTTGGCTCACCTGACTGTTGGGTATATAAGCCTCCGTGGTGCTATTGAATAAAAGGCTCTTTACCAGTGACTAGAGGTCCGCGTCTCTGTCTCTCTGTCTGTGTGTCTTTGTGTGTTTAACTCTCCAGCCCCTTGCCCAAAGCTCGCAAACTGTATGGTAGCGCATAGAGCACAGACAGGCGTTGTGCACTGTAGCCTGTGATTCTCAGCTGGTCCATTAGTTTCTCTTTGGTCCTCATTCTCCTTATTTACTAGGTAAAGTCATAATGGTAACCAAAGATCTGTTTCTTTAAAAACGATTGTACAGGGCTAAAACAATGGATCAATGAGTAATGTCACTTGCTGATCGTGCAGAGAACCCAGGTTCCATTCCCAACACCTACATAGCAGCTCACTACCATCTGCAACTCCAGTTCCAAGGGACCTGATACCTTTTTCTGACCTCTGCAGGCATGCACATGGTACACAGACGTACATACCGGCATACATACGGTACACAGACATACATACAGGCATGCACATGGTATACAGATGTACATACAGGCAGGCACATGGTACACAGACGTACAGGCAGGCACATGGTAAACAGACGTACATACAGGCATGCACATGGTACACAGACATACATACAGGCATGCACATGGTACACAGACGTACAGGCAGGCACATGGTACACAGACATACATACAGGCATGCACATGGTACACAGATGTACATACAGGCAGGCACATGGTACACAGATGTACATACAGGCATGCACATGGTACACATGCATACAGGCAGGCACATGGTACACATACATACAGGCAGGCACATGGTACACATACATACAGGCAGGCACATGGTACCCAGACGTACATACAGGCATGCACATGGTACACAGATGTACATACAGGCATGCACATGGTACACAGACGTACATACAGGCATGCACATGGTACACAGATGTACATACAGGCATGCACATGGTACACATGCATACAGGCAGGCACATGGTACACATACATACAGGCAGGCACATGGTACACATGCATACAGGCATGCACATGGTACACAGACTTACAGGCATGCACATGGTACACATACATACAGGCATGCACACGGTACACAGACATACATACAGGCAGGCACATGGTACACAGACGTACATACAGGCATGCACATGGTACACAGATGTACATACAGGCATGCACATGGTACACATACATACAGGCAGGCACATGGTACACAGATGTACATACAGGCAGGCACATGGTACACAGACGTACAGGCAGGCACATGGTACACAGACGTACATACAGGCATGCACATGGTACACAGATGTACATACAGGCAGGCATACACACGGTACACAGACATACATATAGGCATACACACGGTACACAGACATACATACAGGCAGGCACATGGTACACAGACATACATACAGGCATGCACACGGTACACAGACATACATACAGGCATGCACATGGTACACAGATGTACATACAGGCATGCACATGGTACACATGCATACAGGCAGGCACATGGTATACAGACATACAGGCATGCACTTGGTACACAGATGTACATACAGGCAGGCACATGGTACACAGACATACAGGCAGGCACATGGTACACAGACATACATACAGGCATGCACATGGTACACATACATACAGGCAGGCACATGGTACACAGATGTACACACAGGCAGGCACATGGTACCCAGACGTACATACAGGCAGGAAAACATGCATACACACAAATGAGTTTTTTGAAGTGGCTTTACCGTTCTGAGCACTAGAAGTATAAAGATGATTATTCTACAGAGCCCAAGAAAAGCATCTTAATCTAAACTTTAAGCTAAGTCTTCCCCCTTCTGTTTGCAGTGTTGTAAGTGTGTGCGTGTATTACAAACAAGGCTTCCTTTAGATTGTCACTAAAGGTTTGGTTTGAAATGAGGTCAGGGAAGACAGAATGCGAATGCTATTGTCCCCATGGGGGGCTCCTTGTGGGCTCTGTCACAGCCTCTCTAAGGAGCTCCGACAGCCACGAGAGTTTCCTCCCAAACAATTGTCCATTGGCTGGAATCCAGGCAAAAGGAGGAACTGCTTCGGAAAAGAGCAAATATTCTCCAAGGACCCAATTTTAATCACCATCTTGTACCTTTATAAACTGCTAAGAATGACGTGTGGGGGTAATGACCTTGTAATCAAATCAGAACAGCAGAGGGAGGCCAATCTGGAACAGAAGTGATTTCTGGAAATCAGATTTATAAATTGTCTTTTGACAACAGCCGTATAGACCCCTCGGCTTCATCGACTGGGGACAGGCACGTTTACCATCACCAATGGCTGTACGGTGGAATTTCCTCTTTCAGAGAAGTTGAAAGTAACAAGTAACAAGTCTCAGTAACAAGTCAGTGTGAGGGCCCTTCCCCTAAGAGCTGCCTAAAACCCAACTGTCAATGTCACATACAAACCCTTCACCAAGCGTAATGAAACAGGAATTTTCCAGAAAGAGTGGGTTATTCCTTTCCCAGTTAGCCTGTCTGATCGGCAGTGTCTGGTGGAATTGCTTAGGCCTGGGAATGATTTTCTAGGTCTTCTCGGTGAATCAACAGCACACATTTTAAAAACAAAACTAAATTTGCATATAGGAAAACTCTAACAGCGATGACAAAGGCATTCCTTAATTCAGGAAGCAAAGAGAACCGAGAGGCCTGTTTTACAGTATTTTTGTGTATATTTGTATACAGGATGTGAATAAAAATGGGATCGGCTCTACGATTATTTTTTATAGGCCTAAAGAAAGTTCTGAAATACTTTGAAAATCAAAGAGTTCTGAGAATCAAATAATGAGTTAGAAAATCGCAACTCACAATACTCGAGGCTCAAAATGGGCATTCAGCTGTGTCGGGTCTTGGGCAATGCTACCCACAGTCGGGGGGGGGGGGGGGAGTTACCGAAGAAGAGAGAGAAAGCCTCGGAAGCAAGAAAGTCACAGCCTTCCCTTGCCTTTCTGAGAGCTGGTTATAAACTCTAACCTACCTGGTCTGGGAATAGATCATAAGCCCCTGGTTCCTAAAGGACCACACTCCCTGTGCAGAGGATGAGAGCTGCAGAGAAAACTAGATAAATCTGAGCAGACTGGCCTTGCCTGCAGGCTTCTACCACAGCCCGTTATCATTGGAGCCCAGTTTGGTCCTCTCAAATCCTACACAAACACTCTATACCTCATTGAGCCAACGCATAAAAAAAAATAGTTTTTCCTGGCCATTTGTATTCATACCTTTTTTAAAAAATGCACTGTGTGTGTGTGTGTGTGTGTGTGTGTGTGTGTGTGTGTGTGTGTGTTTTGACTGGGTATGTATTTGCAGTGAGTGCCTGCCCAAGGAGGCCAGGAGAGGACATCCGATCCCTGGAACTGGGGACTTCGGAAGAGTTGTGAGCTGCCATGTGCTAGGAATCAAACCCAGGTAGTGTGGAAGAGCAGGAAGTGCTTTTAACCCCTGAGCCATCTCTCTCCAGTCCAGGTTATTCATTTTGGAAGGCTCTCCTGTCAATAAGACTTTAAGTAAATTTGTTACACTTTGTTTTTATTAACCCGAGTTTTGTTGTGGGTGTACGGGCCATGACCTTCATGAGGAGCAGGGTAGGTGACACACTTATATTCTAGAGTATACTTTAAAGAAATAAAAACCATTTGTAATTACCGGGTGTTGTCTCCTCCCTGCCCCCACACCCCTTTCTGTCAGGTCTACTTTATTATTATTTTTCAGTTTTACGTTGGGGGCTTCCTTTGCTTTCCTTTCTGTCCTTTTTATTCGCTCCTAACATCTAAGCAGCCTGAGACCCCTTTATTGTGTCCTGTGCCTCTGTTTTAGTTCTGCCATTATTGGAAAGAGATTTCAAAGCATGCCCAAAATGTAACCATTAAGATCCTCATTAAACAACTAAGGGAAGCTAGTGACAGAGGCTGCTGTGGAGACTTTAGACAGAAGGGATTGTATTGTCCGGTGAGGATAAAAGATTGCAATTAAAAGTGATTGGATAAAAAAGCAATAATAATGCTACAACCATCTTCTGCTTCAATAACATTAAAAGGGATCTGCCATTTGCTCTCTTAAGATTCAAGGACGTGGCTTCTATTGAAGTGGTTGTGTAATCTATGAGAACGCCTATGGGATTAGAAAATCGTGTTTCATTGTATGAAATACAATTTATTATCTATTACCTATTATTGTCGTGTGAAATTTGGCCAGGCGTTCATGTACCTACTACACAAGACACACAGCGGCGTCAAGGGAGTCAGTACTTCAAAATGGAAACCTCGAGGCTTCAGAGACGGCCCAGTAGCTAAGAGCACTGTTCCCACAGAGGACCAGGGTTCAGTTCCCAGCACCCACATGATGGCTCACAACCATCTACAACCCCAATTCCAAAAGATATGATGGCCTCCGCTGACCTTTTGGGGCACCAGACATACATGTGGTGCACATACATACACACAGACAGACAGACAGACAAAACATCCGTACACATGAAAATAAAATAAATCCTTTTTAAATGTTTTTCAATAAAATTTGGGAGTTTGGAATCCATTGTATTAGCAAAATTCTAATTCATAGGTGAGAAAATCTTTGATTTTGAAAAGGAATTGAAGGGCAAGTAGCCCTACTGAATATTCCAGTAAAAGCAATAAAGTTTAACACATGCCAAGTGCCTTGCTAGACAGATGCTAACATGAACTAACCCGTTTGATCCTGACCAAAGTCCCTGTGGTCATATACTGATAGCTTCCCCCAATGAGCAGACGGTGAAACTAGTGAGTA
Organism: Myodes glareolus; assembly: GCF_982192425.1. Lineage (NCBI taxonomy): Eukaryota > Metazoa > Chordata > Mammalia > Rodentia > Cricetidae > Myodes > Myodes glareolus. The sequence goes on along the minus strand of NC_142051.1, from coordinate 44,374,814 downwards.
GCTAGATGGCTGAGTATGGATCCTAGCCTAGGAAGCTTAGCTCAGAGCCTCCGTGGGTCCTCTCCTCACTAGCTCAGAGCCTCCTTGGGCACTGGGTCCTCTCCTCACTAGCTCAGAGCCTCCGTGGGCAATAGGTTCTCCCTTCACTAGCTCAGAGCCTCTGTGAGCAATGGGTCCTCTCCTCACTAGACCAGAGCCTCCCCTCACTAGCTCAGCACCCCCACGCGCAATGGGTCCACCCCTCACTAGCTCAGAGTCTCCGTGGGCAATGGTTTCTCTCAGGAGCTCAGAGCCTCCATGGCTCTCAATAAAAAAGAACAAAAACCGTTGTTGGTTCCTAATCCAAATAACTCAGAATCTTTCAGACTTTACCAGAATACTTCCCTTGAGACCTCCCCTACTTCCTTAGACTACAAGCGCTCCGTGCCTTTACTTACCTGCTTAGGGTCATAGACGCTAAACAGTGCTGCCCAACTTAAAATTGTTGGAAGTTACTCACCAAACAAGCTGCCTTCCCCAGTGTAACTCTCTAGGGCAGCAGGGTCTGCTGTTATTTTTCTCATCTCTGTTCTCTTAGGGCCAGGCACAGATGAGACACACGATGGGTCTTTGGTGTATGGATAGATAAACAAACACATCGTATCTGTCCTTGCTCATAGGGGATGATGGAAAAACAAGCGTCACGTGACATGAAGCCTTCCACAGTGAGGAGGAGGCAGAAAAAAAAAAACAAACCACTATGCTATGAAAACAGTTTGCAATCTTCCCGGTAGGGTCACAACAGATCAGACCTGACATCTGCTGGTGGTTTTATATATCAACGAAAAGCTAGTTTGCAAATAGAAAACCCATCACATGGCTTGCTGGCTAGTTGCTATCACTGTCTCACTAGCTGAAGCTATAAACCTTTATTAGGTTCTTACATGGCACTGCCCTGAGAGGGGGTGTAACTCAAGCAGAAACACCAGTACCAGCAGCGCAGGCCCCAGCTGCACGGCCTTTAAGGACGAATGGCAAAAATCATCCAGGGTTTTTGTATGTATGTAGATAGATAGATAGATAGATAGACAGACAGATAGACAGATAGACAGACAGACAGACAGATAGATAGATAGATAGATAGATAGGAAGCTGTCTCCAAAGACTTGATTTATTTCAGAGAGGCTGCATCTTCACTTGATCGTAGGCTTCTAACGAGAACAGCTTATTTTAGGTAATTTGACTATTTCTATTCCTAGAAGCCTGGATCAAATTCCAGTTTAGCCTGTTTGTTCATTTAACTCATTTAACACATTTTAGCCCCAAAGTCTTGTGTTGGTCAATGGGACACGAGACAAGAGTAAACAAGACAGAGGCAACCCTACTCCACGATGTAGTATAGCAGATAATACAGTGTGCTAACGGGCAACTAGCAGAAGCCTACAGTGGGTGCATGGGGGCTTCTTTAAATGTTCTTTCAATAGTAAAACAAAATAGCAAAAACCGGCATGTGCATTTCTCTGCATTTCCATCAGATTCTGTTATTGAAAAGATTTCTCTCTCTCTCTCTCTCTCTCTCTCTCTCTCTCTCTCTCTCTCTGTGTGTGTGTGTGTGTGTGTGTGTGTGTGTGTGTGTAAATATTGTGCCTGCATGCATGTGTGTGCATTACATGTGCATAGCGTAGGTAGGGTTCAGAAGAGGGCACACGCTGAAACTTCAGTTACAGATGAATGTGAGCCACTCCATGGGGTCTGGGAACCAAATTGTTGTCCTCTGGAAGGGCAACAAGTCCTCTTAGCTGCTGAGTCATCTCTCCAGCCCCTTCAGCAGATTCTTAATCTACTGGCTGAAGGAATTGAAAACTCAAAAGGAAAGCACAAATTGTCCACCTTGGCGAGTTTGAACTGGATGTATTATGTAATTGGGCCAAGCAGGAGCAGCTATGAATTAGTTACCAAAGATCTCTATTCTATTTGAGAAGTTCTGTGCAGAGGATATTCAAAGATAACAAAGAGGTAGGGGTTATAGAATGTGGCTTTGCTTCCTACCATTCTCTTCTCCCTCCCTGTGATAGGATGGCACCTCCCCACCTTCAAGACATCAGGCCTGGCCATGAGGTTTGCCTGCTTAATGAGCTGTGCGCAGAAATGCCGCAGGCCTTGCCCAAACTGAAACTTTGATATCTCTCTGGTAGATCTGCTCTGTTCGTCCCCATACAACATCTATGCCAAGCAAGAGGTGCTTCTCCAGACTCGGCCCAGAATGAAAAAGATACAAAGTTTACCTGGGCAATGAGCAACACATGAATGAGGGCCAGACCTTTAAGATTTGGCAGTGATTATTTCATACAGCCTAGCAAGATAACATTCAATCAACATACTTCAGCATCATCAAATCGTTTAAAACAGGTACGGGAAAGACATAGAGCAACACAAAGCCCTATATAACAAGCCAAGAAATTAAAGGCAAGAGAAGTTTATGGTCACATAGACAAGGGGGTCAGTACGCTTTGGGAGACGTTTTTGGTGACCATGTGCAAGACTGATGCAATATTTACCTATAGTATACTTTAAACAAAGAACTGGAAAATATGTATCCTTTTTAAGCTCAGTGGAATAACCTGCGAAAAACTTGCATTAACCATGAAGTAGTTCAAACTAATTTCTGACCATACATAATTAAATGATACTGAGAACTGATTTTAAGACAGAACTAATCACACAGCAGGTATGGTGATATGGTTGACCTGGTAATATGAGCACTGGGGAAGGGGAGGCAGGAGAACCAAGGTTGCCCTCGCCCTCTGCTGTGCAACAAATTTAAGGTCAGCCTGGGCTACGTGAAACCCTGTCTCAAAAAATCAAAACAAACAAGTGAAAATGAATGAGAGGGAGGGCGGAACAGAGGAAAGGGAAAGGGAAGATGAGGTGACATACATTTAGAAGTTGAAAACATACAAACCACAAAACAAATTATGATACAGATTAGAACTAGGTTGGACACTCAGGAGGTGGAGGCAGAAGAAGATCAAGGCAATCAAGGCCACAATTCAAAACCCCATCTCAAAGTAAATCAATAAGTAAGTGACGGCTAAGAGAGAATATTTTAGAACAAACTGGACAACTCTCTGTCACAATCTCCTTAGGTGTATTACTATGCTATAACAAAGCTAAGGCTTGGGGGATGGCTCAGTAAGAACACTTGCTACGCAAGCATGCTGCGTAAGTTCAGATGCCCTGCAACCATGCAAAACGCCCAACATGACTGCATGCACCTTTGACTACGACACTATAGGAGACATCACGGGGGGTCACTGGGCAGCCAGTGTAACCAACATGGTGACCAAGTTCCGTGAGAGACCCCTGTCCCAAGAGAATGAGATAGCACAGAATAGCCAATGTTCTCCTCTGTTCTCCACACATCCACACATGAGTCCAAACACCACACTCAAGCGTGCATGTGCTCATGCACACACACACACACACACACACAGAGAGAGAGAGAGAGAGAGAGAGAGAGAGAGAGAGAGAGAGAGAGAGAGAGGACTAAAAACCAATTAAGTACCCTGCTTTGTAAGTTTAAAAAAATAAACAAAACAAAGGGGAAAATGTATCTGCCGTATCAGATAGTAGCTGAGATTAACTGACTAATGAAACGGTGTAAACAATCCTGAAATAGACAAACTTGGTTTATTTTGCAAAGCCTATTGCATGCCCCAAACTACCCTTGCTTTAGAAAAGGAAACACTTAATGATTTCTTATGTTCTGTAGATTGAGTGGATTTGGCTGAATTTCAATGGTGAGTCACAAAAACCAAGCCCCAGAATACTTACTAGACCCTGTCTCACTCACCTCACACAAAGTTTAAACTACAGAAAGAGAAGACATAATTTGATTAGAAACATGTATGTGTGCATATGTGTGCATGAGCTTATATGTATTATTCAAGGATAACTAAGGAAGGATAGGTATGAACTTCACAATAGTGAGGCACCTTTGGGAGAAGAAACTGAAGGGAACAAAGAGGCACCCAGAGTGACTTCAAAGGTACATATGACCTAGCTTTAAACTAGGTATTGCATATGTAGGTGCTCAGATCATATAGAAGGCTTTTTTCTTGTCTTGGTCTAGGTAACTGGCCTAGGAAACAAGAACTTTGTATTTAAATGCAACATCTTATTCTCTGTGTTGTTAGTGACCAGGTCTTTGATGACTGAGGTTTGTGCAGAGTCATTATGTAACTGTCTTCTCAGTTATTATGTAACCTTCTAGACTATCCTCTGAAAACCTTGTATTATTACTTTGGCCAAACAGATAATCAAGATCACCTGGGGTCAAATGTTTTTGAACTTTCTGACATGTCTAACAACTTCTAAAATCAAATTTAAAATAAAATTCTCTTGACCTTGAGCTAATAAAAATTTCCAAAGGGCCACTGGAATCTCAACAGAATTTGTCCCTTACCTCGTGAAAGAGAAATACTAAATTATGAAGGTTTATTTGATGTGTCAGGTTCCATGGGAAGCACTGCCAAACAGGAAGGGGAAGCTAGACTTCTTCTAGGTCGGATTTACAGGGGTTGCTGAAGCTGTGCTAGCCTTCCTAAACACATCATGGTATGTGATCGATCATAACTTTGCCTATTACGTTAAAACATTATATGCCACATAAATAAATCCTCTGTCAAGAAGGCTGAAAGCAGAAGAAAGATATATGTTGTTTTCTATATGTCCATTTCCTTTAACAAAGTGATATGCTCCTGAAGAAAATGTAAGCTTTTCTTTCTTCTACTGTCAGATCCTGGCAAAAGACTCAGCACACAACAGGCATAAAACAAATGCCTGAGACATAAATAAGAGATATGAATGTCAGAAATAATAGCTAAATAATACATTCTCTTTATAAATCCCTAAGACATTCATCTTCTGTAGCTTAGAAAATTGCATATATAGCAAACGATGTTGAACTAATAAGATTAGACTTTGTAGAAGGGTCTAAATTATTGATGCTATCCCTTGGAACTCACAGTATAATAAGAGGGACTATTCATGACAGATTTGAGGGGCTCTGGGCATACACAAAGCTGTGCTAGAAGAAGGATATCGTATCCACTCACTTGCCCAAATCCTTGGGAATCTGTGCTCAGCTATCTCAGCAGTTGAGATCTGGGAAAGAACCTCTAGGTGAGCCATTAGCACAATGCTGTCAGCTTCCTGGGCCTTCATGCTGGGTGAGTCATGGGGAGAATATTCTCCTAGCAACTGCATAGCCAGTAACCACATGACAGAGTGCCTGAGAACACTGGGAAGATCTGAGTTACGCTTTTGGACATCTTTTGGAAATAACAAGGGTGACACCTGTGGGCAGGAAGCAGGTCCAGGTACAAGGACCATTGGAAGGATCATCAAGCTATCAGGTATTTGAGCAGCTCACAGAGCACATTTCACCTTGGTGTGGTATTTAGGAGGTTCTTTGTGAAAGGCCTTATGGAAGCTTCCCTTGATTGAGAAGACCTGTTCCTGGCCTAACTCTTCATCCCCTGCTAATTTGAAAATCATGCCCACCTGTTACAGTTGGCCTTTCTCCTGGGATAGTTGCCCTTACTTCCTGCCCAAATGCCTGCATTTCCCCTTAATAGCTGTCTCCCAGGAGCCATGGTCACACCACAGTTTGGCTTCAGTCAAAATATCTGGGCAGAATCTGTTTGAATGTTGGCCTTGACCTTTGAAAGGTCAAGTAGCCGATTTGCAACTTTAATGTCATTTCTGTCATCCCTACACGGACATATGATTGATGAGCAAGGGGTCAAGTAGTGACTATTGAATCTTATCAACAGAACCATGTCACCTACAGAGTGAGATGTGTCATTATATTTTTAATAACTGAACTCATAATTTCAAATATAGATAAGCATGTTAGATGTAACTAAGAACAAACAAATTGGTATGCCTTGAATTTTGAATTCCTATTACTCGTTTACTCGTTTGAAGTATAATTGTTTTGGGTCTTTGTTGTTTTGTTTTGTTATTGTGAGATAGGGTCTCATCAGGTAGCCTTATATATAACAGGCCTGGAACTTGCTATGTAAACCAAGCTGACATCAAACTCAGAGATCAGCCGCTTCCGACTCCCAGGCGCTGGGATTAAAAGCATGTGCCACCATGCCTGAATTAATTGTATATTTTTTTAATGTTTAAGAACAAAATGCCAGAGCAGTTAATAATGACCGTGGAAGTGTTTTGCTACAGAAATTAGACTAAGCAATTACTAATAAGTAGAGATAGCATTAACTAGAAACTGTCTGGAAGAATACATACTATTCCCTTTTGTTATAAAAGTTTCAGTAATGTGAACAGCCTAGATTAGATCAGAGCCCAATCTAATCTTTTTAGAAGCATTTGGGGGGGTGGTAACACTCCTGCCATTACATAAAGTAGCCTCTCGAAGCATTTAGCGTTTAGAGTCTTCATTCCCTTTAGACCATGCGTCTTCAGTTCTGTTTTCAGAGAGTAATTAGCATGCGGCCTAACGAAGCCCGATTGCTGGCTGTAAACAGAATGATAAGAGGATACTTTTATCATTTTTCTTCTGCCAAGGAGAAACCACAAGATAGGCAAGGGGTTTAGGAACTGACTTGTCATGCATTTATACGAGATGTTCAAACTAGATGAAATAGCAGCTATTACATTTTTAAAGGGCTGCTTGAACAAGAAACAGCCTTTAATGTAGCACTTTGCAGATTAAAATACCAGCACAGCAGCAACTGCTACCGCCAGAAAGTCTGCACAGACCAGAACCCCCTGAGGAAGCAACCACACAGTGTTCCTTAAGGGAGCTAAAATGTCTTAGCCGGGCAGTGCTGGTGCACACCTTTAATCCCAACACTGGGGAAGCAGAGGCAGGTGGATCTCTGTGAGTTCGAGACCAGCCTGGTCTACAAGAACTAGTTCCAGGACAGGCTCAAAAACTACAGAGAAACCCTGTCTTAAAAAACCAAATGAAAGAAAGAATGAAAGAAAGAAAAAAAGAAAGAAAGAAAGAAAGAAAGAAAGAAAGAAAGAAAGAAAGAAAGAAAGAAAGACAAAACCGTACGTGAACAATTAACCAAACCGTCCAAGAGTTAGGTGTTTCATTGTCTCCCAGACAAATAGAACGGGTTACTGGCAGTAGTGATGTCACCATGGGCTCTAAAGTGGTAAGCCTCGTCAGTAAGGTTGTCAAGTCAATTGGAATAACTGAGGTGTTCTCCCACATGGGTTAACATCAGCCAGCAGACAGGCTTGGGCTTGGATATGAACACATGGTAGAGGTTACAGTAGCCCAACATCAACAAAAGGCAAAGCCTGTCACTCCCTAAATAGCTTCTATCAAGATGCTGCTTGTGGAGATGAGGGATGTAGTTCACTGAATGGAGTTTTTACAGCATGCATGAAACTTCAAGCTCATTCCCCTGAAGAGTTTAGCCCCAGTAAGGTGATACATACCTGAAATACCGGCATTCCAAAGGCAGAGGCAGGAGGATCAGGAATTCGAGGTCATTCTCGGCTCTGGGGTGAGTTGGAAGCCAGAGCGGACTAGGGACCCTGTCTCAAAAAACAAACAAACAAAAAAAAAAAAAGCGCATGAATGTAAAAACAAATATTTTGGCTTTCCCAAAAAGTAGATTTGATAAAACCACTTCATTATTCCTTCATTATTTATTAATCAGCTTTTCTCCCTCTCCCATCTCCCCCTATCTCTTCTTTCTCCCCCTTTCTTCCTCTCCCTGTTTCCCCCTCTCTCTTTCCTCCTCCCCCTTTCTCTGACGTATGTGGTGTTTGTGTGTGGTGTATGTTCATGTGTGTGCACAGAGGCCAAAGGAGGTCCTGCTCTATCACTGGCCACCGTGGTTCACAGTCTCAGTGAACCTGAAACTAGGCTGGTAGCCAGCAGTCATGGGGAAGCCTCCTGTCTCCACCCCCACAACATTAGCACAACCCCACCTGGTTTTGTATTTAGGTGCTAGGTGTTAGAACTTAGGTCCCCAACCCCCATGAAGACATGTCTGAAACTACTTTGATTTATATATTTTGCCTGCATGTATGTCTGAGCACAGTGAGCATGCCTGGTGCTCTCAGAAGCCAGAAAAAAAATGTCTGATCCCCTGGAAATGCAATGATAATTCCTGATAGTAGTGAGCCACCATGCTGGTGTTGAGAATCCATCCAGAGTCCTCTGCAAGACAAACGAGTGCTCCTAACTGCTGAGCCATCTCTCCAACCGATCATGTTAACTTTGGGGGTTTGTTTGTTTGGGGGTTTTGTTGCTGTTGCTGTTTCCCACCCCCGAGACAAGGTCTCTCTACATAGCCCCAGCTGTCCTGGAACTTGCCCTGTAGACCAGAACTCAAGAGATCCTCCTGTCTCTGCCTCTTGAGTGCTGGGATTAAAGATGTGTGCTCATAAATTACATTTGAATTGAAAAAATCATAAGGAAAACCATTTCTGTTATTTAAGGAAGCTTCTGCATAGAAAACTAAAACCAATGTGAGTCCATTATACATAAGTGGCCCCTTAGGAAAGGTTGACCCTGCCTAGTGGCCTTCCAGCTAGGCACCTTCCTCCTCGGCCAGGTTTCTGATGATCTCCTTTTGAACTCACGGGTTTCATGGCAGCCAATCTTTTTACCCCCTTGCCAACCCTACTAAAAGTAAAAGCTCTTAGGGAGGAAAGAATTTAAAGATCTCTCTTTTAGCTTGTTATCTGTGAAAAGGAAAGAAAGTGGGAAATTAGTGGTGTGTACAGAAAAGGTCCTTTTAAAACTTATATTCAATGTATCAAAGGCAGAGACTTAAAGAGTAGTTTTTTCTGAAGCCTCAACACATAAATCTTCTTCTGCTGGTAAATCTAGCAGTACATTCTAATAAGGCGGCTTGGGTTCACAGTCTCCACTTATACAGACTAAACTCCCCCTGACCAGTTCTGTTTATAGTTCGTTTAATTAAATCTTTCCAGGGTAAAACACTTTAAATTGTAGTCATAAATTCAGCATTTTCAGTTTCTTCTTTTAAGCACATTAATGACCAACTCTGACAAGCAAAACATCCCCAAGTACTTGCAGACTGAATTAAATTTATAAACGTAATGAATCTCTTAAAGATACCAGTACAGTACAGTTAGCGAGACGTAAAACCCTCTTATACCTCCTAGCGATAGACCACAAATCTAAACTATCTGTTTCTCCACTGAACATTCCAAGCTGAAACCTGAAGATTAATCTCTCAGACACCCCACCATTTTAGACACTGCAAATACCACAGATATGAAATACATAAAGATTGTCCATCTCTTGCTAATGCTGTGTACTTGCTCTCTTGATCCTTCCATACTCATTTTCAAGTCTTCCAAAAGCTATAATGCATGTGTGTATACTAGAATGAAGAGACTAGGAACTGAACCTCAGATTGGGCGGCTGCTTCCATCCAGACAAGTTGCATTCATCTTTTGCCAGAGACTTTTTGCCCAGAGTAGGATGGGAGAGGAACTCCGAGGTGGGTGATTTTTCACACACACACACACACACACACACACACAAAGGCATGCCTTTGTCCTTTCAGAAAACCAGTCATTTACTCCAATCTAGGACCACAGCTGAAGTTTCTTCCCGGGAAAGACAAAAACAATGTCCACCCCTCCTTCTCAGGTTCAGATGACAAATGTCTTTGTTAGGGTTACAATGGCTGCGATGAAGCACCATGACCAAAAGCAACTCGGGGAGGAAATGGCTTATTTGGTTTACACTTCCATATCACCGTTCATCATTGGAGGAAGTCAGGATAGGAACTCAGACAGGGCAGGAACCTGGAAGCCGGAGCTGATGCAGGGGGCTTGGAGGGGGCTGCTTACTGTCTTGCTCCTCATGGCTTGCTCAGCCTGCTTTCTTATAGAACAGAGGACCACCAGCCCAGGGATGGCACCACCCACAAGAAGGAAGGTCTTTACCCATCAATTGCTAATTAAGAAAATGCCCTAAGGCTTGCTTACAGCCTGATGCTATATGGGTATTTTCTTAATTTAGGTTCCCTCCTCTTAGATGACTTTAGCTTGTGTCAAGCTGATATAAAACTGTCCAACACAACAAACTAACATATGATTTCACAAAAGTACACCTGGGAAACCAATGAGCTTGTTAGTCTTGTCCACAGAACAAGGAGGAAGAGGTTATGGACAAAAGAACACACGACTTTAAAGCAACCATCTTGGTGTGCTACCCAGCAGGTCTGATGACTTTCCCAAGGCCGCGTAGGTAGAGCACCCTTCCCTCTTTCTTCCCCACTTATATACCTATGCCCCTCCCAGAGACCCTGAGCAATTGGGGTAGAATTACATAGAAATGTTTGGGAGAGATGACTTGGTATTCAGATGGGGCTCCCGTAATTCTCCCTACCCCTTCCTTCCTAGAAGGAATGTCAACAGTCAACAAACCCGGCAGTGATGGTCTTTGGCAAACAGCACCAGCTGTACTCTTGAAGATCACAGCAGCTTGGCCCAGAAGATGGTCCTGTACAAGAAGACAAAACATGGTCCAGGAGACCACTGACTTTGTGAACCTGCCTGCTGGGTTAGGTTGTACGGCAGCTTCTCCTTGAGTTGCATGCCTGCTCTGTACTCTACAGTGTGTCTCCACATTGATTAGATTCAATCAACAGTTGTACTCACTGATTAAATTAAGCAATTTCCAATGTTTGTCTTTGCCATCTGTACAAGTTAGACGTTTGGTTGATGGCGTGTAATAGCTTTGAGGAAGGAATGAAGTCCGGGGAGCTATATGATACTGAATTCTGCTTGATGTGGGAATGAGGGAGGAAGGAGAGAGAGCCAGAGCCACTGTGTGCAAAGCGAGGACACGGGAGCCTGTCATACATGTGAGGAGACAGGAGCCTGCCATATATGTGAGGAGACAGGAGCCTGTCATACATGTGAGGAGACGGGAGCCTGTCATACTTGTGAGGAGATGGAAGCCTGTCATACATGTGAGGAGACAGGAGCCTGTCACACATGTGAGGAGACGGGAGCCTGTCATATATGTGAAGAGACAGAAGCCTGTCACACATATGAGGAGATAGGAGCCTATCACACATGTGAGGAGACGGGAGCCTGTCACACATGTGAGGAGACGGGAGCCTGTCATACATGTGAGGAGACGGGAGCCTGTCACACATGTGAGGAGACGGGAGCCTGTCATATATGTGAAGAGACAGAAGCCTGTCATATATGTGAGGAGATGGGAGCCTGTCACACATGTGAGGAGATGGGAGTCTGTCATACATGTGAGGAGACGGGAGCCTGGCATACATGTGAGGAGACGGGAGCCTGGCATACATGTGAGGAGACAGGAGCCTGGCATACATGTGAGGAGACAGGAGCCTGGCATACATGTGAGGAGACAGGAGCCTGTCATGCACTCGGCAGCTCATGCTTGGCAGGAGAGAGGATGATGACGATGGCCCAGGCTACCATCCTTGGCCATCACTCCTCTCCTCCTCTCTTCAAACCTTAACCTGGATTATAGCCTGTGTCACCTGCCACAGGGATGGTGGTGGTAGCCAAAGGTGTGTGTAGGGTCTCGTCTTGCTACTATATGGGAAGATGTACTACTTATTTCTAAAAGCCTATTATTCCAGAGGAACTCCTGAAGGTAAATCTTCCCTTTGTATTTCTTTGCAGATGGGCCTGAGAGTCCCTGTAACTACAAATTATATTTATATAATAAAATTCCTTTCCCTAACTCCTTCCTCTCCATGAAGCTCCTTTAGCTTGTTCTTCTTGCCCATCTCCTCTGCTTGTCTCATCTTTACCTTAAGATCTTAGTTTCGGTTGCTTTCAGTCTGTGCTTGCTCCTTCCTTTCCATACAAGTTCCCATATCCTTAATGAATAACCTCCCGCTTTGGCTTTCTGATGTTTTGACACAGGGTCTCATGTAGCCCAGGCTGACTCTGAACTCCTGCTGCCTCTGCTGCTACCTCCTAAATCCTGAGATTATAGGCATGTGACATCATATCCTGCTCACGCCCTTCTTGGCACTCTTTCTCCCTGGGCTCCACCAGGACAGGGTTATGTCTATATCAACGGTTAGATTTCCAACTGTGAATAAAAATGGTCCCCACAGGCTCAAGGGGAGTGGCACAGTTAGGAGATGTGGCCTTGTTGTATCACTCAGGGGTGGACTTTGAAGTTTCAGATGCTTGAGACAGGCCCATTGTCACGCTCTCTTCCTTTTGCCTGCTGACACAGATAAAGATCTCTTAGCTAACTTTCCAGCACCGTGTCTGCCTGTGTGCTGCCATGCTTCCTGCCATGATGATAATGGACTAAACCTCAGACTATAAGGCCAGCCCCAATTAAATGTTTTCCTTTATAAGAGTTCCATGGTCCGATTTCTCAGAAAATTAGGAAACAACCTACCTCAAGACCCAGCAATACCACTTTTGGGTATATATCCAAAAGATGCTCAATCACACCACAAGGACATGTGCTCAACTATGTTCATAGCAGCTTTGTTTTTAATAGCCAGAAACTGGAAACAAGACCCTAAACAATAGAGAAGAGGGTGCCTGAACAGGCCTTGCCCTGTAGCCAGACTGATGATTTTCTTAAACATCACCATAGAACCTCCATTCAACAACTGATGGAAACAGAGGCAGAGTCCCACATCAGAGCACTGGACTGAGCTTCCAGGGTTCGGTTGAAGAGTAGAAGGAATGAAAATATGAGCAAAGACCATGAAGGGTTCATCCACTGAAACTTACCTGAGCTGATGGGAGCTCACCAACTCCAGCTAGACTGGGAAGGAACAAGCATAGGACCAAACTAGTCCCTCTGAATGTGGCTGACAATTGTATGGCTGTGGCAGACTGAGGGGCCACTGGCAGTGGCACTGGGATTTGTCTCTACTGCATGCACTGGCTTTTTGTGAGCCTATTCTCTTTGGATGTATACCTTTCTCAACCTAGATGTAGTAAGGAGGGCCTTGGACCCTCCACAAAGCAAAGTGCCTTACCCTCTCTTAGAATTAGAGGGGGTTGGGGTAGGAGGGTATGTGAAGAGAATGGAAGGAGGGGAGGGAGTGGGAATTTGGATATTTTTTTAAAGATCTAATAAAAAAAAACTAAATTTTTCTCGACCAAAGAATGGATAAAGATGTGGTACATTTACACAATGGAATACTACATAGCAGAAAAAAATAATGACATGTTGAAATTTGCGGGAAAATGAATGGAGCTAGAAAACATCATATTGAGTGAGGTAACCCAGACCCAGAAAGACAAATATCACATGTACTCACTCATAAGTGGCTTTTAGACATGAAGCAAAGAAAACCAGCCTACGATTCATAATCCTGGAGAACTTAGACAACAATGTGGACACTAAGAGAGACATACATGGATATAATCTACATGGGAAGTAGAAAGTAGAAAAAAACCAAGATCTCCTGAGTGAATTGGAAGCATGGGGACCTTGGGGGAGGATTGAAGGGGGGACGGGAGAGACAGGGAGGGGAGCAGAGAAAAATGTAGAGCTCAATAAATATCAATAAAAATAAAAATAAAAAACATAAAAAAATGCAGATTATGATTTTGCCCTGTGTCAAAGCTACTGTAGACAAGGCTAGAAGTGTTTGTTTAGTATGTGTAAGGCCTCAGAGTCAATTCCCATTCCCAACAACAACAAAAGGAGCCTCCAAAATTATATTTTGTTATAAAGCTCAGTAGCAAAAAAACTTTCATTATTAATCTTACACTTATCAATAAACATTAGGATTTCCTTAAGTTTGTAACTGGTGTTTTCATATCATTGTTATACAACCACTACAAAATTAAATGGCTTGAAACAGCAACATTTGCTAATTTGCTCATTAACACGCATCTGGCTAGTAGTGGGGAGGACAGCTTGCTTCCTGGGCTGTAGGCCGTGCTTGAGTTGGATCTAGAGCATGTGTTAACTCAGTACTCAAGAAGCAGACTGAAATGCAAGAATATATTATTTTTTTTTATTGACTCAAACAACTTTAGCTTGAAACAAGCCTTGCTTCTAGTTTTTTCAGTCATTTGAAACAGTGCTCTCTTCCACCCAGTCAGTTTAAGCTTTATTTTTTGCTACTTACCTGCTAATGCTTAAATAAAGATTTTCAACTGCTGGAGAGAGAGAGAGAGAGAGAGAGAGAGAGAGAGAGAGAGAAGTGCATAAAGGCAGGAGTCAGGTATCTCTGAGGATCAAGAAGTAACATCTACATCCCAGATGTTAGGAAGAGCTGCCACCCACAACAGAGGAACAGCAGAATGCCACACTGCATAGTGGTAACGCCCCCAGGGGATGACGGGTCGTTGCCAGAACTGATGGGAATGTGAGCAATAAAACCCAATCTAATCAGAACAAACGACTGCTGTGCATCGTATAGCAGACAAAATCAGCAAGTAGCATGGAAATCTGAACGGGGCATGTTAGGGATGTGAACAGAGTCTGTGCTTTTGTTTCCCGGGTGACCAGACCCAAATAATCACACAGAAACTATATTAATTACATTATATGGTCCATGGTTCAGGCATATTCCTATATAGCTCTTACATCTTAAATTAACCCATTTCTATTCATCTATGTATCGTCATGAAGCTGTGGCTTACTGGTAATGTTATGGGGTCGTTCTCTTTCGGGGGCTACCAGGCACCTTCTTGACTCTGTCTCCTGTCTTCCTCTATCTCTGTTTGGATTTCCTGCCCGGCTTTACTCTGCTAAGCCATTGGCTGACATAGCTTTATTCGTCAACCAATAAAAACAACACATTTACAGAAGGACATCCCACGTCATAGGAAGAGGGCTATCCTTTCTGCAGAGGCCAGTTAGGACACACCAAAGGCCCCAAACTGTGTGTACCATTTGTATCACACACCTAGATATAGCTCCCAGGGAACCCTAGGGAAGCTTTAGGAATAACAGGTAAGTTTCTTGTCAATTTGGTAAAGTAGAGGCATGTCATGACAAGTTGAGAGGAGGTTAAGAGCACTGGCTGTCTTTCAGAGGACCAGAGGTGGCTCCTGGCACCCAAATAGTGGCTCACAGCCATCTCTAACTCTAGTTCCAGGGAATCTGATGTCCTCTTCTGAGGGAAATCTGAGGACCCTGTAGATATGTGATACACACACACACACACACAAACACACACACACACACACAGAGAGAGAGAGAGAGAGAGAGAGATAAAATACTCATATATATAAAATATAACTGTTTTTGAAAATAGATTAAATTGATTCCTAGAAGATAATTTTTCAAGCTGGGTGGCAGTAGTGCAGGCCTTTAACCCCAGCACTCAGGAGGCAGAGGCAGAGGCAGGCAGATCTCTGAGTTCAATGCCAACCTGGTCTACAGTGAGTTCCAGGACATACAGGGCTACACAGAGAAACCCTGTCTCAAAAGAAAGAGGAAAGAAAGAAAATAATTCTCCTTTATATATACCTTTAAGGGCTAAGATTCAGAGCAACAAATAAGGGTGATACAGAGCTTGAATGAGGTGGAAGTTTCGAAGAAACCTGTGTGTGGGAACAGAGGCAACCCTGGTGCACTGTGGGAGATTAGGTACAGAATACTCAGTAAGTCAGGATCTCCTAGAGGGTCGGGATAAGAAAGTTGGATTAAGGTACTTCCGTTCCAACAGTGTTTGTAATATGCAAATCAGTTTACAGCTGATTGGCTAAAGCAGAAATGATGTCAATGAAAGGCCACACCTGCCATATGTATTTTATCTCTCCGTTGATGCTTTATTCCAACCTTTTTCCCTGAGTAACAGTGGCTGAAAGGCACACATCTGCAGGCACCATTGTGAGCCATAGAGGAATACAGTGCTGTGTAGAGCACCCATGATTCATCCATGTTTCCTCTTGTCTGCATGTATGTCTGCCTTACGGGTGGATGCACCTGTCAGGCCTTTATTGAATTCTTATCTCAGGCTAACTTGTCCTTATATCCTTTACAAAAAGTCAGCTTTGGTTTTTAGAAGTAAAGCCCCATGTTTGACTGCTCGTTAGGATCATCCTTTGGAAGCCACAGGTATTAAATTGCTGGCAGTTAAGTGTCCAATTCAACTTCATCTTTAAACAGACCTTGTGGCTTTAACTGCACTTCTTGCAGAATAGTCCATCCAGGTATGTACAGATTCTTACGGCTCTTCTTTTCTGTCACTTCCCCCGAGGTGGCATCACTCAGTACTAGACAACTTCGTTGCTCTCCTGGAATTCGAGCCATTAAAGGTGAGAGGGGAGTGCCAGCTGGGCAGTGTGTCTGTTCTCACAGTCAGCATGTGTTTGTAGCTTGCCTTCCTTTGGTTACCTCTCAGTTTTGCTCAATAACTACTTCTTACTTAAAAATCTAGCCAAGCATGGTGCCCCCACCTATAATCCCAGCAGACAGGAGGCAGAAGCCATAGAATGGTAAGTTAGCACCAGCATTTTATGTCTGAACAGTACTAGTGCTTTTGGCTTTGCAGACACAGAGGCCGTCCTATCTGTTTTTCTACCTTGAGCTCAAAATACTTGTCATTTTTGCGTGTTTTCTTCCAAGCACTCCGATCAGTTTTTTTGTGGCTTTGGTTACTATCTGACGCAATCTCTAAATCTGCTTGTCTATACAGACACCTCTCCCAGTGTCACGTGTCAGCCAAACAACGCCAACAGCCACTGGTTTATTCCTCAGTGAAGGCCCAAGCTCCACGGACCCACGCCCTTTAGAAAGCACTTCCACAGCCCGGGAGCAACATGAACATGGCAACCTGGTATCTTTCTGTGTTTTCTATCCCTTCCTTCTAACTGGCTGTGTTGATGTTACGGTTCTAATCAACCCAGGTTAGCCTCACCCCAGGTTTCTGAGTTGTTCCTTATGTTCTCAATGTGTAGTCAACATACTTCTTCTAAGACATAAAAGTTGACATAAGCCTTGTAAGTAAGCACACTGCCATATGTTGTCTACCACTCACTTCTTGGGAACCTTCCATTCGTTCCTTTTTAAATATTTGGTTCTCTTTAATGTGGATGCAAATTTCTACAGCCTTCTGAGATCCTTGTTAACCCGCATCCCTTGCCTTTCCCATGCATGTCCCAAGAGGTCTTTATTTGCACCTCTGAAACAGCCCCTAAATGCCACTTTGGAGGAGGCCCTGGAGAGGCTCTGCTTCCTACCTTCTGTGTTTTTCAGACCCAATTAAGAAACTGACTAGTCTGGGCCTCAGTTCTCTCATTGACTTTGTTCCTTTACTCGTTACTATGTTACTATGACAAAACGCCTGAGAAAACAAACAGAAGACTTGGGGAGGGGTCTGTTTTGGCTCATAGTTGGTGGATTCAGTCTATGGTAATGGGCAAGCCCTGGGAGCAGCAATGTGAGGCTGGTGGGTACCTTGTATCCGCACCCACAAAGCAATAGAGATTAAAGCTGGAGCTCAGCTTGCTTTCTCCTTTTTATTACATCCAGGCTCGTAGCTCGTGGCGTGATGCCAGCTACAGTTACTACAGTGGATCTTCCCACCTCGTTTAACCTAATCTAGAAACTTCCGCCTAGGCGTACCCAGCCGTTTGCTTTCTAAGTGATCCTAGAGGCTGTCCAGTTTACAAGTGACGTCAGCAATCACAGCGGGAGGAGTGTGTGGGCGCGGGTGCGAGAGGCTCTACCCGTGTTCACAGGAATGTGAAACAGCTGATCACAATGCGCTCGTGCTCAGGAAGCAGACAGATGCATGCTGGTATTCAGCCTGCTTCTTCTGTGTATTCTTCTTAAACCCAGGATTCCAGCTCCCCGGATAGTACCGCCCACATCTAGGGTGTCTCTTCCCTCTGGCAAACCTCTAAGAAAGCACTCCTAGAGACGTCCAGAACTATGTCTCCTTGGGTGATTCCAAATCCAGTCAAGTTGAAACAATTAACTATCACATTCATCTATATATTGAAATGGTAATCTAACTAATATGACAGTTGTGAAAATTAAAGAGCTGAGCCGGGTGGTGGTGGTGCTCGCCTTTAATCCCAGCACTTGGGAGGCAGAGATAGGCGGATCTCTGTGAGTTCGAGGCCAGCATGGTCTACAAGAGATAGTTCCAGGACAGGCTTCAAAGCTACGGAAAAACCCTGTCTCGAAAAGCCAAAAAGAAGAAGGAGGAAGAGGAAGAGGAAGAAGAAAATTAAATAGTTAAAATAACATGTAAGGTACTCAGCATATAATACGGTGGTACTAAGCCTAACACACAGCATGGATTCAATTAGTCTCAAATATTATTAATAGTATTGGGGATATTTATTCACCCATTTAATAAATGCAGGGTTTAATCTAAATGAAAGAGACACAGGAACCAAGACAAACATGTAACACAGACCAGGCACAGTAGGGCATGTTTATAATCCCAAATCTCTTCCATCCTCACATGACCCTGACTTACAGACGTCTGGAGCTAACCCTAGACAAAAGTATTCAAGATATTATCTTATTTTAGATCAGCACTAAGGAATGAAGGCACAAGAATCAGGAGTTAAGGCTCTCCTTAGTTACACAGTAACTTTGAGGCCAGCCTGGACTACAGGAGACCCTGTTTAAAATAGAAGGTAGTATAAGTTAGTTAGTATAACATTGGTTATAATGAATGCTAGGAGCAGCTGGGGTCACTTTCTATAGCTGAGCTTCATGTCTGTCCTAAAAGTCTCAGGCTGCTTACTGTTCAAAATTGGTTTATTCTAGGTCTTTTCAGTTGCTTCAAGATTTTCTTTTCTTTTTTCTTTCTTTCTTTCTTTTTTTTTTTTTTGAAAAAGGGTCTCATACTGCAGGGCAAGCTGACCTGAAACTCCTTATGTAGCCCAGGCTAGCTTTGAACTTGGGGTGATCCTGCTGTGACAGAGAGGACAGGAGTATTATACCAAAATGCCACTTGAGAATCTCCCCTTCCTCTTACCTTCTCTCCTCCTTTCTTTTCTTCTCTCTCTCTCTCTCTCTCTCTCTCTCTCTCTCTCTCTCTGAGCCTGAGTCATCTCACTTAATATAATAATATCCATATCCATCAATTTTCTGAATTTTCATAATTCCATTTTTTACAGTTAAATAAAACCCTTTTTCTGTTTACAGATTTATCTGGCAATGAACATCTCGGCCTACTCCATTTCCTTGATATTTAAGGACATCACATCTTGAGGAAGGTTGTCTAGGCTGCAGTCTGGTTTAGAGATAATCCTGTATGACCCCCAAGCTATAATCTCTCCAAGCTGGCATTTGCTGAATACCTGTGTCCTCGTCTGTCTGCTCATCACAATCCCTCACGACCTTTTGCGTCCTACCATTTCCTTGTTATAACTCTTTAAGTAGCTGTTTTTCTTTTTCAGCCGATTTTCACTCCCCTCTGAGGAAGCGCAGACATGGAGACCAATCAAGCTGCGGGCTGGGATGTAGCCGAGATGACAGAGTTCTTACCCGGCATGCACGAAACCCTAGGTTTAACCATCACCACCAAGTAACCTGGGCATGGAGGCTCACACCTGCCATCCCAGAGCTCTGAGGGGAAGGCAGGAGGATCGGGAGTTTAAAGCCATTCATGCATTACATAGAGAGTTGAAGGCAGCCTGGAGTATATGAGATCCTCTCTCAGAAAACAAAATAAGGGGCTGCTGAGATGGCTCAGGGATAAAGAGCAGATGCAGAAGACCCTAGGTTCAATGCTCGGAACCCGTACAGCAACCCGCGATCATCTGGAACTCCAGTTCCCGGGGACCCAAAGTCCTCTTCTCAGCTCCTGGGACGCTGGGCATGCATATGTGCCGGCAAGTGAAACACATGAAGTAAACCGCGAGTGTAACAATAAAGATGAAAAGTCTGCCTGTTCTCTGGAGCCCGCGGGGGTCTGGGCCTCCTGGGCCTCCTCTGCCCCGTGGTGTTCCACACAGGCGGTTTGGGTGGGACTACAAAAGTCTCAAATGGCAGTTCTTCCTGGGACTTGGTCTCCTGATTTCCGATGAAAATTGGCCTAAATCCTTTCTATCCTCAGATTACCCAATGTTTATCAAGGTAATCTGGAGCTGATCCTAGATAAAAGAAAAAAAAAAGTATGTAAGATATTACCTCCTTTCTTCAGATAAGGTTTGATCACATTTTATCTTATTTTCCTGTTCTTAGGTTGCTGTCCAGCTTGGAGAGTGTCTATACGATGATGTTGTGGGAGGAATGGGACACAGCGAAGCTTTCCTGACTGGCACTGGAGCCAGGCTTGAGTTCAGAACAAAACTTTGTCCTCTAACATGCTGTTTTGAGATTAGACCGGATCACAGATGCTGATGTTGGCCTTGAATCCAGTGACCTGCACGGGGATCATCGGAGGACCAAAAAAAAAAAAGTCTAGGGAAAGGAAAAAAAAACATTGGCTAATATTTCACAATATCATATTGCTACATTTGTAACTATTTACACTTTGTAAATGTACTGGGTCAGCAAGGAGGATAAGAACCAGGGAGAGGGCTTTTCACAAGTACATCCTTATTAACTGAGCCAACTATGGATTGCATTGGTCTACAGCCAGGAAACCAAAGTGACTGACCATATAAAATGGGTAATATTTTGGTGTGGGAGGTCCTTCTGTCCGTGTGTTGCTTTTATTGGTTAATGAATAAAGAACTGCTTTGAGATTATGGCAGGGAAGAACTGAACTAGGCAGGGAAATCTAGGCTGTATGCTGGGAGAAAGAAGGGCCGAGTCAGAGAGATGCCATGGAGCCGCCACAGGCCGAGGGAGATTGATGTGCTGGAACTTTGCTGGTAGGCCACGACCTTGTGGTGATATACAGATTAATAGAAATGGGTTAAATTAATATGTAAGAGCCAATAAGAAGCTCGAGCTAATGAGCCAAGCAGTGATTTAATTAATATAGTTTCTGTGTGATTATTTTGGGGCTAAGCGGCCAGGAACCAACAAGCGGCACCCTCCTCCAACAATATTTAGTAAGAGAAACTATGAGCTATAATAAGCAATTGACTAAGACATGTAGAACCCCAAAGAACACCCAAACCTGTGCCTGAGTACTAAGGACACATTTAGTGAAGCCAGGGATCTTCCCCAAGGGTAGGATTTACACCTCACTAGAGAAGGTGTGGCTACAGACACTCGTGGAAGCCCACGGAAGTGGATCCATTCCTCCTTGACTAAAGGTCAGAGAGTTTAAACCTATTCTTGTGCCTTCTGGTTATTGACAAATTTGACTTAAGGTGTGGCTATTAGCAAAGATATCTTGACCTAGGGTGGTTACTTGGTGTTTTGGTATTTAGATGGTAAATATTTTGTTCCTTGTATCACGATAAAAAGAAGTTCTTGCTTCCTTCCCCTTTTATGGATTGGGGTATTTAAAGATCACAAAAAAATAAACGTGGACAGATTCAGTATTTACTGGGTTGATTTCCTGGTACTGTCCTAATGTCTCTGTATTTTGTATATCTCTTTATTCTACCTAACATTTCTAACCCACACACCCCTACCCTGGAACGTACAAACCATAATGGCTGGACCCGGATGAATGTCACCCCCATGTGTGGCCACAATAGACACTGGAAAAGGAAATTAGACAGAACTCACTCAGAGGCTGGTAGGCAGAAAGTCATTGCTGGAAGTGATTACAAGAAATGCTTTCCCAAAATGCACTGTGGCTGAGACAGGATAACCAATGTCAGTTTGTCTGCGAGATTCAGTGGAAAACCACCAACCAGGCTGCTACTGAAACCTGATTTTAAAAAAAACCTGGCTCATTTCATGTCCACTCTCCAAGGACTGCTGTCAACCGCAGAGTAGGGGTCATAAAAAAAGAAAACAACAGCATGCAGATCTCAGAAGAGATGGTGTCTCAACTTTCCATCCTGCATTCTACTGGCAATTCGTAACATAATGCCAGAGGCAAAAGAGATGTCCTTATTGGGTTTTGTTCTATCGAGAGGCAATGAAATGTGAATTTGGAACTGAGGTGCAATAATTAATAACTGATGTGTGAAGTAAACTCAGTGTTAAATGTATTAGCAGAGTCTCTCGAAGAGTTTAATGCAGGGCTGGAGAGATAGGTTAGCATTTTACAACACCACACTGAAGACCAAGCTTCTCACACATGTGCCCTCAATGTACAAACCACACCCAAATCATAGCAGTCCTGGAGAAGTTAATGGCAAGAGACTGAGGCAGTCTCTTCCTCTTGGTCCTGTTTTCTTTCTGCTACTGTCATGCTGAACCCAACAAGAATTTGACCAAAATCCTGTTCTCTCTCTCTCTCTCTCTCTCTCTCTCTCTCTCTCTCTCTCTCTCTCTCTGTGTGTGTGTGTGTGTGTGTGTGTGTGTGTGTGTGTGTGATTTTGTTTCATTTGAAACAGGGCCTCACTAAGTAGCCTTGGCTAGTCCTGAACTCAGACTGATCTTTCTGACTCAGCCTCCCAGCTGCATAAAACCACAGTCAGTTCTTGACTAATTGCCTGTACCTAAAATTCACTCCAAGACCTAGAACTGGTTTTCAGTGTGAAGAAGTTAAAAATTACCTTCTCCATGATGCCACAGCATAAGCCCTAATACCCACAAAATTGCTACAGAGAAAAAAATTATCACAAGATTGCTAATATACTGTATATAGAATATACTACTTGCTCGATAAGTCATGGTTGTTATTAAATGACAATCTCCATTGCCCAATCCAAATATAATAAAAGTCATGGTTGATGTGCCATTAAAACGCTTTTGTATTTGAGGAATGCACTGCTGATACACTTTTATAACAGATTAATACTTCAATGCTAAAGTTACACAAACACCCACACACTGTCTGTTAAAAAAATCATCTTTACTGAATGAACAATCCATAAACAGAAGTCAACTCTTCATGGATCAATTTTCTCTTCACTTCCCACCATTTCATTTGGATTCTTGAACACAGCTTTTATGTCTTTAGATAAAATCTGCTTCCTTTCAAATTGTTCAAAGCCAAACACAAAACACTGTATCTTTTAAAGGTACAAAAATAGGTCCTAGGACACAACACTGTGCCAATGAAGAAGGCACAGCTCTGTTATCAGGTCTTCTGCATGGGCGATGAGAGACTTGGAAGATCCCCAGCAGTGACCACAAAAAGTTTATGCCTTTTTGCAGAAATGAACAATATGCTTACTTCTCTATGGTTTTCATGTACGGAGTTTCAAATCTTCTGCAGAAACCAAAAAAAATGAAGCCCAACTACTGTGGCAACAGAAGCAGAGGTAGAGAAGAAATTTAGACATTGGCTCCCTAAAGTACTTAAGTTAGTTTCCTAGTATCATTTGTTAAAGCTGCCATTATAAAGTACTGCACGCTAGGTAGCTTACAGCTATGGGAATTTATTGTGTCACTTTCAGAGGTCAGAGTTCAAAAGCAGGCATTGGGAGGGTCATGTGGTCTCTGTAGTCAGTAAGGAAGGATCTGTTCCAGGGCTTTGCTGGTTCCTGTTCATCCCTTGGTTTGTGGCCAACCATAATTTCAATCTTCGCATGGCATTCTCTCTATATGCATGTCTGTCTCTGTGTTCAAATTTATCCTCTATTTGAGGACACTGATCATGTTGGATTAGAGTACACCTTAAAGATGACCTCATCTTGAATAGGCTGTACTTAAATACCTTGTTTCCAAACATAGTCATTTTCACAGGTTAGGGGATGTTGCAAGAATTTGAAAGAGACACAATTCAACCTGTAACTAGCACTATTTTCTTCTTCCTTTTAACTTTGCCAAATATAATGGTGCCCGGCAACTCTTCATTCATTTGTTCAATTAACAATTAACACAGGCCAAACTCTGTACTCGGTATTGACGGCCGACAAAGACAAGCTGGACTCAGAGACCCTGTCCTTGAGAGTTATACTTTGGAGGGAAGCAAAAACACATTTACTATATTGGTTAAGTATTGTTGTTGAGGTAATGTAGCTACGTATTGTAATAAAATGTTTTGTTAGTCTTAGTAACAGTGTGTCAAGTGATGTATCAGACACAGGCTTGGAGGACTCAGGGAGGCGCTATATCTGTAGTAGAAATAAAGAATGTTTTCACAAATTCAGGAGCATTTTATTTGGATCCAAACTGGTATGATGAGATATATACTTTAGGTAGTTCAAAGATGATTGCAGTGAGCTGTAGATCCCAAAGAGCATTCCTCTATCAAAAGAAAATCCAGCACAATAAAGAGTAAGAAACAAATTGCAAACTCCAGGAGGGCTGGGGTTTTGTTGCTCTACTTAGCTGTTTTCCTATCTTCTTTGCACACTTCTGCTTCATTCAATAAGCAACTGCTACGCTGGCCCTAGTGGTAAAGGCGCCTGTAACACCAGGTACTCCTGGAGCTGAAGCGGGATGTATAAAGACATTCCTGGCCTACAACGTAAGTTAAAGGCCACCCTAAGCAACTTAACAATATCCTCTCGACAGATAGATAGATAGATAGATAGATAGATAGATAGATAGATAGATAGATAGATAGATATAGAGTATAGATATATAAATAGAGTATAGATATATATATGTATATATATATATATACACACACACACATACTCTCCCTCCCTCCCCCCTCTATATATAAATATGAATAATATAAGCACATAGGCGATGCTAGGATTCAGGGATGGGGTCATGGGAATCAAAAGTTATTCTCAGTTCTTCATGGAGAGAAGAAGTCAGGGCAGAGATTCAAAGCAGAAACCTGGGGACAGAGCTGAAACAGAGACCATGGAGGAGAGCTGTTTACTGGTTTGCTTCCCCTGGGTTTGCTCAGCCTGCTTTCTTATACAACCTGCCTAGGACCACCTGCCTAGCGGTGGTACCACCTACACTGGCCGGGTCCTCCCACATCAGTTATTAATCAAGAAAATGCCAACAGGCTTCTGGACAGGCAACCTGATGGAGGCCTTTCCCGGTTGAGGTTGCTCTTCCCAGATTAACTCCAGTTGATAAAAAAACTAATCGATATCCTCTAAATACACCTCGTGTAATAGATCAGAGTGAATAAACTGACGATGTACCTACAGTATTATGAAACGCCGGGAAGTGCTGAATTAGCTGGTACTGGACCGGTCTTCTTCGGAGCTAGTGCAAAAGCACCCGCGCCAAACAGAAGAAAAGGCTAAAGGGGGTGGTGTCCGCTCTTTCCCGAGCAGGGGACTCCGATTCACGCCGGACTGCGGTGGCTCTCCTCCTGTACGACTCATGAACTCTCGGTGTACTGGGGTACACCGCACTGGCCCCAGACCGTCCTCACACTGTTGGGGAAGAACCCTGGGCGCGCTCTTGTGCCCCGGTCCCCTCGATCACACCGCCAGAGCGCCCGCGCGCCCGAGCCTAGCAGAGCGCGCACTCGCGAGCTCCCCGCAGCCCCGTGCTCATCCGGGTCTCGGCGAGCCTCAACCAATGGAAGCCGCTCCCAGCGCCCCCCCCCCCAACCGGGGGAGCTGGGCTCCGCCTCCTGCCCCTCCCCCCGAGGCCTGCAGCCCCCTGCGATCATCCTTGGAGGTGGAGGACACCCGCCGAGGCGGCGAGCCTGGCTCCCCGGCGAGCACTGAGGTCCCGAGCGCCCAGCGGCCTCAACCGGTCCAGAAGCGCCCGGCACCGCCGCTCACGCCGGGGTCCGGGCCGGCGTAGTAAACACACTTCAGAAACGTGAGGTGCCGGTGGTCACGTGGGGCGCGTGCCGGCCAATGAGGAGCCGGGGGCGGGGCGGAGGCCGCTGACGCGGCGAAGTCACCCGGGCAGCCTCGGGACCGGTGACCGGGCCGTGCTAAGCGAAACGTCCCGCGAGCCGGCCTCGGAGCGCCCGCCGACCGCGATACGAGCTACCTGCCCACTCGGGGGGGCGTACGGGGACTGCGTGTCGGTCGGTCGGTGGGAGACCGCTTGGGGCGAGCCACCGTCTCCCCCCGCGGGCCGCCTCGCTTGGGCGAGGTCTCCGTGACGAGCCTCCAGGGGCGACTGCGGCCAGCTCGGGCCGTCGTGGCGGCTCGAGTCCCGCGCGCTCGCTTGCGCTCCGGGGGTCGCAGGCCCTGGAAGGTATGCGTGTCCTCCGGACGCCGGCCGTGGGCGCGGGCTCCTGAAGGACGTCGCCAGTGGACCACAGCGCCTCGGCAGCCTCCATTCATCTGCCAGCTGCGCGCTCGCCGCCTCCGCGCCTGGCCTGGGCGCCGCCTCCTCCCGTCCCCCCTCTGCCGTCCCTTCCCCGCTCCTCGTGTGCGGAGGTTCTCCTGGAAGCGCAGGTGTCGGTTATGAGCCCGGCTTCTCTCCCTTGAAGCTCTCGGTAGAGGAAGTCGGGGTGACCCTCCGCGCCCACATCTCGCCCCCGGCATGGGGGTGAACGCCGTGCACTGGTTCCGAAAGGGACTCCGGCTTCACGACAACCCCGCCCTGAAGGAGTGCATCCAGGGCGCCGATACCATCCGCTGCGTCTACATCCTCGACCCCTGGTTCGCCGGCTCTTCCAACGTGGGCATCAACAGGTGGCGGTGAGTCCAAGAGCGCTGGGGAAACTGATCGCGGTGTACACGAATCGGGGCTTGATGAGTTACTAGCAGATCTGAGATTTGGTTTTTTAGTCCAGGGACCGAATTGCTTACATCGTTTAAGAATCGTAGATGTGGTCATTGCTTAATGGTAGAGACTTAGTATTAAATAGAATTGTGGACCTGGAATGCCATCGGTAAGTTATGTGTCTGTGTTGATGGGAACTCTTTCCATGATTCGTGAACTATAAGTCATCGGGAAATAAAACACTCCCAGACCTCGATTCCTTTGTCCTAGGAAAGGGTTGTAATCTTTACTGTTGACGTGTGTGTCTAGGTAACTCATAATGCGGAGGAAAAAAACCATTCATTTATTATAGCCGGTTCCAGATCCAGCTCTCTTCCCCCTTGAGGTTAGAGGAGGAAAAGCAAGGGAAAAGATTACCTGAGTTCTCTTTGCTCAGCGCGCGCGCGCGCTCGCTCTCTCTCAACTCCTCCTTGTGGTTGACAAGATTAAGCACAGTTTTTTTCTTTCACGGTAAAATATAATCCTTCTAGGGAATCTACACTGGAAGAAACCCCTCAGGACTTTTTAGGAGCTGTTCCTACAAAAACAGGATAGATGATTGTGCGACTGAAGAGTTTGGCAGATGTGTTGATAGTGGCTGTGCGGGGTGTAGCTTTGAATGGGGGGGTGTGTGAACGAAGTCAGTGCTCTTTAGGCTTCTGTCTGTGAAAGGAAAAATATATGTATATATACATAGTCTTTTAGGTGATGAGACGTGCTGCAAAGAGACGAGGTAAACAGGAGTAGAGATGGAGCCACAATCTAAAACACTGTTAGGTAGCTGGGCATAGAGCTCACTGGAAGAGTACTCGCCTAGGATGTGTGAGGTTCAGTCCTCAGAACCATGGGGAAAACTGTCAGTTGGTGTACAAAGAGTGGAGAACGTGACAGCAGGTTTGAAAGAAGTGATGGGATTGTAGCTATCTAAGTTCCAGGAAAGTTTCCCATTCCAGGAAAGGGCCCTGAGGTGACAGTGCACTTGATCTTTGGAAGGAGCAGCCAGTCAGAAGGACTGGAGCAAAAGGAGTGGGGGAAGCAGGATAACGAGGTTGTAGTGGTAATAAGTGTAATGAATAGAGCTGGATACGCAGTTGTGAGGTCTGCGAGTTTGCTCAGAGTGAAGTGAAAGTGATCACAGGATTAGGAGCAGAGAAGTGGTGTAATCTAACTCAAGTTAGTGCACACTGCATCGGGGGATGGAGAGGGACAAGGAGTGAGAAGACCTCTTAAGAGACTGAACTTATGCAGATGCAAGGTGAAAATGGCTCTCACAGAATGTGCTGGCAAGTTGGCTGTGTGGCTGAGCGGAACAGAAGGGGCTATGTTTCCATAGTCAGAAGATGACAGCAACCCAAATGCCCATCAGCTGATTACTGGACTTCGTAATGTGGTGTATCTTTGTACTAGTTACTTGACCATAAAGGAAGGAACTATTGATAAATGCTGTAAAATGTGTGGGTGAACCGTGAAAGCATGCTAGTGAAAGAAGCTAATCATAAAATTTCATATATTATATGGCTGTGCTTGTATGAAGTATCAACAGTGGGCAAATACACAGGGACAGAGAGCAGTTAAGTGATGACCTAGTCCTGGGGAAACTGGGACGTTTAGAGAGTGTAGCTGTGGGCACAGAGGCCATCCAAACGTCCTGGGAAGGTAGGGCTGCACACCTCTCACAGCCACTGAACTCTGCTGCTTCTCTCTTCAAGGCGGAGCCCAAATGTCACTTCTTCTGTTATACCTTCATTATCTGTCTAGGGTGACGCACTCTTATGGACTCTATACTGTGTGTGGTGTTGCCTCTTAAACATTCTTAGGATGTACTGCTTTCGTTAATGAGTATTTGGTATCATTGTCTGGTTTGGGTTACTATAACAGAAGACGTTACAGTGGGTAATTTACAAATAAAAGACATGCATTTCTCAGTACTAGAGTTTGAGATGATCAAGATGAGAGCACCAGCAGAGCTGATACCTAGCAGGAGCGTTTTACTTTACAGATGGCTTGTTCTGTATGTTCTTACGTTGTGAAGGAAATGAAAAGGTTCTCGCAGGCCTGCTGATGGGATTAGCCACACCAGTGGGGGTAGAGCTCTCCTAGATTGCCCCATAATACCACCACATTGAAGATTAGGTTTCGTCATAAGAATTTGTGGGGATGGAAATGCAACATTCAGACCATAGCAGGTGTAATATGTGTTCATTTCTCTCTTCCGTTTAACAGATTGTACCTTCCTGAAGATAAGCTATAGTTTCATTTCATCAAAAATCAATTCCCTCTTCTTCCTATTCTAAGTTTTAAGAATTTAAGAATAAGTTGTAAGTCAGTGCTATACAAATGGCTCCTAAACATAATAAAAATTTAAAGAAACCACATGAAGATTTATTAAATAGAATACAGAAACACTTTTTGAAATATACTTTAGACCCATCTCAGGAATGCAAGGATAATTCAGTACTGGAAATACATTCATATAAATTATTGGTAATTAGTTAATATAAATAAGTCAAAAAAAATATTTCCAGAGATGTTGAAAACACTTAATAAAGTCCAACATTCATTCTTATTGGTTATAAGCCAAAAACAAAAGGATACTTGGTGATATGGAAAAGCAACTCAAAGTCTCGTGCTTGATGGGTAATACTAAGAACCTGTCAAGTCTGGAGCAGGATGAAAGCTGTGTCAACATGATATGTCACCGGCACTCTGCAGTGTAAGGACCATAGACATGGGGCGGGGGGGGGGGGGGGGGTTACTGCAGTCTTTAGATGAGTTGACAATGTATGTTGAAATATCCAAGGTCATGTGGTAACAAATCAGAGGTGTTGCTGGATACATTATGTCTTAATCTAAGATACAGAAGATTACAGTAAAATGTAGTTGAACAGTATCCATTTCATAAGGTCTCCTTTTCCTTGTTTGTAAATGGAGGCTGTGCTTTGTTTCCCAACCTCCCAGACTCAAATAATCACACAGGAATTATATTAATTACAACTCTGCTTGGCCTATGACTCAGGCATATTCCTAGCTAGCTCTTACATCTTAAATTCCCATCTGGCTATATTCAGCCCTGCTATAGGCCAAAGGAACTTCTTTATTAACCAATGTCAGTAAAACATATTCACAGCATACAGAGGGAAATCCCACATCACTTGTTCTCCTTTAAGTTCAGTGATCATTTTTGAAGACAGGGTGTGAAGGTTGTCAGAGCCAGAGGCAGTAGTTATCTGAAGCAAGGCAGTATTTGCTGGACACAGCAATGTCTTACCCTAGAGCTAAGATGAATGCAGATGCAGACAATACCGTGTATATTCTTCTTGAGGCTGCTATTTAATAGTGTGGGGTGAGGGAGGATGCAGCAGTCGGATTTCATCAGCTGTGAGTATTTTTCCCAGCAAGATAAGTTTCAAGGTCTTCCAAGCCCTGTCACATGCTTCTGCCCTTCTTCCTCTCCCTTTCCTCTATTTGTCCTGCACCTCTGGGATTCCCTCGGTTCTTCTCTGCTGTCTTGTCGCCAGAATCTTGTCATTTCCTCATGGTCATGGAACTATCTTGAGAAAGCTAATTTCTTTAAAATGTAAACTCAGAGTAGGAGACTAGTTAAAATATGGTTGAAGTGGAGAACCTCTTTATAGCATGTATCCTTATAGTGATATTTATGTTTTAATAAATAAAGCTTGCCTGAAAATCAGAGGGTAAAACTAAACCACTAGAGGCCAGGCATACACCTTTAATCTAAGGATTTGAGAGACAGAAGCAGATGGATCTCCGTGAGTTCAGTACCATCCTGGGCTACACAAGATCAATGCAAAAACAGATCCAGGTGGTGGTGGCTCACACTTTTAATCCCAGTACCAGGGAGTCACATGACTTTTATCCCAGCACTAAAAGGCAATATAAGACAGGAGGAGAGGTTCAGGACTCAGTCTGTAGTCAGTCGCTCATCCTTGGTTGAGGTAAGACTTCTCTGGTGGCTTGACTGTTTTGCTTTTGTGATCTTCACCTTGAACCCTAATCTGTCTCTGGGTTTTTATTATACATGCTACATATCCCTGAAAACAATAAAAGATTAGTAAGTTCAACTATATGTTATATAAATATTGTACATGCCAATATCAACATGCTAAAGAAAACATATAAGACATGCTAAGTGATACAAGTATATATGGTTAAAGTTTGAGTTTCTTAACACAGAGACCTCTGTACATCATTGGATTAGGAATCATGCTACCTTACACCTTACTCAATCTAGAGTATAGTATAGGCCAAGTTGGCAACTGCTTGGTTTGAATTTAGGACATTAAATGTCCAACATATGGACATGTAATCCTAAATGTTACAGTGCTGAGAGATGGCCCTTTACACGGTGATGAAATCATAAGGGCTATGATATGAACATGACTTCCTTTCTTTTGTTTTCCTTCCACTTTCTCCAGTGGGACAATAAAGCAAGAAGGCACTTACCAGATGTTGGTCCCTGGGTCTCAGACTTTCTGGACTATAAGCTGAGGCTGTTTGTTTGTTTCCTTGCTGCCCAGACCCAAAATTGTTGTCAGGGTTTTTGTCCTGCCCAGTTTCCACAGTCGTCGTGTCCCAAAGAAATCACACAGAGGTCTACATTAGTTATAAACTGATCGGCCCATTAGCTCAGACTTCTTATTAACTCTTATAACTTACTATTCTTGCCTATGTTAGCCATGTGGCTCAGTACCTTATTTCTGTGGCTGCCACAGACTGCAGAGGAATGGGCTTCCTTCTTCCCAGAATTCTCCTGTTCTCATTGACCCACCTCTATTTCCCGTCTGGTTGTCCCACCTTTACTTCCTGCCTGGCTACTGGCCAAATAGCATTTATTTAAAATATAATTGACAGAATACAGACCATTCATTGTCCCACACCACAAAATAATCACACAGAAACTATTAATTGTAACACTGCTTGGTCAGTGACTTTAGCTTATTCCTAGCTAGCTCTTACCTCTTAAATCAACCCATTTTTATTATTCTGTGTATCGCCACAAGGTTGTGGCTTCTTGGGTAAAGCTCTGGCATCGATCTCCTTCAGCAGCTACATAGCTTCTCTCTGACTCCACCTTCTTTTCTCCTCTATCTCTGCTTGGAATTCTCACCTAGCTCTATTCTGTGCTGCAATAGGCCCAAAGCAGCTTCTTTATTAACCAGTGGTAATAAAACATATTCACAGCATACAGAGGGGAATCCCATATCACTGAACTGTGAGCAAAATGTCTATAAATTATGGATTTCCCAGTCTTTGGTGATCCTGTTATAATTGCACAAAATGTTCAAAAACGATAACTTTTTCCTAAAGGTTTACATAGTGAATATTTTAGTCTTTGTAAACCGTAAGTAGAGTTTTATGTTTTACCCTTGAAAAATACAAAAATGGTTTTTATCTTACAAGCCATACAGAAGCAAGCAGTGGGTTGTATGTGTTCCTTTTATGGACTGTGACTTACAGATCCTTCTATGACTTGTTCCTTATTTCTTTTAGTGAGTACTTTTGGCTTTGAATGGTGTTCGTTTTTATTTATCTGATTAATCTTGGCTTTTCCTTTTTCTTTGAATACTGGTTCCTCTTCCTGATACTTCTCTTTGGAGGGACAGACAAGAAATCTGCAGACAGCATTAGAGATTGAAAACAGAGCCTCACACAGGCTACACATGTGCTGTATGGCTGAGCTACATGTCCAGCCCACTCAGTAATTTTCTGAGATAGGAGCTCACTAAGTTGCTGAGGTTTGCCTTGAACTTTGAATCCTTCTGCATCAGTCTTGCAAGGAGCTGCAATTTCAGGCCTATGCTACCTGGTCTAGCTTATATGACTCTTCTATAGCATCCTGCTTTGAGTTGTTAATCTTTGATAACAAAACATGATCTCCTCACATTTATTGTTATCACTGACTTTAGAATTTTATTCTTGCCTTTTCCTCTATATTTTTCTTTTTCTATTTTTTAAAGATTTGTTTATTAATTATGTATACAGCATTCTACTTGCATGTGTCCTTGCAGGCCAGAAGAGGGCACTAGATCTCATTACAGATGGTTGTAAGCCATCATGTGGTTGCTGGGAATTGAACTCAGAACCTCTGGAAGAACAGTCAGTGCTCTTAACCTCCGAGCCATCTCTCCAGTCCCTCTTTTTCTATTTTTAAGTGAATTTTTATCCTTACTGGCCTTTTTATTTATATAAATTGACAATTTTATATATTTTTATTTTTTTAGTAGTGGTTACTTTAAATTTCTAACAGCATATTTGCATTTAATTTTATCATCTTATCAATTAAGAATTAAGCAGTGTCTGTAATCTTACCCTCTATAAGATAAACCTATTAACACATTTTCTTTTCCATCTTTTGTCTCTAAGTTTTAGTTCTATATTTTACTTTATTTCTAGAATATTTTCACCAGTTAAATTAAACATTTGTGGCCATATTAGTCATAATTGTTTTAACTCTTTGATGATGACCACCATTTATGTACCACTTGTTGATATTTTTGAGCCCCAGACATTCCCATTGATTATTTATTTTCCTTTTCTCTGGATTTCTTTTTGTTCTTTGCACATTGGGGCAGAGTGCTCATTTGTTTTGACATAGGCTCTCACCACTACGTAGCCTAAGTGACATTGTGGCAATCCTCCTGCCCTAGACATCTGAGAGCCATATTATAGGTATACACTACCCACCATTCTGGCTGTTCTTTGGATTTCTAAATAGTCTTAAGATTTAGATGATTTCAGGGCTTTTAAAACAACAGCTTTTTATAAAAATGGTATATCTTTTTAACAGAAGCCAAGCAAATCAAAACAGTACAAAGAGACTTAAAAACTTGATTTATCAACTAGAATTGCATCTTCAATACTGTGCAAATATTTTATATGTCTCTTCATGCACATTTAAAGGTAGAGGTTTGTGTAGAAAGTAAAGTTTGAATAGGGAAATAAATATGGGCTCATATTATATATGCCATTAAAAAGGAATTTAATGCCAAGCATGGTGGCCTATACCTGCAGTCCCAGCACCTGGGAATTGGAGGCAGGAAGATGAGGATTTCAAGGTTGTGCTCACTACATAGGGAGTTTGAGGCCAGCCTGAGCCAGGTGAGACTTTACCTCAAAAAGCAGGCTGCAGAAATGTCTCAGATGTTCAGAAGGATCTGAGTTTGGGTCTCCAGCCTCCATGCCACTCATGTGTGAAAACAGGCAGATACCTGAGATTGGCTCCGGGTCCAGTGAGGGAGCCTATGTTAAAAGTGAAAGTGCTGGATGTGGTGGCACAGACTAATCTCAGCTCACAAAGGGAGGAAGAGCTTTGTGCATTCATTGAGGCCAGCCAAGGATACATAAAAGAGAGACCCAGTCTATTAGATACATGAGGAAATCTGGAAGACATTTGAGCATGTGCCTGCACACACACAAGCATGAACACACCTGTAACACACACATAAACAAGGGAGACAGAAAGAGATCTAATTGTATTGAACATGAGGAAGTAAGATACAGGAATTGCTCAACTTGGAATAAATGAATACAAGTATCAGAATTATTATTTTATTGAACTGTAAAATTGGTGTTTGACGGGCAATCACATCATCACCTCAGTTGCTTAGCAGGGCAAGCTTAGTTAGTAGTAGAGCCCTTGCCTTGTTTAATGCTCAGAACCACCCCCACAGTAGACAGACAGACAAACAGACACACACACACACACACGAATACACACTTGGAGTTTTACTCCTGAAAATAATAGCCAGGCATGATGGCACACTCCTTTAATCCCTGCACTCAGGAGGCAGAGGCAGGTGGATCTCTGAATTTGAACCCAGTCTGATCTACAGAGTAAGTTCTAGGACAACACAGAGAAACCTTGTCTCCAAAACTCAAAATAATAACTAACTAACTAAATGAATGGATGAATAAATAATATGCTTGTTCCCTTATCTACAGGGATACCTTCCAAGATGCTTCCGGGTGCCCCCAAAACACCACTGAATATATAAACACACACACACACACACACACACACACACACACACACACATATATCTTAAGAGGTTGTTAACAATAATAAAATTGAGTAATTTTAGCAATATAGTTCAATAAAAACTAACTAAAAACCCATGTATTGCTTATTTCTGGGATTTCTGTTTAGTGTTTTTGAGGCCTCACTTGACTCTAGGCAGTGGCTACTACAGTGAGTGAAGGCACTGATAGGAAGAAGCCTCTGTGGCCACTATTCTCTTAAAAGTGGATTCCACATGAAAGTGAGTAAAACTGTTTAGAGAGATAGAGTGGACAGCAAGAGAGAGAGGAGGGTGAAGGAAGAGAGATTGGTTGGTTGATTTCTATAAATTTATAGTAAAAGTGAGCCTGGGATATCTCTGAATTAAGACAGGTTTATTTACCCAGAGAGTCACAGACGGTGTCAGTTAACCACTCTCTGATGTTCCTTCATAGAGGAGTAAGACTACATATAGACCCAGCATCTGAGAACCTGAGATAGGAATACTGAGATTTTGAGGCTGTCCTGGGCTACAAAGAGAAATCTAACTTCAAGAAAGAAAGAAAAAAGAAAAATAATGTGTTATGGGACAGTGGTCATTTATCCCGTCTCTTGTATTATTTTTAATAAAATGCTGATTGGCCAGTAGCCAGGCAGGAAGTAAAGGTGGGGCAGTGAGAACAGGAGAGTTCTGGAAAGAGGGAAGCTCAGTGTGCATTCATGACCCAGCCATAGAGGAAATAAGATAGCAAGATGTGACTGCCTTGCCAAAAAAGGTACCAAGCCACATGGCTAACATAGACAAGAATTATGGGCTGATGTAAGTTCTAAGAGTTAATAAGAAGCCTGAGCTAATAGGCCAACCAGTTTATAATTAATGTAGACCTCTGTGTGATTCTTTGGGACTTAACGACTGTAGGATTGGGCGGGCAGAAACTTCTGTCAACAATAATGGAAGCTCATGTATTCTTGGTTTTTCTGTTATGATTATAAAATGACGAGGAGCTTTAAAAACTGCATCTGTCATAAAAAATAGTTTTCACCTCAAAGGGAAGAAAAGAGTTTATTCTGCAGCCAAGTATGAGTAATATGGCCTTGGAGCACAGATTCAAGTTGCCCCAATACCATGTTT
Source organism: Myodes glareolus (assembly GCF_982192425.1). Classification (NCBI taxonomy): domain Eukaryota; kingdom Metazoa; phylum Chordata; class Mammalia; order Rodentia; family Cricetidae; genus Myodes; species Myodes glareolus. The sequence continues at coordinate 44,339,087 of NC_142051.1, read as the reverse complement.
CACTGCAAAAGTAATTACATGAGATTTTATTAGTTACAGAACAAATAAAGTCATAAATCAAGGAATTTAACAAGCACAGGAAAATTTACAATTGTTAGAGGTTTCAGAGTCTAACTGGGGACATGCTTGGCTTTTGGGTTGGTAGGAGCTGGTGGTCTGTTAACACATTTTAAAAGTTTTGGTGGTTACTTGCAAGCAACACTGACTTTCAAAGGGACTGAAAATTGCCCAAGGTAATTTGTTTATGGCCTACAACATGGTTATTCTCTGTATAACACAGTTCAGCCACTTAGCCTTGTAGAAACTTTAACAGACATGGCTATTTTTCACCTCTGGGGACTTCAATTTACACATCTTTGCCATCCTGAGAAAACCACAGTGGGGTCCTGTAGAGCTCTGTCCTCACCTTTGTGCCTTGAGAGGCAGGCATTTTAGCACAGATTCCAAAGCTTGTTACCTTTTGCATCTCACTAATTTCATTTTGTTCGCATTCGCTGCTTGAGGCCAAATTACACCTTTTCCATAAAGCTTCAAGAAATCAATCTCAGTGGTGCGGTGGTACACATATATCTGTAGTCCCAGCACTCAGGCTGAGGCAGGAAGGTTCAAGCAATTTCCAGGATATTCTGGGTAACATAGCAAGACCTAGTCTCAATAAACAAAGCAAGAAAGCAGTCTCATGCTAAATTAAGTAGGATGAGGATTGTTTTACCAAGAAATGGGATGGGGGTGTAGCTTTTTAAAAGGCACACAGCATCCGCTATAGAATATACACATCAATGTCTAGTTGAAAACAGCTAGAGAGTATCCATTACAGATGAATGCAGTTTTAAGAACATGTCCCAGGGTAGCTGTTAGTTACAGAATGCCTACCCAGGTATGAGGCTCTGGGTTTGATAATCAACACTACAAGAATAGTAATGAAATGAAATTTTTTGAATTGTCATCTTATGGAGCTGGAGAGATGACTCAGTGGTTAAGAATGCTTGTAGATCTTGCAGATCTGGGTTTGGTTCCCCGCAGTCACATGCCAGATCACAGAGTTACAGATCATTTGTAACTCTAGTTTTAGGGGATCTGATGCCCTTGTGACCTCCACGGGCACTGCTCACACCTGCTACACATAAGTGCAGGCGAACCATTTCTGTACATACAAATAAATAGTTAAACCCCAAACCTTTTGTGACGTTCTAATCTCTTTGCTAACATGATCATAAGGGTTAATTAGAAGTTGTTCCTTGCTCCCCCAACTCTTTCCTTTTGTTTTCAACCTCTCTATAATTCCTTCTGCAAAAGAGAAACTCCTCCTGAGTTTTTATCTAAGTGGCTGCAGGAGGTCAAAGTCCATGTCTGGATCTGCCTGACTGTGTCACCGCGTCACAAGCCTGCATTCTAAGACTACCAGCTCCACCTCACTCAGCACTGAGGAGCCAGGTTAGAATGACCTTCCCACATCCCATTGAAGTGGAGTGATTACCAGTGTGGACTATAGCAGCATAGAGAGGAGCCATATGTACTGTGGATGTCAAAATATAAACTATAGCTACACATGCGTGCACACACACAGGCGCGCATGCATGATGTGAAGGTGTAGAATAATGTCCAGAACAGTTACTAAGTTGGTTATTCAGGGAGTAAGATGATGAATTAAGAGCTGCGTTGTTGGAGAAGTCTATGTGCTACCGATAGTGGAAGGAACTAGGCTGCCTGCATGACCTGAAACCAAATGCAGGTCTCTTACATTTGCCTGCGTCAGGTCCTAAATCTATATAATTTGATGGCTTTGATAAACTGATAATGTCCAGGTAGCAACAATCCCAATTATAATAAACAACATATCTTTTTACCACAGAAAATTCACTCATAGCCTTCTTCTAATCTTTTGAATGTTTAAAACAAACAAACCAACACTTTGTTTCAGTTTGTACTCCTTCAGTCTCAGACCTCCATCTGTCAAATAGTTCCTTAGGGTGAGGCTTTTCCTCGACCCTTCCCCTACCCTGATTAAAAACTGTGCCCCTAGGTGCTGAGAAGATGGGCCAGTGGGTCAAAGGGCTTGTCAAAGACCTAGGTTCAGATCTTCCACACCCATGTTAACAGCCAGGCACATGTACCTGTACACCTATGGCTGCGGAGTAAAGAGACGAGGCAAGACAAACTGATCTCTGGATCTTGCTGGCTGGCCAGCCTGGACATGACTTTAGTTAGCTCTAGGGTCAAAGAGAGATTCTGTCTCAAACAAGGTGGAAGGCAGTAGAACAAGACACCCAGTGTTGATCTCTGACTTGTATACACACATGTATGTATATATGTTTGTATGTATACACACATAATAAATAAATAGCATTATTAGCAATTTTACACTTCAAGTTCATTTTTAAAATTCCTAACACATTAAAGTTACTGTTAATTTTACTTGGTTATGAGCTGATTCTCTCATCTGCAAGCTTTGGGCCTATAAGAAAGCTCACGGTATAGAAAGAGGTATTGTGTTACTTCTCCACTCTCAACCGCAGTTTTCTTGTTTTCTCACTCGTAATTGGATAGACAGACTTTATCTTTTTAAGCTGTGTGTTATACTGCTTTCTGATTTGCCAGTTTATCCATCTTAGTGTGTTGTATATTGCTATTATATAATACTCGGCACTGTAGTTTATAAAGGTATGGTGCTGTTCTCACCGGGCACCCATCTTCCCTGCTTAGTGTCCTAAGCTGGGTGAAGAGCAGAAAGGGAAATGACTGCATGCAGAAGAGACCAGGTGTCAGGTGGCCTTGCTTTACGATCGCCTGCTCTTATGAAAACCAACTTGATCTTGCAAGAGCTAAATTAATCCCTGTGAAAGGTGCAGGACCCATGACTTAGCTTCTAGCAGGGCCTTCCTCCTAAAGATCTGCTACCACTTAATGCCAGCATATTAGATGACACGCTTCCAGGTATAAACCCAGAACATACACAGATCTTACCAAACACAGAACATCCTTTTCATGTCTGCCTATGTACACAGGCCTGCAGGCATCGCAGGAATTGTTCCACTGGGCAGTTTCTGAGCTTTTTTATTCTGCTTTTATGATTGTCTCATCAGTTCATGTTCTTCAGTCTTGTTTATAAAAGTATTACATATTGTTCAGTATTTTATAGTGCGTTGGGTGTTTTGTAACTATTTCTTGCTATATTGTGAGTACTTGGAAGGTGATTTTCTTTCCTTTTTATCTTTTTTTGCACACCTTATAATCATCTGTGATCTTTTTTCATGGAAAGGATCTTTTTGTTTGCCTGAAACATAGAATTTAGAATTTCCTTCAATGACATCTTTTGAAGAAAAATGCTTTTTATTAAAATGTGTCATATTGTATTTGTTTTAATTATTGAAGGCTATTTTGATGAATATAGAGCTTTATGTTGATAGGTTTGTTTTCAGCTTATTAAAAATATTGTGTCCTCTCTTAAATTCCATTGTTACTATCAAGAATGATTACTACTTAATAGGTAAGCTGTCATCTGCATCCAACCCATAGTCACATTGAAAATTTTCCTACAGTGTTTGAAAAAATTTGGAAATATACAGAGGTACAGAAGGTGTTTAAACTGGAGAAAGTTTAAACTTCTTAAAGGTAGTAGAGTTACTGACTCCACTCCAGGGCATATTAAGTTTTCTCTCTCTCTCTCTCTTTTTAAATTAAGTAATGTATATATTTATTTTTTCTTTATTTTATTTTATTTTTATTTTTTAAAAAAGAAAACAAACTATCTTTTTTCATTATACATGCTAATCCAAGTTCCCACTTCCTCTCCTCCTCCCATTCTCTCCACTTATACACACACCATCCCCACCCTCCTTCCCCTTCCCCTGCATTCCCCATCCACTCCTCAGAGAAGGTAAAGCACATTGCTTTGGGGAAGGTCCAAGGCCCTCCTTACTATGTCTAGGCTGAGCAAGGTTTCCATCTAAAGAGTTGGTGTAACATGACGGCCGGCTTGTTGGGGTATCTGTTCCGCCCGGTACTCCACAACCGGCAAGTCCCAACGAAAATCACACACAAGACTCCATAAGATTATAAACTGATTGGCCCATTAGCTCAGGCTTCTTGTTAACTCTTATAGCTTATATTAACCCATTATACTTATCTATGTTAGCCATATGGCTTGGTACCTTTTTCAGCTGTCAGCTTACATGTTGCTTCTTCAGTGATCTGGACAGGAATGGCAGAGGGAGCTTCTCCTCCCTAGCCTTCTCCTATTCTCATTACCCCGCCTCTATTTCCTGTCTGGTTGATCCGCCTATACTTCCTGCCTGGCCAATCAGCGTTTTATTAAAATACATGATTGACAGAATACAGACAATTATCCCATACCATTTCCCTCTTTTTTTTTTTAAACAAAGGAAAATACCCATAGTCCATTTGTTGGGAATGTGGGTGTAGTATTTCAGGCTACTTCCTGCTGATTGGGGGCACTGATAATCTTATGGGGACCTAAAGAAAATTTAGAGTTATAATCAAGTCCTGTCTGGAGTATCCTGTGAGTCTTGATCATCTCAGGCAGCAGTCTTGAATCTGTTCTGGATGTAGAATTCAGACATCTGGGCCATCTGTTCCTACCAGAGATTGCTCAGGTGGTCTTCCTTTTTCGAACCTGATTTTTCTTAACTCAGAATAAATCCACAGCTTCTCATTTTCTGTGGAAACAAAAGCAAAATCTCTTCTCCAAAGTAACATACCTTTTGACTTCAATTTTGAAGCCAAGGTATTTTCAAAATGCCTATCTTGGGTTAGTTCAGCAGCATTTATAAACAACAGTCCTTTAGCAGCTGTTGCTCCTTCCTCAGCATTCAAACAATTCAAAGAGAGCATAATAGCATACAGTATCAAGATTCTCTGTATATTTTCCATCTTTATTTTAACCTCTATTTCTTTTATTTTTACTTTTACTTTTTGAGACAGGTTCTCTGTATATCTTTGTCCTGGAATAACTCTGTAGACCAGGCTGTCCTTGAACTCGCAGAGATCTGCCTGTCTCTACCTCCCCAGTGCTGGGATTAAAGGCATGTGCTACCACACCTTGAACTCACAGAGATCTGTCCCTGCCTCTCAGGCATTGGGATTAAAGGCGTGTACTACCACACCTTGAGGTCACAGAGGTCAATCTACCTCTGCCCCTTGAAGTCACAGAGGTCAATGTACCTCTGCCTCCCAAGTGTTGGGATTAAAGGTGTGTACCACCACACCCAACTACTCTCTTCCTTTTAATTTAAGCTGCCCAGCTGAGAAAGGTACTGAGCTGTGTGGCTAACGTAGATAAGGATAATGGGGTAACATAAGTTATAAGAACTAATAAGTAGCCTGACCTAATGGGCCAATCAGCTTTATAACTTATAGAGATATCTGTGTGGTTGATTTTCTCTGGGACTTGCCGGCAGTGGGGTACCGGGCAGGACAGATACCCCAACAAGCCGGCCCTTCATGTTACAAGTTGGGTTCCCAAAAAGCCAGTACAAGCAGTAGAGATAAATCCTAGTGCCATGGCCAGGGGCCCCTCAATCTGCCCCAGCCATGTAACTGCCACCCACATCCAGAGGGACTAGTTTGGTCCTATGCTGGTTCCTTCCCTGTCTGGCTGGAGTTGGTGAGTTCCCATTAGCTCAGGTAGACTGTTTCAGTGGGTGTCCCAATCATGGTCTTGGCCTCTTTGCTCATAGTCTCATTCCTCCTACACGTCAACTGGACTTTGGAAATCTCAGTCCAGTGCTCCCAAGCAGGTCTCTGCCTCTGTTTCCATCAGTTGCTGGATGAAGGTTCTATAGTGACGTTTAAGATGTTCATCAGTCTGACTACAGGACAAGGCCAGTTCAGGCACCCTCTCCTTTATTGCTTAGTTTTTTAGCTGGGCCATCTTTGTGAATTCCTGGCATTTTTCTAGAAACAGGTTTCTTGCTAGAACCATAATGGCTCCCTCAATCAAAATATCTCTTTCTTTACTCTCATCTCTGCCCTTCATCCACCTCAACTATCCCGTTCCCTCAAGTTCTCCTCCCACCACCCCTTCTCCCCTCCTCTTTCCCTTCCACCCTCCCTGCTCCCCCCACCACTATGTTCCCAATTTTGTCAGGTGATCTTGTCAATTTCGACTTTCCAGGTGAACCTATATATGCTTTTCTTAGGGTTCAGCTTGTTACTTAGCTTCTTTAAGATCATGAACTATAGGCTCAATGTCCTTTGTTTATAGCCAGTAGCCACTTATGAGTGAATACATATCATATTCATCTTTTTGGTATCTTCTTTTGTTTTTTTCTTCAAAGACTTAAAGTTCTTGTCACACACTGAAAAATTAAATTTTGGGCTGTAAATCCACTCTAGAGTTGGTCAGTGCTCTCCAGCTTACCCCTCCCCCTTGATTCAAAGAGCCAAGGAAATTTCACCATAAAGCATGGAGACGTTACTTCTGCCTTACCCTTCCCTACTGTGTACGTGTGGCTTTTAGAAGTGTTGGCTTAATGTTTCAAACGCCTTCATTTAGACTTTATGTCTACTCTGGTGCTCAGTCTTGACTCTGTCCCCCTTGTGTTGTGAAGCCTTCAGAGCCAGCAGTTCAAGTCCTCTGGGATCAGTACCCATCAGGGCAGACACTGACAGCACACTCTGCTCACCCTTTGTTTGTAACCCCTTGTTTTGTTAGCTCTTAGCTGCTATTAGGAGGTGTTTTATGTATCTATTGTCATTTCTGTTTCAGTGCCAAGATTGCCCTAAATCACCTGGTTAATATTAAAGTTGAATTCATTTGACTTTTTAATGTGTTTGTCTTAAATGTATGTATCATCTATACTTATTTTTCCCTTTTCATTTTCTTTTTTAATCATAAAATTTTTAATTCTTTTATTTTTGAGATCATAATATAATTACAACATTTCTCACTTCCCTTTCCTCCAAGCCCTCCCTATACCCTTTTGTTGTCCTCTTTCACATTTATAGCCTCTTTTTCCTTCTTTCTTTATGAGAGAATTTCTTTGCATTTATTTTGATCATGTTCTCCTAGTCCCCAGTTTCTCCCAGATTTTCCCCCATGGCCTCTCTATTTCATGACTTGTTACTTACATCTATGTGTATGTGTATGCATGTGTGTGTGCATGTGTGTGTGTACACCCATTCCTAAATACATAAATACTGCTGCTCTGTCTGTGTGATGTTACCTGGAGATGGATTTTTAGGAATGACCATTAGTATTGGGTAACCAATGGGTGTGCTCTTCCTTGGGTAAGACTTTCCCTTAGATGTCTGTAGTTCTTAGTGTGGCCTCGGGGGTTTTCTCAGCACGTCTGCTGCTGCTGTTGTCCTTGTTCAGCTTACATGTAGGAAGTCATGTTGGCAACACAGAGCTCACCATGAAACTCTGGTTGTCCTGGAACTCACTCTGTAGGCCAAGCCTTGAATTTACAGAGACCCACTTGCCTCTGCATCCTAAATACATTGCTGGGATTAAAGACATGCACCACCAGTTTGGCCCCTTTTCATTTTTAGTAATTTTTATTTATGTTTTTTTTCTCTTTTTGTTTTGATTTAATGTTAATTAAATATCTTTTGAAAACTAAATTTCCTATTCTTTTCTATTGGGTTTTGTTGTAGTTGTTGTTTCTTCCTCATTTATTTCCTGGTGTTAGGGATTGAATCCATATCCTTGAACCTCTAGGCAAGTATTCTACCACTGGGCTACATCCATCGGCCCCAGGCATTTTGTTATTCTCACTAGGTTCTTCTGTCTTACTTCTTTTTCGTACTCTGATTTACTGAAATGCTGTTAGGATTAAAACAGCCTATTATGATTACTAAGATAAGTTCTTAGCCTTTTCATTTTTCTAGGGTCAGCATTAAGTGTTCTTCTGCATGACTTTATAACTGTATTATTTCAGTTCTTTGACAAATGTTTTGCTTTTAATGATCTAACATATACTTGGATAAAGTGGTCTATATGTATACTTCATTCCATATACATGGAAATATGTTCATATATTCCAGATACACACACACACTGTGGTTATTAAGGAGGCCAGAGTTGGTCATGCATTGTCCAGATCTTCTCTACCTAGTTTGGTGGGCTTCACTCAGTGTCGTCTTCACTCTCTCGCTGTAGTGACCAAATCCACAGAACAGCTTCAGAGAGGAGCTGGCTAAGGAGGTGTCAGTCCATCATGCAGTTCACATGGTGGAAGCCAGGAAGCGAGATAGGAATGCCACCACTTCTTTCCTCCCATTCTACCTGGGGCCCAGCCCATGCGATAGAACCCCCTAAATTCAGGCTGGGTCTTCATCATCATTACTAGAAGTGCCTCACAGACACACTATTTCCCAGTCTCCCAGGTGATTCTAAATCTAGTCAAAATTGGCAATGAGGCTTATCCACCTCTGCAAGAGCAGCAAGTGCTCTTAACTGCTGAGCCATCTCTGCAGCTGTATGTCAGTGATCTTATTTCATATTTTCTTTTTTGTCATTCATGTTCTGTTGCTTTATTTCTATTATTTTAATTTTAGTGAATTAAATTTTATTAATAATCTTTCTACTATTTGGGAAAGTATACATTATCTTAACTATTCGCTGTTAATATCAAATTCATATAGATCCATGTCTACAGTTAATAAATAATTTGTCCCTCTATTGGGTAATAAAATATATTTAAATTGTGCATTGGTTGGCCTCTTTCTGATGGGTATGTGTTTCTAGTTATTCTGGTCTTCTCCTCATTTATAAAGCCAGTGATGGCTTCTGTGTGCATTTACCATGTTCTTTGTTCTTTTTTCTCCTCACATGTCAGACCTCGAATGGAAACCGGGGTTCACTTTCCTTTATCTTCACCAACTGTAGAGTTCCATCTAGCAGAGGATCTAGAGGCACGCTCCTTCATGTTTTGTCTGAAGATACTGCTATTGAGTCCATCATACCACAACACACTGAGAACCAGTTAGCTGAGGAGAGTTTGCCTGTAGCTCATGGTTTAAGACACTTCAGGTCATAGTTGCTGTGGTCCCAGGGATCAGACCTAGGTCAGTATAGAACGGCAGGAAGGGAATGTATGTTAGAGGTATTGCCTTTCTGATACAACCTGATGGTTCTTTTCTCCTTTTAAACATACATTTGTTCATATTAGATGTTTTTACTGTATTTTTCATGTCTTCTTTACATTTGTGTCTCATTGGCTCTATTTTGTAAAATGTTTTATGCCAGCCTCTTTCAATTAAGAAATTATATAAATAATAGCACATAATCACTATGCATGTATACAGTATGTAATGACCAAACGCATTACCATACTTACACTTTCAACATCTGTTGTTTCTTTATGTTGAGAGCCTTTAAATTCTTCCCCTTTGGCTCTCTATGACCTACACAATAATTACTATAAGCTGTAGACACCTGACTGCACGCTGGCCATTGTTCTAGCCTGCGCTTGTGTGCACAAACTGTTCAGCTGTAGACACCTGACTGCACACTGGCCACTGTTCTAGCCTGCGCTTGTGTGCACAAACTGTTCAGCTGTAGACACCTGACTGCACGCTGGCCACTATTCTAGCCTGCACTTGTGTGCACAAACTGTTCAGCTGTTGACACCTGACTGCACGCTGGCATTGTTCTAGCCTGCACTTGTGTGCACAAACTGTTCAGCTGTAGACACCTGACTGCACGCTGGCCACTGTTCTAGTCTGTGCTTGTGTGCACAAACTGTTCAGCTGTAGACACCTGACTGCACGCTGGCCACTGTTCTAGCCTGCACTTGTGTGCACAAACTGTCCAGCTGTAGACACCTGACTGCACGCTGGCCACTGTTCTAGCCTGCGCTTGTGTGCTCAAACTGTTCAGCTGTAGACACCTGACTGCACGCTGGCCACTGTTCTAGCCTGCGCTTGTGTGCACAAACTGTTCAGCGTCCACATATGTCTCGGTCTGTCTGGATCATCTCACTTGATGCAGTGTCCGTGCTGCCTCAGTCCTTCTTCCTTGTCCTTGCCAGAATTTGTTATTTTTATCTTCTTGATAATAGTGACTATATTTAGGGAAAGGAGATACTTCTTTTTTGGGGGGGTGGGGGGATCTCAAGACAGGATTTCTCTGTAGCTTTGAAACCTGTCTAGAACTAGCTCTGTAGACCAAGCTGGCCTCAAACTCAGAGATCCGCCTGCCTCTGCCTCCCCAGTGCTGAGATTAAAGGCGTGTGCCACCACCACCTAGCAAGAAAGATGATATTTCATTATAGTTTTGATTTATATTTCTCTTTTGGAGAACTTTTTACCATAAGATCTTGGCCATTTGTCAGATCTTCAGCAAACCAACTTATACTGGTTATGGATTTTTAAAAGTAGAATATTTGTATTATTATTAACCTGAAGGCCAGAAATTTCAAGTCAGATGGAAAGCATCAGACTTAGATCTAGGGCAGCATGCTTTTAAGCACGTTAGGCAGATGCTATTTAGTACTAAGTCCTCTAAAGCCTGGAAGTGCTTGTTATACTTGCTGTAGCCTGACTTTGGAGTCACAGTGCAGTGGTGTCTAAAATTAGACAAGGAATATGATTTCTAGATTATAAATAACTGTGGTTTTTTTGAGATCACAAAGGAATAAGAAAATTTTAGTTTGATCTGTCCTCTGTATGAAACAAGAACCTCTATAAAATTAAAAATATCTATTTCTTGAATGTTTGATTGAAGTTTGCCTATAAAGCTGTGATTTTTTTGTAACTTTTTAACTATTGATTTTTGTTTAATTTTTCCCGTTTTTTTTTTTTTTTGAGATGTCTCATGCAGGCCAGGCTGACCCTGAATTCCTAGTCTTTCTGTCTCTTCCATCTAAGTAATGGGATTCAGGCGTACTCTGCCATGCCAGCTCTGATTGTTTGTTCTTTCTTGTGCTTGGCTGTGGAATCCTGACCACACTGTCTAATCCCTCACAGTTCTCCTGCTTCGTGTGTGCCACCACCCCTGGCTTCAATGTCCTTTATAGCGACTGGGCCATTTTACATGTTCTTTGTGCCCTCAAGTCCATTCTGGTAAATTTTATATTTCTTCAGGTCATGCTTAGTAAGGAACGTGTTCATCTTAAGTTTTTTATTTTTATCCATGTGTTCTCTCTCCTTCTGTGTGTGTGTGTGTGTGTGTGTGTGTGTGTGTTCATGTGTATGTCATGTTTGTACCTGTGCATATGGAGGCCACAGGCCAATGTTGAGCGTCCTGTAGAATTGTTTTCCACCTTGTTTTTTGAGACAGGGTCTCTCGCTGAACCTGAAGCTCACCACCTGGGTTAGACAGGGTGGTCCTTGTGTTCCCTGCCCCACAGCACTGGGACCGCAGGCACAGACTGTAACACTCTTTTCCACAGACAGCGGGAATCCGACTCAGGTCTTCATGACTGCTGAGTGAGCCATCTCCCACAGGCCCTTAAGTTTTTAATTTATTTGCATAAAATTTCTTCATAGTATCTTCTAATTTAAAGCCACCTACATATGAGATTATGCCTTTTTTCCTTAATATTGCTTATTTTGCCCTCTCTTATTTTCTTAATTACTTTTACCATAAGTTTATTATTTTGTTTTGTTTTTCTTTTCTTTTTTTCAGACAAGGTGGCCTCAAACTCATAGTAACTGTCCTGCTTCAGCTGCCCAAGTACTGGGATTATAGGCATGAGCCACCATACTTTTTATATTACTTTTGTTTTACTATTTATATTGTTTCTTCATATGATAACTTTGACCTTTTTTCTTTTTTTATAAATTTGTATTCTATTTTCACATCTTTATAATTTCCTTTCTCTACTTTTTTTAGGGGTTCCTGGTGTTTTTCTAACTTAATTTAAAATCTTTCCTAGTTAGCATTTAAGCTGATATATTTCCTTCCTTCTGCTGTGATGTAGACATTGGGTTGTGTGTTCCCCAAAAAGTTCCGTGGCTGAAGACTTAATCCACAAGCAGGTGCTGTTGTGAGGTGAGGGCTTTTAGGGGGTAGCGTCTAGTAGGAAGTCCTGGGAGGGGGCAATGTAGAGCCACACCCATGTTTTCGTCCTTTCTGCCTCCCAGCTCTGACTCGTGGTCCTCCGCAGTCCCACCATTGTCCATAGCACAGAGGCCCAAACATCAGAGCTGCCCAGGGCTGTGGTCCAAATGCACCGTTTCTCTTTATGGAGTTAGTTGTCGTGGACATTCTGCTGTGGTGGGGTAAGACTGACTAATACAGCACCACCTACGGTACATTCAACAAGTTTTAGGTGTATCTTCATTATTTTTCAGATCTAGGCCTTTTCTAAATTACCACCACATCCTCCTCTCCATATCTTGCTTCATTTTCTATATTGATTTTCTTTTTATTTCTTCTAGTTCTTCCCTTCCCCAGACACCTTCCTAAATCTTTCTCTGTGTTACCTTGTTTGAGATTCATGTGTTTCTTAATTAGTACCTTTCACGAGTTCCAAAAGGTTCTTAATTATTTTTAGATCTCTTATTTGCAACTCAAGTGATTCTCCTCTATTTTGTGATTGATCTTTTCTTTGTGTGGAACTTTTGATGGGATTTGTCTGTAGTATTATTGAAGTTAGGAATCTGGTAGGATTTGTTATTTGTGCATGCATGTTTGTGAGTTGATGTTTGGAGCATCACAGAAAGGCATAGGCAGACTTTAGCATTCTAGATTACTACAAACCTGTTACTACTTTAAATGCAATGCTTTGCTTGAAGTGTTTTCTAACACATAAATTCCTTGAATTTTCTTTCTGTTTTAAAAGATGTGTTTGTTTGTTACGTATACAGTGCTCTGTTTGCATGTTTGCCTGCTGGCCAGAAGAGGGCATCAGACCTCATTATAGATGGTTGTGAGCCACCAAGTAGTTGTTGGGAATTGAACTTGGGACTTCTGGAAGACCAGTCAATGCTCTTAACCTCTGAAACATTCACCAGCCCAATTTCTTACATTTTCAATCCAATAACACATTCTCAGGGCAGATATTTGTCAATAAAACTTATTTTGAATTATTTTAGATACACAAAAAATATGACAAATAATTCAGATAAGTCCTGTGCTCTCCATCTCCGGTTCTCTCTAATAGTAATACATCTTTTTTCAAAATTGAGATAGTACATTATTTACCAAAGTCAAAGCATTATTCAGATTTCACTATTGATTTTTTTTTCTGTTCTAGAATTCTATGCAAGGTACAACAATGACTCCAGTTAACGATGTCCTTCATCTGCTTTATAACAGTTCTTCGGGATTTTCCTGTATGTTATGACCATCATGATTTTGAATATTATTTCTGTATTTTGTAGAATGGACCTACATTTGTGTTTGTCTGATTTTTTTTTCCATGATTAGACTGGAGTTATAGGATTAGGAAAAATGTCTTATTAAAGTATTTTTTCTGGGACTGGAGAGATAGCTCAATGGTTAGGGGAATGTGAAACTCCTGCAGAGGACCCAGGTTCTGTTCCCAGCACCACATGGGAGTGCGCTACCATCTGTGGCTACAGTTCCAGGAGAGCTAGTGCCCTCTTCTGGCCCGATGGGCACCAGGCACACACATGGTATACATACATGCATGCAGACACACACTCACACATACAAAAGAAAGCTTAGAACAACTACAGTGGTCTTCCATCTCATCACCGTAGAGTGCACGTGATAGCGGACATGTCTGACTTAGTATTGGTGTGTTTGAGATGATCATAGGGTTTACTCTGATGGTGACACTATTGCCCACTGTAGATTTGCTGTTTTACTCTTTCCACTCAAGGGTAAACTTTGCTTCTTTCTGGGACTGGGAAGAACGGGCAGTTTATTCTGTGACTTAATATGTGCCATACTTATTTGAACTGGGAGTGAAGCTTGTGGGTGCTCTGACTGGAGGAAAAGGGTCTATTTTTAGCTTGCCTGCTCTGGTGGGCCTTGGACTCTTATCTTCTGTGTTCCTCAACATGGATTAAGCTCAGGTTTTCCAGAGCTTTATAGAAATCCTCAGGCTAATGCTGACTCTGGCACCTGCTTTTAGAGCAGCCCAAGGAATTATTTTAAGAAAGGTTCGGTTCTCTTGTTTGTCAGCTTATCGGCTTTCTTCCAGAGAGTACCTTATCCCAGTGTGCTGTCAGCAAGGGTAGTAACAGACTTCTCTTGGCATTGAGTTTTTTTTTTTTTTAGTAATTTTATTAAATTATAAAAAGTTTCCATTTACGCCCCTCCTCCCAACGCCCTCCCACTCCCCCCCTCCCTCTCCTCCTCCCTCTTTGTCCCCAAGGGAAGTCAGGGTCTCCTGCCCTGTGGGAAGTCCAAGTTCCTCCCCCCTCACTCCAGGTCCAGGAAGGTGAGCATCCAAACAGACTGGATCCCAAAAACCCAGTATATGCAGAGGAAACCAGTCCCAGTGTCATTGTCAATGGCTTCTCGGAAAGACTGCAGGCCAGCCACATTCAGAAAATCCAGCCACATTCAGAGAATCTGGTTGGATCACATGCTCGTTCAGTCACGGTCCATCTGGCCTTGGTAAACTCTCATTAGATCCGACCCCTTGTATCAGTGGGTGATAGTATCCCTCACAGTCCTTCGTCATTTTCTTCCTCCTTTTGCTCCTCGTTTGGATCTTGGGGGGCTCAGTTCGGTGCTCCAACGCGGGCCTCCATCTGTATCGTCATCCTACGCCAGATGAGGGATCTATGGTGATAAGCAAAATATTCATCAGTATGGTCACGGGCCAAGGCCGGTTCAGGCACCCCCTCCTCTGTCCAGAGAACAATCTGGGGATCTCTCCTTGGACCTGGGATCCCATATATAATCAAGTTTCCTGTAAACTCTAATATGACTCCCTTAGTTGAAATATATTCTTCCCTGATCTCACATTCATCCTTCCTCCCTTCCCCCCATCCCGGTCAACCGAGCTTTCTCCATTCCTCCCCTACTCCCTTCTCTCTAACCCTCTCCCCTTCCAACAACCCTCCCACCCACCCCCCATGCACCCAAGGTTACCTGGGACTCTTGACTATTTCCTACCTCCTGGCGGATAGGTAAATAATCTTCATCAGGTTCGTCTTCTTATTTAGCTTCTCTAGGATCACGAATAATAGGCTCAAAGACCTTTAATTATGGTTAGAATCCACTTATGAGTGAATACATACCGTGTTCCTCTTTTTGGGTCTGGCTTACCTCACTCAGTAAAGCGTTTTCTATGTCCATCCATTTGCATGCAAAATTCAAGATGTCATTATTTTTTACCGCTGAGTAAAACTCTAATGTGTATATGTTCCACACCTTTTTTAACCATTCTTCTATTGAGGGGCACCTAGGCTGTTTCCAGGTTCTGGCTATTACAAATAGTGCTGCTATGAACATAGTTGAACAAACGCTTTTGTAGTATGTTTGGGCATCTCTAGGGTATATTCCCAGGAGAGGAATTGCTGGGTCCTGAGGGAGGTTGACTCCCAGTTTCCTGAGAAACCGCCACACTGATTTCCAAAGTGGCTGCACAAGTTTGCATTCCCACCAACAATGGATGAGTGTTCCCCTCATTCCACATCCCCTCCAGCATAGGCTATCATTGGTGTTTTTAACTTTAGCTATTCTGACAGGTGTAAGATGGTATCTCAAAGTGGTTTTGATTTGCATTTCCCTGATCGCTAAGGAGGTTGAGCATGACCTTAAGTGTCTTCTGGCCATTCGAAGTTCATCTGTTGTGAATTCTCTGTTCAGATCAGTACCCCCATTTTTTAATTGGGTTAATTAGAGTTTTAGTGTCTAGTTTCATTGAGTTTTTAATATGTTAAATCTTGAGGGACATACACATTATTTTAGAAAGTATGGTGCTTATTGTAGTCATTAATAACACATTCCCCACCATTCTCAATTTTTAGGAGTTTTCTTGATTTAGGCATGATATTTTCTCATTGCCTTTCCTACTTTGATGTCTTGATTGATTGATACCTATCATTCTTTCCTACCTATGCAGATGCACACACACACGTGCACACACACAGGTGTGTGCACGCAGGTTTCTTCTGTGAGTAGATGAGCCTCAGCAGATCTGTCACACAGCATGAGTGAGGAATGAGCGACCTGTGGAGTACCTGGAGTCTGGGAGTAGCTTGTTTACGTATGTTGACATAAGTTCTTCACTCTTCCTTTACCTTACACCTCTTGTGGCTTAGGTGTTGAACTGTTGGTCTCTGGCTATTAGAACATGATGTGCTTTTATACATGGATTAGTCCATTGATAGATTCATAAGTTGATGCAATTATTAGGAAGTGGTAGAAACTAGGACACGTGGCCTCGTTGGAAGAAGGACGACATGGAGTAGGGATGGGATGTGCCCTGAAAAGACAGTTTTTTTCCTGGTGTCTTCCTTCTTTCTGCCTCATTCTGCTTCACCTCATGCTGCCTACCATGATGTTCTAATTTAGGCAAGATGGCTGTGGACTGAACTCTGTGGAACTGTGGCCCAAATGCAGACTTCATATCCTGTTGTTTTTGAAGGTATTTTTATTACAGAAAAAAGAAAGTGAACTGATACTGTGCCCATCTTCCCCAACCTCGAGGGGAAAAGAAAACTGTTGTAGTCGTCTTGTCTCCTTAAAGCCGTCAGGTCAGTTTTTCTGAAGTGTCATTGTAATACTCCATGTTAGAAAGGTAAAGATGACCACGCTGACTAAGCCAGCTACACTTAGACAAGTGCTGTGGGGCAGTGGCCCTCTACCTGTAAAGATTGTTTCTTGTACTGTTTTAATAGCAGGAGCCAGGCAGGAAGTATAGGCAGGGAGACCAGGACAGGAGAATTCTGGGAAGAGGAAAGCTTTGCTCAGCAGCAGTTGTAACCCAGACACAGAGGAAGCAAGATGAGAATGCCTCACTGATAAAAGGTACCGAGACTTGACTAACACAGACCAGAATTATGGGTTAATGTAAGATATAAGAGTTAATAAGAAGCTTGAACTAATAGGTCGACCAGTTTATAATTAATGTAGGCTTCTGTGTGTTTCTTGGGACTAAACAGCTGCAGGACCATGCTGGACAGAAACCTCTGTCAACATATGAGTTCTTAATTTGCCAATGACGAAGAACAGGCTTGCACCTCAGAGTCTCTTGGTGCCTAAACTCAGGGATTTGGCATTTTTAAAGCCAAAAACCACATGACCATAATTATATCAGAGTTAGATGAGGGTCAGAGTAACCTTGATACGTTCATGCCTGGCAGAGCATAGTAAGTACTTCAGACATCACATGACAATTATTTTTGACATACCTTCTTTAGTTATTTTGGTTTGCATGAATTATTTTGGTTAATACATTTGAACCATGGCCAAAGTCATGGAAACCTCAGGTTTCTGCCTAGGTCTAGAGCTGTCTGGGTGGACACAGATGGAGTCAGGGTACGATGTCATTGCCTCAGTCTCTTCTGTGTTAGTGTGTGCTCTATAGAAGTGGTGCTGTGTACGCAGAGAGCACAGCTTTGCAGTCAGGCACATCGTATTAAATTCTTTTTTTGATTCTTTTTGTTGTTGTTGTTTTTTGGTTGTGAACTTAGCTTTTAACTGCTGGGCCATCTTTCCATTCCGTAAATTTTTTTTCAGCCAATTTTAACATTTATTTGTGTGTGCACACACATGCACATATACACATGCATACACTGCATAGCCTGTGTTGGGAGACGAGACAATAATTTAGGAGAATGAGAACACCTGGAAAAAAACTATCTTTTCAGGCACATCTCCCCGACACCCTGCAATCTATGATGTATTTCTTCCAACTAGGCCACACATCCTAGTTTCTACCACTTCCCAATAATTCCATCAACTTATGAATCTATCAATGGACTAATCCATTTATAAAAGCACATCATGTTCATTTTATTTGTTTGTTTATTTTGGTTTTTTGTGACAGGGTTTCTCTGTGTAACAGTCCTGGCTATCCTGGAACTCACTCTGTAGTCCAGACTGGTCTCAAACTCACAGAGATCCACCTGCCTCTGCTTCTCAAGTGCTGGGATTAAAGGTGTGCACCACTCCCGCCCAGCTCCACACATCGTGTTCTCACAGCCTTTCAGCTGTGTCACAATTCACTGTCTCCTCCTTCCATGTGGATCCCAGGGATGAACTCAGGTTCTCAGGCTTCGCAGCAAGTGCCACTACCACTGAGACATCTCACTAGCCCCAAATTAAAGTTTTTATTTCATTTCATAGCTGAGATTTGGAAAATATACATGATGAGTTTCCAAATTTGTAGTTATTTTAATGGGATATTTTATAGGGTTGTATGACTAATACTTAGCAAAATAGACATGGAACAAATATTCCCTCCCTGTCATACTTCTCCACTGACTGTTGAGTCAAGTCTTTAAAATCCTTCTCATTACTTAATGTTTGATGATTGGTTAGGTAGCTATGTATGGTACTTCTACTATATGTCAGGAATTATCTGGACATTGGAAAGTGGTAAACCTGGCCCTTGTTAAAATCCAGCTTAAAAGGTTCTCCTCAACCGTCGCTAGATTCTTGAAATTTTAATATCTTCCCTACCTTAGAGAAGGAGGAAAGCCAAGAAATGCTCTCTCCTTTCTGATCTATTACCCTTTTGTGCTACGCATGTTGTCTTCCATCATAACAGGTTAATGTGTGTCTCTATATCATGTTCACGGTCAAATACTTTCCTAGTTCTGGGGACATTAAGACTCTCCCCAAAATTAGTTATCACCTCTTAGAAGGCATTTTAGAGTGTTTCAGAGGCAATGTTGGTTGTTAGTATGGTTGGAGAAAGCTAGGAGACTGGTGTAGAGAGGCCCGGAGTGGGTTCTGCCCTTAGAACTGCTCGTGGTGTCTCTCAGTAAAAAGTTTTCCATCTTCTGAATGAAAGCCTAAATTCACTGTACCTCAAATCAGGTATTAAAGCGCTGTTTTATATGGAGATTTTTCTGATTTTATGTATTACCTGTACACATTAGGGAAGCCTCAGACTTTAATAAATCTTTCCTAAAGCTCCAGGGAATCGCATCACCAACAGTGATGGTGCTCGTCCTGTGTAAGATGCCAGTGATACAGCTTACACTGTAGCAGCTTTTGAACTTAAAATTGTTATGTAATGTCTTTGTTCAGTCAAGGTTTCACTATGTTTCCAGGCCCTGAATTTAAATCCTGTGTCAGTAGCCTGTGAGCCACCGTCACGAGTGTGCACTGCAGGCCTGGCTTTCTGATTTTTTATTCATTACTTTAATTTCTTAGCTTTTGATGTTTGAGAACTGACCCTAGAGCCTTGACCATGTTGAGCAAGTGTTCAACTGTTGCAGTGCGGCCATAGTTGTCTTGGTCGCGCCTGACCACCCACACCAAAGCCCCGTTCTGCCTCTGTTGGCTTCTTTGTAGGAAGGTCTGAAAGGGGTAACTATAAATGATTTTGTTTTGGGATTTTAAACAGGACATTAAAAAGTATTTGCCATAAAAATAACTTTGGGTTTTTATATGAGTCTGTGTATGTGTGCTCTTAATTCTGAGCCTAACAAGTGCAGAATTCACCTGTGTGATACATTTTATCTATATTAAGTACTTGTATTATCCTTGGGGAATTAACCTTCATAATATATATTTTATCTGTATTAAGTCCTAAAGCCTTGTCTTTGGAGGAAATGTGCACCGCATCTGTCAGACTAAATGAAAGCACTAGTTTATTAGAAAGCTCTGAGAATGGAGCATATAAAAACCTTATTCCATACTTAGAGATGCAAATTATGATTTTTAATTTTAAAATCACTGATAAAATATTTGGTATAATTGGGAATCTCATTTTTATTTATAATAGTAGGTCTAGATCTTTAATTTTTTCTAAATTGAACTTTCATTTCATATGTAGAGGAGATGTTCTTCATGTGGTTTTAGTTTATATTCTGTAGGGTCAACACTATATGGTTTTGTTTAGGAGTTCTAAGAGTAGTTTTCACTGACAAGTGTGACCAATGTTAGCAGATGGCTTCTTTCTGGTGTGCACACATGACTTTGTAACACCTTGTTTTCAGTAGCAGTGGGATTATGTTGTATCTTGCCCTTGCTTTTTTCAGACTATTTTATAGACAGAACTAGAAATACTAGTTATATAAGCTATTCTAGCACAGACTACAAAGTAGGTCATTGTGATGGGAATATGCTAAACCACCCACTGGTTGCTATAGCAATGACCTACTTTAGAAACTATTTCTGTTGATTCATGTTGAAATCATCTTTTGGAAGTGGCATAAGGAAGTTACTACATGTACGCTTCTATAGTAGTAAAAGGTAGTGGTTTTTAGAGGAAAATTCCTTAAAACGTGTAAAATAAGGAGGTGCATTAGTGTCTCATTTCAGAGTGGTTCATTCAGTTTTATAATTAAGTTGTGCCTTTGTACAGTGAGGGATTGTAGTGAATTTACTAACATTTGGCCTATTTAAAAACCAGTCTATTTTCAGCCAGATCTTCCAATGGGAACACATGGCTGCAATATATGCCGAATTTGTCTGCTCAGTGTTCAGTGCTGTTTTAAGGCACACATTTTATAATGTAGGAGTGTTTAAGTGATGTGTTCTGTGGAGCATATAGTCTGAACTCTGAGTAATATTATTCCAAGCCAAGGACAAAGGGTTAGATTTTGTGTAGTTTTCAAATGCTGGTTTTCATTTACCACTAAAGAGAAACTGTTCTATTCAGTGACTTGGTGCTCTGAATCTACACTGTTTGTGGTTTATTTTTATTTTTTTTTATTTTTTTTATATTTATTTATTTATTATGTATACAATATTCTGTCTGTGTGTATGTCTGCAGGCCAGAAGAGGGCACCAGACCTCGTTACAGATGGTTGTGAGCCACCATGTGGTTGCCGGGAATTGAACTCAGGACCTTTGGAAGAGCCAGCAATGCTCTTAACCACTGAGCCATCTCTCCAGCCCCTGTGGTTTATTTTTATATAGCACCACTACAGACTTACAGGCTTAGAGATCAGTCGATTTGAGTTTTAATTGCATCGTCCCTTTTTAACAAATAGGTATTTGTATAGCAGTGGCTTTGTCACTGGGGAAGATAAAGCCTTGGTTCAGTCACATTCAGATGGAGTTATTCATTCAGTTGAGATTCTGTAGAGGCCTGGGCGTCCAACTAATTCATTCTTTCCTGTTGCCATTCCCAAGTGTTTATCTATGTATATACATGGGGTTTGTTTTCAGAAATAGATATTACTCCCTTTTTTCTCTCTTTTCATTTAAGGGAGGTCATACGGACTGCCTTTGTAGCCGTTGGCCTTGGGATCCTTCTACTTCATTTCTTGAGTATTGGAATTACAAGTGTACACCTCCCTGCCCATCTTAAGAATAGAAACTATTCTAAAGGGAAAGTAACAATGACTTCCATTTAATGTATATCAGCCATGTGCTACCAGTTGATTGTACATATTTCTAGTCCCAGCACCTGTGTAAAGCAGCCGTTCTAGCATCTTATCCTACTTCAGGTCTTCAGTAGACTGCAAGACATGTGGCAATGGCATTTACCAGGTTCAGAAACTAAAACCTAGGTTAGGGAAGCCAAGGCATGAAAAATTAGATACAGGAGATGCACAGAAGAGAATGGTGTGTGTGTGTGTGTGTGTGTGTGTGTGTGTGTGTGTGTGTACAGATACATGTTTGCATGCAGGTTTTTCTGTTAAAAAGAATGATTTGAACTTTGCTTGTGATGGAATACATTCTTCTTGACAGGTGAGAGAGGAGAGAGAGTGACTTCAGCTCTTAAGACTTCAGATTTGGTATAAACTTGAGATGGGAATTGGCAAAAATCCTTCAGACTGAGGAAAGATATCACATGCTCAAGAGAATGATTGTGTACAAAAGAGTAGTAACTTGGTTTAGTGCGAACAGTAGTGGCGTGGGATAGAAGATGAACCTGGAGCCATTGGATGGTGGCTGAGAAAATACTTTGCTTTTTATTGAATAAAGACTGAGTCTCAAAGACCTTTGTACAAGAATATGTGCCTCAGAGCGATCTGATAATGTGAACTGAGGTGGATTGTGGTGGCAGAGATTGTTGGTAGGCAGGGCTATTTTAAGACACTGCAATAAATACAAGCAAGAGATAAAACTACCATTATTGTACTAAAAATAGAAGGCCAAGTATTCAGTAACAAATAATAAGGCTCACCATGTACAGATACTGTTCTAAGAGCCTCAAATATGGTAATTTACTCAGCTTCCACAAAAATTCCCATGTGTGTCCTATTATACTCCAATTTTATAGACAAGGAAATTCAAGATTTTCCACAGGTGGTCAGTGTAAAATACATACTGCTAGACTCGTTAAGAATATGGAATATCTGTGCAGTGCATGCTGGGAAACATGAAATTACTTGTGGCTCTCTAAAGGTGTTTAGCAACAGTAAACCAGGTGCAGGAGATCAGGCCTCACCCTTCCTACTCCAAAGGAATATGTGCTGGAATCAATTTTGAGATTAGTGCATTTTTATCTCTACTCAAACTCCATTTCTCAAGGATAGATATAATAAGTAACCTGGTAAGTAATGTTCCAGTTATTTCCTTATGCACAACTAAACATAAATTGATACATATGATATAAATTTTATTTAACCAAAGAAATACACATAGAGTTTTTCTGTATTTGTGGTATATATATGTTTATCATTTTCTTACGGGTGTGTGAATATGAATTCACATGCATGATGTTAATCTAGACTTGGTTGTTTATTTTATGAATTAATTATATCCTTTTGGTATTTTCTTTCTTTTCCCACCTTCCCTATCATGGATATGTTCCCTTCATTACGTTTAGTATGAAGGACACTTACTTCCAGCTTTGGTAGAAAATGTGGGCTCAGTGATACAACAAAGATTTAGAGATCACCTCTGCCTTGGATTGTCTCTACGGGATGTTTGAGCTTTCTGCTGTTTTTACTTAAGCAAACTAGTTCATTCCATTTCTTTTATCAAAAAAATTTCTTTGATGATCTTTGCTACATCTGAGATATCTCAAATAATCCTTGGGAAGTGGTAAGCTGGAGACATGGTTCATTAGTAACTTACTGCACAATTCTGAGGACCAGAGTTCAGATCCTAGCAGCACGTAACACATAACAAGGTGCCCCTCAAATACCAGTCATGCCAGTGCTTCAGGGAGGCAAAAACAGGATTGTTGAGGCTTGTTGACTGCCAGTATAGGAGTTAAATGTGAGCTCCCATTCAGGGAGAGACCCTGCCTCAAGTACCAGCAAGACTGAGGTATTGAAGGCAGAGAGTGGACAAAGAAGACAGCCTTTCAGGATAGTGCCTTGTGTGACCTTTCAGAGGTAGAAGTGTTGCGCCCTGTGTCGGGTTGTTGGCTGCTGGCCGCTGGAGATTGGACACCACGGCTCCAGTTAGCTTCCTCCTCACACCTGCTTCTCAGTGAGGTTGTAGCTCGTGGGAAAGGCAGACAAAAAAAAACCTTAACCCGAAGAACATAGAAGAAACAAAATAGAGACAAACTGAGATCTGCCCAGCTGAGAGGAGCAGAATCTGGGTGGAATTAAGGGATAATGAGCTTGGACTTTGCAGAGCAGGCCTCCTTTGTGGATGTGTTCCTGGGCAATGCTGTGTCCTCGCAACAGAAGATGTAGAATAAGCAGTTTCCTACTGCTCCAGAATTTCCCAGATGTCTGTCATGTGTAAATCTCATTTCCGTTTACTTCACTGAAGACGTCTGTGTGATCCCACCCACTCCATAAACCTTTGTTTGTTTCAAATTAACCGAATATTCTCTGTAGTCACGAGTTAATGGCATATGATTTAGCATCTATCTATCTATCCTTTTTCTTATATTAGAAGCTTTATTAGATTTAGAAAAGGACATTATAGTTTCTCCTAGGTGATTGCAATGTCCTCTAGCAAAGTATTCATTTTTCTCTCATTTGCCTGTTTTGTCTTCTGCGTCAGGGTCTCATGTAGCCCTGACTGACCCCAAACTTGCTACATAATTGAGGCTGATCTTGAATTTGTGGCTCTAAGATCATCTCTCAAATGCTCTGTTTACTGGTGTGTAGCACCATACCACACCACAGATGCTTAAATTATTCAGACATCCAGAGTTACCAAGTAGAGTGTTTCCATTTTCCCAATAAAAGATATTCTAGATTCTTTGCAGTAACTTTTCCATAAAAAAATTTCATTTTATTAGATTTGAACAATGAAACTAGTTCATTTAACTGCTTTGATACTTATTTACATAATTTTTATGATTATAAGTTAATTTTTTACTAGATTATTTAGTGAAAATTAGTGATTTAATTCAGAACTTACTTAAAATATTGGAGATTATGATGTAATAAAAAACTCTTGTCAATATGGGTTCTGAGAATACTGAGTCACCAGTAAATAAAATGATGAGTCCACATTTGTCATTTGTAGAATAATGTAGTGTTACAATATTTTATACCTTTTAGATACATATTTTCAGATTTATAATATTTTTTTCTAGATTTTTGCTTCAATGTCTTGAGGATCTTGATTCCAATCTACGGAAGTTGAATTCTCGTCTGTTTGTGATTCGTGGACAGCCAGCAGATGTGTTCCCCAGGCTTTTCAAGGTAATTTGAAAATACATGCATGGATAATAGTCTTTGCCAGAGCAACTATTTGACAAATAAGACCTTTTTAGCAAAAACATGGGAGGTAGTATCCTTTTAAGCTTTTTATTGATTCTTTGTGGATTTCATATTCTGTTTCCTGATCCCATTCATCTCCCCGTCCCTTTGTGTGCATCCTCTGCCCTAGCAACCTCCCCCTCAATATAAAATAAGAAAAGTTAAAAAAAAAAAAAAAAGACTCATCATGGAAGCTGGAGTGTGACACAGAGGTCACAGTGCCCTTTAGTCCACACATCTCTACAGTAAGTGTTCATTGCAACTTGGCCTCTGGTCTCTGTTACATTATCAATACTGGATCCTCACTGGGACTCTCCGTGGAGATCCTGTTGTTGCCATGTGTCATGGAGATCCTGCAGCTTCGGATCTGCAGGTCCGGCCCCTTCATGTGCTCCAGCAGATCACAGATGCAGTGGATGTTGGGTGGGTCAACTCATAGTTCTGGTTCTGGGCCTGGGTGGTAGCTGGGTTGGTCAGCCTACCTGCTCTCCCTCTTCCCCACCATCAAGGTGAGCTCTCTGGCACTGCCCCGGGAAACTCATCAGTGCAGCAGACAGCAAGGGGCCAGGCCAGTTCTCCCACTCTCTGCTGCCCCCACACCACCAGGGCCAGCCAGCTTCAGTGTGTTGCCCAGGGGAGGTTCAGGGCCTGCTCTTCCCAAGTGCTGCAGCCCGTGAGGACCAGAGCCAGCTCTCTGGTCTCATGACAGCAGGTCCATCACTCCCACGTCCTGGGGTGAGGGGGCTGCTGTGCCAGGACCACATGGGTGGGGTCAGCTCCCCCCCCCCATGACCTTGTCGGAGCCCTGTCAACGGGATCAGCTCTACTGTGGTGTCCAAAGGAAATAGTATTTTTAAATAAATAAAAAAAAAATGTGACTTTTCTTTATTGACAGTGCTAATGTAGTAAAATTAGACATTAGAAAGGTTAAAATGAAAAATTCCTTTTTGGCCTCAGACTATTAGTTCTCCCCAAAGCCGCACTATTTCCATTTCCTGCATGTGCAAATATAAATACCCTTTGTATGAACAAGAATTTATGTGTGTTTAGACATCTCTGTGTTTGTGTCTGTGTTACTTGTTCTCTGCTTTAACAGTCAGACATGTTATACACAGTCTTCTGTTGTGTGCTTTATGCATATGTGATTCTGTAGTAGTAACAGAATGGGTTAGGTTTCTTCTGCTGGTTTTCTATGGAATGTTTAGTTCCTCTTCCCGTAGGCCTCTGGCTTTCCCTGTATGAGAAGGTCTCCAGTGCTGGGAAGTAAATCAGTTTTGCTTAACTTTCCTAGTATGAAAGAAACATTAGTGCTTGCCTCATGTAGAGGTCTTTGCTAGTAGAGACTGTTTACTCCTGAAGAATTCTCATTTAGTCTAGGTATGTGGAAGAGTTTTGACAAGAAAGCAGACTGGAAGTAATGATACCTCATCCACAGCTCATACAAACAGCAGTGTGTGGAGATAAGTACATCAGTCCTATCTCCAAATCTATTTGGTATAAGTAAAATGTCTTCTAAGATTTGGGTATTACAAGTACCACGGTTTTATATTTTGTTTTTAAACAGACTTTTCCTCAGGCCAGCGATTTTTTTTTTTTTTTTTTTGTATTGTGTTGGATTTTCCGCACTGGGATGGGAGAGCGGGGTCAGTGGCTGACAGACTCACTGCTCTTCCCAGCGCCCACATGACAGCTCGTGATCCTTTGTAACTCCGGCTCCAGGAGATCCAGTGCCCTCTTTTGGCCTTTGAGGACACCATGCATTGTGAAGAACTTCATATATGCAGGCAAAATAGAAATAAATTTAAATATATAATTTTAAACTTTAGTTTTGGATAGAATAGCATCATATTGTTTCATATGGCCTTACACAGAGTCAGTAAGATGGCTTAGCAAGGAAAGACACTTGTCACCAGATCTGACACTTGAGTTTGGTCTCTGGACCCACATGGTGAAAGCAGACTGGCTCCTGCAGCTGTCCTCTGACCTCCATGGCATTGAGACATCCATATGCATTCTCTCACACGTACTAGAATACATTTGATAGTTAATATAATGCAGGTACACGAATACACACACAGAGAACCGTTATTTATTCTGACTTTTTTCTTCAGCTACATTAAAAAGAATCTGTATTAAAGTGCCAGCTGTGAAGAACCAGCTTGGGTTTGTTCACATTTCAGCAGTCAGTTTGATGTAACTGGTGTCTGTAGAGCAGGGCATCTGGGAATCACAGAATAGACATGCATTTCTGGTGCACAGAAAACATTCACCTAAGTGGACCACCCTCACTCATAAAATAGATATCAGAAAGTACAAACAATTGAAATCTCACAAATTTCACTCTCTGAGTCCAATAGAATTAAATTTAAAATAAATAGCAACAGAATACCAGACATGAATAACCGCCCCCAACAGTACTTGGCAAAGCTCATAGCTTTCTGTATTGTTAGAGAAATGAAGGAGACAAATAAGTGACTTTTTGCCTCAAAGATGGAAAAGAAATAAATTAAGCCAATCACAAAGTAGAGGAAACGAAACGGTAAAGGACTGGAGATGAGTGAAACAAAGCTGTCCTGGGAAGGCATCCTTGCCGGCATTGGCTGCTGTGCCTGCCCTCTGACTCTGTCTGGCACTGGGACATGAGCTGGAGACATGAGTAAGCATGTCTCCTTTACTCGTTGCCCTGATATTAGTCTTGCCATGACAATAGCCACTACTGGTTCTTCTTTGCAAGGCTATTTCGGAGGCGCTTCCTAGAAGAAAATGGTGTGTGAGTTGATACATTTAATGTTCAGGGGATGTTCTCCCTGGCTTTTCAGTTTTTCTTATGGAGAGATGTTCACTAATTTATTCCCAGGGAAGAGATGAGTGATGTATTGGAGAGTTGAGGAGAGAGCTGGGTGAGTATGGTTCAGACAGTTCCTTTTCTCTTTCATATACATTTTTCCCTCCTCTTCTGTATACTGTCTTAGAGTGAGAGCCCATAACGTAAGGGAGGCGCTCCGTATGATTGGCAGAGTAGGGAATGTTACGTACCGCTGTCCAATCCAGTAGTGACTATCAGCAAGCTGATTTCCCTTAAACCTACTGATACTTTCTCCAATTAAACTTTACTGATAATGCTGCTTATATTTTTACCTTTACGTGCCTGAACTCAAAAAGTAAAAATAACAGGGAGTATTATTTATTAACTCACCTCAAACACTTAACAGCTAAAATATTATTTCTCAAAAAATACACAGATCTAATTGCAAGATCCTCATTAGACAAATGGTCTTCGTGACTTACACAGTGAAGGGTTCTGTTGTTCAATTACAAGGAGCTCTGAGAAACCACACGGTTACAGCAGAATCAAGAGGACATCGGCTGCAATGCACAGAAGCACACACGTGGAAGCCGTGATGCTTAGGGCTCACCGTGCTCCCCCGTGCTCTCTGCTCACCAACACACGATGCAGGCTAGGAGAGCAGTGTCTGCAGTGAGAGCTGTCCTCACTAGGGAACTCTCAGCTCTCAGTCCTGGGGCGTTTTACTGCTAGACTGTACACCTTAGCATGAAATCAGCACATAAGTGTGTATACACTATGGTTCCTAATCTCATTTACAGCTTATCCTTAAATTTAAAAATGGCACAGTTGTACTAGCAAATACGAACTTTGAGGTAAACATCTGTTAACTGCTGTTATATTCCAGACCTTCAAGAAAGGAAAAACTTTTAAATGTATTATTTTTCTCCTAGTGTTTCGGAGACACCGTTGAACAATAACGAATACGTGCAGCTGGCAGTCACTCTAGGGCAGTGCTGATGGGGATTTAAGGCATAGCAGCTGAGAACATGCCCAGCATCTAAGCTTAAAATGTGCTGTGTTTAATCCATCGTTTTTCTCTCAAGGATTTATTTCTAGGAAAATTGATAAATGACTAAGTATGTCTTAAATGTATGTGCGGGGCTAGAGAGGTGGCTCAGCCACTCAGAGAGCTTACTGCTCTTCCAGCACACTTGTGTTCAGATCCCAGCACCCACATCAGACAGCCCACAGTGGTCTGTAACTCCAGCTCCTTCTTCAGCTTCCGTGGCATCCACACACAGCACGAATATACACAATAAAAAAATTATATCTTTATGAAAGGTAATCAATTGCCAATGTATAATGTGCATTGCACCATTGGTAACACCTTTAGTCTGTCCATGTGGTGTCATCTAGTCAGTTAAATAGCAGAATTAGAGGATTTCTGTTCCTTTCTGAAGTAAATCAGAATAGATTTTAGAATTCAACAAAACTTGACTATCATCCTGAGATAATCATTTCATTCCCTTAAGTCATAGTCTCCTTATTTATAACAACTATAAAGACATGTAAGATACTGATGCAATAATAGTCAATAGTTGCTGTTTTATTGCTCGTTCCAAGTTTTCTTTTGTCAACTTTCTGTTGTTGTTGTTGTTGTTGTTGTTTTCAAGACAGGGTTTCTCTGAGTAGCTGTCCAGAAACTCACTTTATAGAACAGGCTGGCCTAGAACCTGCCTGCCTCAGCCTACCAAGTGCTGGAGCTAAAGGTGTGCACCACCACCACCACCCAGTTTGCTGTCAACATTTTTAATAGTCAGAAATAAGTCTTTCTAAGCAAAACAGTTCATACCATATCAGCTATCAAAGGCTTTTTAAAGAGAAGTTATTAGAATCACCAGACAAAAGTTCATGTCTGTCTCTATAAACCTGAACATATCCCTTTTTTTAAAAAATAATAACCTTATATGCAAAATAGCAAATAGAGGTGGTTTTCATTCAGAAATAAATAAGGTAATAAAAGTAATTGAAATAAATGCTACCTAAACACTGTAGTACAGAGAGCATGGTAAGGGTGTTGCTAGATTTGCTCATACCTGGCGCAGTGCCTGGAATCTAGTTAGCATATATTTGTCATTTGCATATTTACACATTGACAAATGGTATAGTTTCCACCCACATATTTGAAATTTGGTTTATGTATATTGTTTGATACAGATTTTGAGCTTTTTATTTATTGTTAGAAGAAGAACATAATTATAAAATCATAATGTATGGTTGCCCCCTCTCTCGTCTGGCTTTAGGAATGGAGCATCACTAAACTTTCCATTGAGTATGACTCAGAACCTTTTGGGAAGGAGCGAGACGCAGCTATCAAGAAGCTGGCCACCGAGGCTGGAGTGGAGGTCATTGTGCGCATCTCGCACACCCTGTACGACCTGGACAAGTACGGCTTGCCTTTATTACAAGATATAAACATGGCGCGTTAAGTACACTGCTGGGTGACATTAAGTACATAGTTGAGTAAGGTTATAAAGTGAAAATGATGGAACCAGAACTGTAGAAATAAATGGTGTACAACAAGCCCTGAGCATTTTACTCAGCTGCTGTGATTTCATTTGCTCAGTTGTAATACCAAAATTATAGACATACTGCATAAAAGTATTTAGCCTTTCAGCATTAAACTAAGAAATGTTATTTACACATTTTTATTTGACTACTGACTCGTCCCAGTATTGCCTTTCGAGGATGTCAGTATTACTAAGTTTACAGCTTGTTTGACACATAGCCATAATTTACTTTGATATATTTTGTGTTACTATGTGGGTACTCTTTTGTCCTTTTGTTTAGCTGAGATGAAAACAGAAGTAATGTAACCAACTACCCAGCTAGAGTCCTGAACCATGGTATCATCCCTTGTTGGTCAGTGTGTTTATTGAAACACTAGCCAGTCCCTCGGGCGCTTTGGCCAAATTGAGCTGAGCATGTAGCATGTGCTAAGATTCTAAGGAGTTCATGAGCTGTGCAGGTTTGCAGTAACTGCTGGCATAAAGTCGTCTTTATAAATACGAAAGGATCACGATTTATGTACCTATTAAATTATTTCACCTTTTAAATTATGTACACATTTTACCATTAACAAAATAATTCTGTAAGTTACATATCAAACTAAATTAACTTCTGTTTGCAAGTGGATGAATAGAATCATGATTTGATTCAGACAAATGTCTTACCTTGTTATTAACCTAGAAGTGCCCTGCCCTTTTGATAACAAAATGTACCTTCTAGTTAACTGCAGCGAGTGATTATAAGGGGCAAATGGGATAAGAGAAGCTGCTGCTAAGTGGGAGACTCAGCTGTGTTGTGAAGTTAATTTTTATTGGGTTGATTGTGAATGCATATTAAAGGTTATCTATTTATGTTATGTATAAAAATGTTTCCTATGGGTTTCAGTTTTCTAGTAGATAATTAAGAGATGTGACAGTGTCATTGTAGCATCATTGCGTTCAGAGAAATTCATTATAGTCTTAGGTGTAATCTCAGGGTACTAAACCAAAACAAACTTTCTTACAGCAAGACTAGCCTTCCTGATGGCTTTTTTCTATAAACGTAATTGATAATAAGGTATAAAGAAAAATACATTATGTTTGGAATGAAGAAATACTTGATTAGCAATGTTATCAGTTATGTCATCTTTGCTAATTTACTTAACCATCTATAAGTGATAAAGCTGGCTTTAACCTGTAGTTGTAAGCAAACAGCTGGAATGAAAAAGCGTAAGTAATTATTGTGAAACAGTGTCTAGACGGCAGACCTTCGAAGGTGCTGCTGGCTGTTCTTTTTCTGGGAGTGTGACTGGATTGAGGCATTGAGTGGTCAGCAATAACTGCATAATGTACTTAAGTTTAAATGACTTGGGAAAAAATGTAATGAGTTGGAATTTGGTGTTCATATATCTTTAGTATTTCTCTTTATCCGTGATGATGACATTCCAGAAGCCCTGGTAGATGCCCCAAAACCACCAATTCAAGCCCTGCGTACCCTGTACTTTCTGTCTAAATATCACACAAAGATGAAGCTTGGTTTGGAAATGATAAACTATAGGAAGTTAATAGTAGTATTGAACAGTTAAAACAGTATTCTACAATAACTTATACCATCTAGGTGTAATATTTTGCATCACAAGTGAACATAAGTTAACTGAACCACGGACAACAGAAGCTCAGAGGGGGGTTACTGCTGTGTAGCAGACACACGTGTGTCTAACAAAGGCATGCACACAACAGAAAACACCTATAGTCTTAATAAAAACTGATAAAGGAAATGGGAAGACAGAAGAAAAATACAGGAACAGGTACACAGAATGATGATGTCTGGGGGTGGAGACGCAGCGTGTGGGCTGTTGCTAAGGAGGCGCTGATGGCTTGGGAGCTGTGCTGCACAGTGCTTTTAGCTGTTCGAGTCTCAGAACAGGAACAGGTTACCAGCGAGATCATTTACTCTTCAGTAAAACTAGGTTTTTATCTGTATGTTTTCTGCAGCATCATGTTGTAAACCTCAAATACACACAGCAAATTTTATTTTTACTGACAAATACTTGGTGCAATCGTCAGCCTGGTTTAGTTGTATTAGTGCCTCCTCTGAGATTCCTTGAACTCTTGTTTCACTTGTCCGTTGATGACAGTTTTTATATGCACATCCTGTAGGCTAAGTGAACCGCTGTTATTTTTAAAAACTTGACATCAATGTTTTGATATTTGCATGCTCTAGTATTTGACACATAATAAATATCTAAGAATTTGAGAGAATGATATTTAGATTCTTTAACTATTTTGAAGACATTTTCTGCTCATACCAAAGGTCTTAATTGATAGATTTCTGATGTTAAGTCTTTGAGCTTATCAAAGTCTATTGTCATTTTCTGTCTTTTACTCCCTCCTGCAATAGGATCATAGAGCTCAACGGTGGACAGCCACCTCTCACTTACAAAAGATTTCAGACTCTCATCAGCAAAATGGAGCCGCTGGAGATGCCAGCAGAGACCATCACTTCAGATGTGATAGGAGCGTGTGTGACCCCTCTGTCTGATGACCATGATGAAAAATATGGAGTCCCTTCTCTGGAAGAGCTAGGTGGGTCCAGCTCTTTATACACATGGTGCTGAGGGGTTAATAATCCACCAGAGTATATGGGCAGCACAGAGTGGACCTGATGGACCTGATTTAAAGAGTTAATATCATAAATCATTTGGAAAAAAATTACTTTTAATGCATTTTTAATTGGAAGAAAAGTAAAGGGGAAAATAAAGGGAAAACCTCAGAATCTAAATATTTTGTATATTCTGTAACATGTGGCCTGCTGTCCCATGAAGGTTATCACATTCTGAAGATAAGTGTTGGGGGAGGGGCTTGTTGGTTCCCAGCTGTATTGTGGTCTCTGGGCAGGAGTCCCACATTTGGTGAGGCCAGTATAGGCCTTCATGTGCAAGTCTGAGCAGTCCTGTGTAGGCTTGTGTAGTCCTATGCAGTCCTGTGCAGTTCTGTATAGGCCTGTGTATGCCTGTGTAGGCCTGTGCAGTCCTGTGTAGGCCTGTGTAGGCCTGTCTACTCCTGTGCAGAACTGTGTAGTCCTGTGTACTCCTGTGCAGTCCTGTGTAGGGCTGTGTACTCCTGTGCAGTCCTGTGTGCTCCTCCTATGCAGTCCTGTGTAGGGCTGTGTACTCCTGTGCAGTCCTGTGTGCTCCTCCTATGCAGTCCTGTGTGCTCCTCCTATGCAGTCCTGTGTGCTCCTCCTATGCAGTCCTGTGTACTCCTACTATGCAGTCCTGTGTACTCCTCCTATGCAGTCCTGTGTACTCCTCCTATGCAGTCCTGTGTACTCCTACTATGCAGTCCTGTGTACTCCTCCTATGCAGTCCTGTGTACTCCTCCTATGCAGTCCTGTGTACTCCTCCTATGCAGTCCTGTGTACTCCTCCTATGCAGTCCTGTGTACTCCTCCTATGCAGTCCTGTGTACTCCTCCTATGCAGTCCTGTGTACTCCTCATACAAATTATTTTTGTTTCATGATAATAACAATAATCATGGTGATTTTCTTTTCTCTCTTTTCCCGTAGGCTTTGATACAGATGGTTTGTCCTCTGCAGTGTGGCCAGGAGGAGAAACTGAAGCACTTACACGTTTGGAAAGACATTTGGAAAGAAAGGTACAATGTCGATCATGTACCCAGCTCATACTTCCAAATGGGCTTTCAAAATGATTTCAGTCTTGTTTAGATGGCGTCAGGCACATCCAGGGTGGCTCACCCACAGGCTGAAAACAAAGCATAGACTGATGGAATGGCTGAAGTAGCGCAAATATGACAGTTGTGAAATCGCTGTTACCCATCATTTAATTCCATTTTTCTTCCTCTTGATTACTCCCTCTGTTGCTAGTGCCATGCTGTTTGTTGCTTCTGGTCCTCACTCCTGTGTCAGGTGACCTCACTGGAGCTAGAGCAGGGTTGTACCTATAGTCACGCTCCCCTTTCCAAGACTCCTGTATTCCTGAAACCAGAAAATAGTGCAGATTCCTGTATTTACCATGTTTGTGCCTTTATGGCTGTATCATGATACAGTATCACTTACTTGTTATTATTACTGTCAACACATATTGATTATACAAATTAACAAGACTCACGTGTATTGGTCATGTTTATTCACACACACACCCCCTATAAGCCCTCACCCATACACTCTCAGAACACTTTTAATAAAGCTTGTTCATAGTTAGACACATGAGGAGATGAATGCAATCACTATTGGTAATTAGAATAGTTATTATCTATACTGTAGTAAGTCAGTTAGAAATTTTCCTTCTAATGTTTTCCAACTTCATTTGACCATAAGCCTCTGAACTCTTGGGAAAGGCAGCAGTGGAGAGGGGCACAGTTGTAGTCCACCTGTACCTCCGTGTCGACAGAGACACATGGAGGTGCCTCGCGCCTGATGCTGGGAACCTGAAGATGTGGGTGGCTTCAGTGAAAGAAAACTCACCTTTCAAGTCCCTTTCTAAAAGCATTAGGTCAGAACTTTGTAGCTTTGATAATAGCTTATTCCTCAAGGACTATGACTTTTCAGATTCTCAGTTCTGAACTCTGTGTGTGTATGGGGGGACAGGGGGAGGGGAGGACACACACGCCACAGGGATAGGTCCTCTCCTTCCGTGTGGGGCGAGGGGATTAAGCTCATGTCTTCAGGCTTGGTGGCCGGTACTCTACAAACTTCTGGGCTATCTCACTAGTGTACTTCTGACACTCTAACGTGATTGAGGAAGTTATGTGCTTGTCTCTTGTTTCCAGGCCTGGGTGGCAAACTTTGAAAGACCTCGAATGAATGCAAATTCCCTGCTTGCAAGCCCCACTGGACTCAGCCCTTATCTCCGATTTGGTTGCTTATCATGTCGACTATTTTATTTCAAACTAACAGATCTCTACAAAAAGGTATAATCTGAAGTCAGAGCCTATTTTTTGAAATACTTTAAACATTTTTTTCTGATAACACTTCTATGCTTTTTAATTGCAGGTAAAGAAAAATAGCTCCCCTCCCCTCTCTCTCTATGGGCAACTTCTGTGGCGTGAATTTTTCTATACAGCAGCAACAAACAACCCACGCTTTGATAAAATGGAAGGGAACCCCATATGTGTTCAGATCCCTTGGGATAAGAATCCTGAGGCTCTGGCCAAATGGGCAGAAGGCCGGACAGGTTTTCCATGGATTGACGCCATCATGACACAGCTTCGTCAGGAGGGCTGGATTCACCATTTAGCCAGACATGCGGTTGCATGCTTCCTGTCGCGTGGTGACCTGTGGATCAGCTGGGAAGAAGGGATGAAGGTGAGTGTCCTGACTGGCGTAGCCTTTGAAGGAGCCTGTAACTATTCCAGAAGCATTTGGAAGTCTGGTCTGCACCAAGATACAGGTGCTAGTGCACTGAGATCGGAGAAGACCATCTTGGACTGTAGCGTGAGGTGGGGAAGAGAGAGCACTTGCCTGTTTTGTAGTTTGGCTTTTCAATGGATAAAGCAGATAATTATAGACAGTTGGAGAGCATGGTGTTAGACTCAGGCGGGATCTAGTTAAACTGCTCAGCCAAAAGTCGTCTCTGTGGCTAAGCCAGCCTCCCATAAGAAAACTATTGCTGTTGAGCGCTCACACTCTGGCCTTGAGCGGTAGTGCACGTCTGTAATCCCATGCAGCATGACAGACATGAGAATGTCTGGAACCCAAGGCCAGCCTGGGCTATTGTCTGTCTTTAAGAATAACAAAAGCAATTTATTGGATAGATGTATTTATAGGTGGGAGTTTCTGTCATGTTCATCCGTGAGCTCTTAGAAATAGTGAATTCCTATTACGTGGAATTATCAGTCATCTTATCTCATCTCAGTAAGCCTTTAATACACACATTGAAGCATACTATGTTTTCTGACAACACCATTGTAACTATGCATACAACTTACATACATGCTTTAATACATACATTAAAGCATACTGCATTTCTAACATCACCATTGTAACTATGCCTAAGACTTACATACCTGCTTTAACTGTCACCACCGCATAAACTTTGCCAATTCAAAGACTGTTTATCTAAAAAAAAAGCAAAAGACTTTTAAAGTTACCATTTATTTGTGTGTGTGTGTGTGTGTGTACGTGCGTGTGTGTGCGCACACTCACTTGCATCTCAGTGGATGTGTGGAGGTCAGAGGACAACTTGTAAGAGTTGGTTCGTTCGACCGTGGGATTCTGGGAATTGAACTCAGGTCATCAGGCTTGACAGCAAGCTCTCTGACCCCTCAAGGGCTATTTCAAATCCTGTTTTTTGTTGTTTAATTGTTGAGAATTTTTTTCATGTCATATATTTCCTAGTTCCTACTTAATACGTTTATTATTACATTATTTAGTTAACTTTCTTTTGGATCAGAGCATTTGAAATTTAAACTGCGATGCTGCCGCATTTATAGAACCTTGCATTAGAAAGCTCCTTTTGTCGAGGGGTCAAGACCATGATGGCGATATTCACAGAAACAGCTGGCCTGAGCTACTGGGAGCTCACTGACTCCAGACTGACAGTGGGGGAACCTGTATAGGACCAAACTAGGCCCTCTGAATGTGGGGGACAGTTGTGGCTGGGGCAGTCTGTGGGGCACCGACAGTGGGACCAGGACTTATCCCTAGTACTTGAACTGGCTTTTTGGAGCCCATTCTCTTTGGAGGGATACCTTATTCAGTTTAGATTTGGGGAGTGTCCTGCCTCAAATAACTTGGCTATTTTTGCTTTCTTAAAAGTGGGCTACTGCCCGATAGTGGTGGCGCATGCCTTTAATCCCAACACTCAGAAGGCAGAGGCAGGCAGATCTGAGTTCAAGGCCAGCCTGGTTTATAAGAGCTAGTTCCAGGACAAGTTCTAAAGCTACAGAGAAACACTGTTTTGAAAAACTTTAAAAAAAAAAAAAACTATTTTGCTAATGTCTTACACTTCTTTAAAAGTCAATGATATGAGTAATTTTTTATTTTCCCTACAAAAGTAATTCCAAGGTCTTAGTTACTTTTGTGTTGTCGTGACAAAACACCACGACCAAGGAGCTCATAAAGAAAGCATTTAACTGGGGTCATAGTTTCAGAGGACAGTAGACTCTTTGACCATCGCGACAGGGAGCATAGCAGCAGGTAGGCAGACATGAAACTGGAACAGTAGTAAAGAGCTTCCATCTGAGCCAGAGAGAGAGAGAGAGAGAGAGAGAGAGAGCGGGCGCATAAGCAAATTCTATTCAGAAAACTGTATTTACAGTGTATTCTTTCCCTGAAATTGCTTGTTAGGACATATATTTTGGAATGTTTAATTTTACCGCTCCATTCAAATTTTCTTGTCTTTAATATGCAGTGACCTCACAAATGCTGATTGGTGGCCGTTCCTTCCGCAGGTCTTTAATATACAGTGACTTACAAATGCTGATTGGTGGCCGTTCCTTCCGCAGGTCTTTAATATACAGTGACCTCACAAATGCTGATTGGTGGCCGTTCCTTCCGCAGGTCTTTGAAGAACTGCTGCTTGATGCGGACTGGAGCATCAACGCTGGGAGTTGGATGTGGCTGTCCTGTAGCTCCTTTTTCCAGCAGTTTTTCCACTGCTACTGCCCTGTTGGTTTTGGTAGGAGGACAGATCCCAATGGAGACTATATCAGGTAAGGCAAGGGTGATGTTTGTGCTGTTTGAAAGAGCTGCTCCAAACAAGATCTTTTCCTGCTTAAGCAACACTTAAGAGCATTCTCTAGTCTCACGGGGCATGGTGGCACACACTTTTAGTCCCAGCACCAGGAGACAAAGGCAGGCTCCTCTCTGAGTTCAAGGTAGTCTGTATTCTTGATGAGCAGCAGAGAGCGTAAACACATCATTCAAGTGATACTGATTTGCTCTGTGTCACTCATGGTTCATATTCTGTTATAATGTGCAGTTCATTAAAACATTCTCTTCCCCCAAAGGCGTTATTTGCCCGTCCTGAGAGGCTTCCCTGCAAAGTACATCTATGACCCTTGGAACGCACCAGAAGGTATACAGAAGGTAGCCAAATGTTTAATAGGAGTGAATTACCCCAAGCCCATGGTGAACCATGCCGAGGCCAGCCGCTTGAATATTGAAAGAATGAAGCAGATCTATCAGCAGCTTTCCCGGTACCGCGGGCTAGGTATGTCGGTCACCGGTCACGTTTGGTTTGTCCCTTCAGCTGTGCAGCTGTCACTGGATTTTTCCTTAGTCATAAGTTTAATAGGAAAACGTTTCTTTCCCTTTAGGTCTTCTTGCCTCGGTCCCCTCGAATCCGAACGGGAATGGAGGGCTCATGGGCTATGCTGGAGAGAGTGTCCCAGGCGGCAGCACTGGAGGAAGTGAGTGAGAAGTCTCTGTGCTACACTGTTTGGTGGCCTTACTGGAATAAGCATCACTGCTTAGAAACTGTCTGAAATTATGAATTGTTTGTGTCCATGCATACAGGGTCTTAGACCAGGGTTCTTGTTGCTGTGAAGAGACACCATGACTCTGGCAGCTCTTACAAAGGAAAACATTTAATTGAGGCTAGCTCGCTCATAGTTCAAAGGCTCAGTCCATTATCATCATGGTGGGGAGCATGGCGGCATGCAGGCAGCCGTAGTGGTAGAGAGGTTGCTGCTGCATGTTGATACACAAGCAACAGGAAGTAGAATGTGACACTTCCTTCAGCAAGACCACACCTACTCTATCAAGACCACACCTCCTAATCGTGCCACTCCCTGTGAGATTTGGGGGCCAATCACATTCCACCTACCACATAATACAGTCCCCTCTGTCCACTGGTAACGTGTTAAAGATGCGAGAGTAGCTGAAAGGTTTACTGTATGGCTGCCTCATGCTTTTGCACACGAGTCCTTACAAAGTCTGTCTGTGATGGTGGTTAGTAATTTTAAATGAATGTAACAGTAGTATCAGAAACAGAGCACTTGCTGTTCTTGCAGAGGATCCCAGTCAGGTTGCCAAAGCACATGCTGGCTGTTTGTAATCCATCCTCAGGAATCCGACACCCTCTTCTGGCCTCTTTAGATACCTGCACAACATTGTGTGCATAAAGACAAGCAGATACAGACAAACATAAATTAAAAATACGCATCTGTATTTTTTTAAAAGTCAATGTATATTGGACATTTAAGGCATTATATTAGTTCTCTAAAGTTCCAGCCAAAAATCACTTAAGGCCGAGTAACTAGATTCAAAAGAAAGCATCATTTCAGAAGTGCTTTCTTTTTAGGTTACATGTTCTAAGCTGGTATTAAAAATAAAGCTTTTCTCTATTTTTTGTTTGTTTCTTTTGCTTCTTTTTTTGTGGTGCTGAGAATCAAAGCCAGAGTTTTCATGCTGGGAGGAGGTGTTCTACACACTGAGCTATTTTCACAATCTGAGAATAAAATCCCTTTAAAAGTAAATATTTGTAACCAGAAAGTTCCTATGTCTCTATAAAAGCCACATTTATGCTGTTTTTCTAGGATTATTTTTTAGGGAAGAAAAACCTATTTTTACTTCCAGTCATGCACCTGGAAATAGGGGTTGGCTCCGTGGGGACAGTGATCTCCCAAGTGAGGATGGTTTCCTCACTTGGTATTTGAGGAAACCATCTCTGGAAGGGTAAGCAGCTTAGCCGATCTCTCCCAGCTCCGGCCGCTCTCATCTCTCTCCCACCTCCTCTGCAGGTGTGGTATTGTCTGTGTGGTTTGTGGGGTGAATATTTCATTGCTGGGACATGACCCACTCCCAAACAGTTGCCAGGGTGACAGTCCACTTCAGAAAGGTTCCTTGGAAGGAAATCTTGGTGTGTCATTTTGAAAGTCTTTCAGATCTCTTGTTCAGCTCACAAGTGTGAGAGACAGAGCCCCTGGGGAGCACTGTGCTGACAGGCAGGTGCCTGCCGCTGAACAGTGATACTGCACTGCTCCCCAGTCCACTTTGGGATCTAATCTAAATCTAATCATGATAACAAGTTAAGCGAGCTTCTTTTGCTTCATGAATTTATAAAATAAGATCATTTTTTCATGGATAGAATTAATCATGAAATTACTATATTCATGTAAATGTTTGCCTACAACATTTTTTGGGCTCATTCTTTGAAACATTTAAAAAGACATGCAGAATATACAACCTACATAGTGCTTCCTGTCTAAATGAAGTATAGAGGAGAAAAAGTGACAAACTACACACACACACACACACACACACACACACACACACACACACGCACACACACGCACCTCCATCCACTGGCTGAATGGGTGCAAGGGAGGAATCCCTGAGAGCCAACAGACCTAGGGCCAGTTTTTTTAGAAGATGGTGGATTGACAGTGTTTAAATTGTCAGGTGGAGATGAAAACGTTTTAGAGTTAGACACTGGTATGTTGTGGGGAGATCTCTAGGGTTTTGCTCATGCCCAGCCCCTATCCTTTCTGTGTGCTGTTTTCTACGGTGCCTCACCAGGCTCGTCCAAGTTCATGACTCTCAGTGGCGTTTGAGTTATGTTCTACCTCTGGGGTAATGGGCAGCTCTCTTTGGAGGATTGATTTTTTTTTTTTTTTTACTGACTGGAAAATTCTAACTCTCTGAAATGCAAATAACTCTTTTTTTGTTGTTTTTACATGTTTTTATGCTCAGGAAATTAGCTATAGACCCAGAGTGAAATAATTGCTCCCTGTTTCCTAGTATCAAACTGCTTTATTTTAATTTAATTTTTGATATAATTTTTTTTCTATTAAAAACTACCTTTGTCAGAGAAATGCAGATTGAAAGTGTTGTGAGGTAGGGCTTGACACACACCACGTAGAGTGACCAGCCACCAGGCAGACTGGGCAGGGTGCTTCCTGGATGCCTGCTAGAGTAGGGAGAAATTCCAGTGCTGTGAAAAGACAGAACAGGTGTCTAGAGGACAATCCTGGGAGCTGTGGAGAGAGAGCAGAGTGTGAAAAGGCCCCCAAATCCCAGTCCTAACTATTTCCCAGAAGAAAACATACGTTCCCCACAGGCTTACAGCTGACTGTGACAACTTGACTTGTGTGCCCATGCAATCAAATGTTATTTATAAAAGAGCAAACGATATGTTAATATATGTGTCATATGTGTGACCCCAAAAACACTGTGAGCTAGACAGGAAGAATAACATCTTCAAATGTTATTTTTAGAGCCGTGGCTCTCAGCCTCCTAGTGCTGTGACCTGTAAGATAGTTCCTCATATTGTGGTTACCTCCTACCATGAAATTATTTTCATTGCTACTTTATAACTAATGTTGCTACTGTTTTGAATCATAATCTGTGTTTTCTGATGATTTTCTGCACCACCCCCATGAAAGTATCATTCGGACGAAGGGGTTGCAGCCCCTTGTTGAGAAGCACTGCTTTACAGTGAGGTGTAAGTTAGTGTTCACTCTGGACTGGGGGTGTCTTCAGTGGCTGCTAAATTAACTTTAAAACAGAGCACTGGGCCTACTTAAGACAGATGAATCCGTGACACTGAGGTGCACCTAGATCTCTGGGCCTGTGATGCACTCACCTGCTGCTGGCAGCCCTCAGGGTTAGGGCAGCAGTGCTGTGCGCTTACTGCCTGGTCTTCTGAGCCAGCTTACTCTCAGGTCATTGTTGCCCAGAAAACTCAGAATACCCTGGGGCAGTCCTTCCACCTGCCTTTGAGCATAAATCGCCCAGCTAGGCAGACACTGATACACACTTATGTAGCAAGAATTCAAGCTGTAAGTTGTTCAAAGTAGCGCTGTAGGGAGAGTAAGGAGAGCCTTTGTCCTCGGCGAGCCCTGCGGGTGCAGTAATCACCGCACCCAGATTAGTGGTGTGCCTGTGCCCGTCGGACTCACGGTACACACGTTTGTGGTTGACATCTTATTTCTAGAGTGTGCATGCTTTTGTTTCAGTTTAATGTGCTTTTAAAAATATGATTTAGGGAAATGAACTTAGCATCTGGAAAACTGATTAACTGATAATATAA
Organism: Myodes glareolus; assembly: GCF_982192425.1. Taxonomy (NCBI): domain Eukaryota; kingdom Metazoa; phylum Chordata; class Mammalia; order Rodentia; family Cricetidae; genus Myodes; species Myodes glareolus. The sequence continues at coordinate 44,297,118 of NC_142051.1, read as the reverse complement.
TTCCCTACAAGCAGTTGTTTGTTGGGGGAGGCTGCTTGTTCATTTTCCAGCTGCCCAGACTCCCAAAATAATCACACAGAAACTATATATTTAAATCACTGCTTCTCCAATCACTTAATCACCAGTATTGCTAGCTAGTTTTTACATCTTTGCTTAACCCATTTCTATTATTTTATATTTTACCACGAGGCTCCTGGCCTACCGGCAAGGTTCCAACTGGCAGCTTGTGCCTTTCTCCTCTGGCTTCTCCTGACTCTGCCTACTCTCTCCTCCTTTATCTGCTTAGAACTCCTGCCCTGTCCTATTCTGCTAAACCACTGGCCGAAACAGATTCTTTAACCAGTAAAACAACACATAGACAGGACTTCCCACACCAGTTGTCTTTATGTGTTCAGGTGAAATGGATCTGAATGAGAAGTCATGGTTTTAATAACTTGTACTGCTTAAAGCTCAAGAACCATTGTAGACCAGGCTGGCTCAGACTCACAGATCTGCCTGCCTCTGCCTCTGCCTCCTGAGTGCTGGGATTCCAGCCACGTGCCCAGTTTTTATGAGATGTTGAGGGTTAAATCCAGGGCTGCCTGCATGTTGGCAAGTGCTCTACCACCTGAGCTGCATCCCTGCCCTGCCTCCTATTTTATTTGACACAGTCTGGCGGTTTGTCTTAGGCCAGCCTCAAATTCATTTTCCCTCCAGGGAGCTGGGGTTATGGACATGATAAATAGTTGCCAGGTTTGGTGTTTGTTTGCAAAGGAAATCTCATAGGAAACTGGATTTGTTTAAAAATCAGAAGCTGTTCTCTCCCAGAGCCTTATGAACTATATCAGTCCCTGGGACCCACTGGGAGAAGGAGGAATCCTAAAAGTTGGCCAATAATCTCTACACAGGTGTACATGCATGCATGCAAGTGCACACACACACACGCCACATATATACAACACACTGCACATACATGCACACACATCTCAAAGTAATTTTTATTAATGTAAAAAAATGGAAACTACATTCTCAGCCATTAGTTGCTCATTGTGTTGTGAAAAGTATCTTACAAAAGCAATGTGAGGGAGAGAGGTTCATCTTAACTCATACTCAAGGACAGGACCTACCTTTGCCAGGAAGCGATGGTAGCAGGAATAAAGGCAGCTGGTCACGTGACATCTTCAGTGATGGATGCTGCTCAACTTGCTGTGTCCTTCTATTCGGTTGGGAAGATGCTGCCCACAGGGTGGGGTGCTCAGAGACTTGTGTCTTTGGTGATTCTAGACCCTGCCATATTGACAGTGTTAGCCACCATAGCCATTTAGGTAACTGTGTTAGAAGGCCTTTTACAGGCTCTTTTTCCAGACTGCACATAGAGCTATAGTGAACAGTAGGCATAAATGATTCATTTTAGGGGAAATGATAAAATAATAATTCTCAGTGTAATTTAGAAAGCTCAGAAAAATATAAAACAGAAAAGATGCCTTGTATATTTCCATTTAACATAGACTTATTACAATTTCAATGCATCTTTTCAGAATCTGAGAATTTCATACATGCATATAATGTTTTAATCAAATTCACCGCTTTTCCCTCTCCTCCAGTTGCTCACCCTCACACACGCTCTTCCAATTCCCTGCCCTCTTTTTAAAACACTCACTGAGTCCTTCTATTGAGTTTCCTTGTCAAGAAATGTGCTGGGTTTTGTTTTATTATATTTTGTCGTGTTTGGTTGTTATCTCTCAGAAGCCTGTTCCTTTCTTTTTTAATATTTATTTATTTATTATGTATACAATATTCTGTCTGTGTATATGCCCACATGCCAGAAGAGGGCACCAGACCTCATTACAGATAGTTGTGAGCCACCATGTGGTTGCTAGGAATTGAACTCAGGACCTTTGGAAGAGCAGGCAGTGCTCTTAACCAATGAGCCATCTCCCCAGCCCAAGCCTGTTCCTTTCTAATGAGAGACAGAAAGGGAGTGGATGCAGAGAGGAGAGGAGATGGGGAGGAGCTGGGAGGTGTGGAGGGAGGGGAAACTGTAGTCAGAATATATTGTGTAAGAAAAGAATCTATTGTCAATAAAAGGGAAAAAGAAATAAGTAGTCTTTTTGACATTTGTTTATTTCTTTACTAACCAAGGTTTTGCTATTTAGTCATAACTGACCTGGAACTTGCTGTGTAAGCCAGGCTGACCTCAGACTGTGGCAGTCTTCCTGCCTTGACCTCCCCAGTGTTGGGATTGCAAGTCCACACCACTATGCCCAGCAGAAATAAGTGTAGTCTTGAACTGACCTACCCCGTGGGCCGTGTGGCTGTATTTTCTTTTGCTCTCTCTGGTATGTTTTGAGTTCTTTGTTTGTTTTGTCTTTGTTTTGATGCTGTAGACGAGGTTGCCCTTGAACTTCTTATGCCTCCTGCCCCGTCCCTCATTTCTGGGCTTACCAACATGTAGCACACCTGGCTTGCATAGACTTTTCAGAACCTGGGCACAATGACAAAAAAAAATGACTTTATAAAGCTTCCCTGTGTTAGGAAGTCAATTTCTTTTTGAAAGCGTTAATAAAATTGCTTAGGGAACTGTTCCATGTCTGTGTCTTGTCTTCGTGACCCGAATTGTTTAACTCTCGTTAGAAGACCTTATCCCTTGTCTCCAGTGAAATAACATTTTTAAGGGACTCTGACAGAGGAATATGGACAGAAGGGCAGGAATGAAGGAAGGATATCTGTTCTCACTGGTGCCATGTGTTTTGTTCACAATTCCAGTTATCATCCGGAAAAGAAATTTGTGTTAGAAAATGGAGGCTAAAGTGACAGCTCAGTAGTTAAGAGGACAGACTACACTGCTAACCCCCGAGTTCAGTCCCCAACTTCCACTTTGGGTGGCTTATAGATGCCTGGTGACTCCAGCTCATGGGCTTCTGGTGCCTCTGGCCTCTCTGGGCACCTGCACTCATACACCATCCCCACATACAAACACATAATTAAACAAAATAAACCTTTAAGGAAATAATGAGAGGTTCACACATGTAAAAACCAGGTGTGGTGATGCATATCTGGAACCCGGCCCTGGCAGGAAACAAGAGGCCCCTGGAACCCACGGGCCGTCCAGTCTAGCCAGTTGGTGAGTTCTGTGCTCAGTGCAAGACCCTGTCGTAGAGAAAGACAACTAACCACCTCTGCTCCATACATACGAGCATATACATGACATGTGCATATACACAGAATACATACATGTAAATACTACACACAAAATAAAAATAAAATACCACCAGTAGTTGAACTGTCAGTGGTCATCCTGAACTTCAGTTTTCTTGATTTTGAGATGTGATTTCTGGCTCAGAGTAAAGATTGAGAAAAGTTAAATACAAATATTAAAAAATATAAAAAGTATACTATACATCTTGGGTTTTTAGATATTTTCTTTTGTTTGAAATGCAGGTTGCTCTCAAGGAAGTGGTATTTTGCATTATGCTCACGGAGACGGTCAGCAAGGTAAGGACGAAGCAGTTGGGCACACTGCGACCTGCTCCTGGCCCACCTCACACACCTTTGTACATGTGCAGGGAGAAGCTTCATGGGCACCGGCCTTGGCAACGGGAAGCGCCCTAGTCAGGAAGAGGACACACAGAGTGCTGGTCCCAAAGTCCAGCGACAGAGCAGTCACTGATGTGGTAAATACTTGGGGGACCGTTCTGCCCTCTGGGATGTGTGTGCGGCTGTTACAGCCCAGTCATGGGGGACCGTTCTGCCCTCTGGGATATGTGTGCGGCTGTTACAGCCCAGTCATGGGGGACCGTTCTTCCCTCTGGGATGTGTGCGGCTGTTACAGCCCAGTCAGTGGCTGAGCAGGAGGCAGCACGGCGCTCGGAGTCTCGCTATCTGTACCCGCTGTGTCTTAACTTGAAAAGCGTGTGGTTTTAACAAAGACAAGGTTTTCTTAAGATATGACTGTGAGCCTAAAACACAGAAGCCCACTCATTTCAGTAACTTTAATATGCTCTCTCTAAAACCTTCACCCCAAACCTTTACTCTAAAGATTGATCATTAAGGAGGGAAGAGGTTTGAGACACGGTCTCAGTGTGTAGTGCAGGCTACCCATGACCACATGCACAGGCTAACCCCATACCTGCAGTGGTCCTGCTGTATTGTCTTCCTGAGTACTAGTGTTGCACAGATACGTCATATGCTCAGGTCATGCCTCTGCCTTCGCTGCTGTGCATTAAATTTGTGATTCTGTTTTGTGTTAAGAAAAATATTTGCCAGTTTTGAAAGATTTTTCATACTTTTGGTTATCTTAAACTGTTTACATTATCACGTAGTTTTTATGCCACCTAGTTATAATTTTCTTGAAGTTAAAGTCAGTAAATGCTCATCAGTTTTTTATTGTCTGATTCTTTGCAGCAAGTTTTAATTGATTTTTTTCCCCTTTAAATCACAGAAAGCATGCAGGAAGATTTCTGGCGCACCTGAAATTGACGGGGAAGTCACTTCGCTTCACTTAGATTATTTAAAATGTCCTTCATTTGTGGAAAGCAGTTAGATTTTGAACATATTATTTCTAATAACATTTCTGTGGTTTTTAACTTTTTAATGAATATCACATAGGACAAGTGCTAATTTGTATATAAAGAATTGGTAAAAGATTTGCTTAATGTAAATATAGTCACAGTTAGCATAGACCCATCAGTATATTTTTGATAATTTTTCATGTATGGTAAAAGCTAAAGTTAACATATTCTGATATAAAACTCAAGTTTTGAGAGCCATTGTAAGAAAATGGGAAGTTTTTAGACTTTCTTAAAAGACTTTGTTAAAATTTTAGGACACATTTTTCTTGACATCATTGTTTAACCTAATTTTGCAGTGTTTGATAATAATGCTTTAGAAAATACATGAAATTCAGTGGGTAGACAATGCCTCTGTTAGCACAGACAGTTTGTCACAGCCGTGTGTGCAGCTGCTCTGACTCACACGAGTGGGTTTGCTCACTTCTCTCTGTCTCCCCATTTTTTTTTGTTCATTTATAGCTAAAGTGACTTTTGTTATTAAAGTATATGCAAATATGGAATCTTGTGTACTTGGTGTCTATTTTTTCATTTTGTTCGTTTTGGGTAAAAGAATTGTTGTGTGACATGTGATACAAATTACAGAGACAAATTATAAGAGCCACATGTCATCATTTTGAATGAAAGAACAAGTATTATCAATCTAGCAAACTGATATTTTTCAGAATTATCTAAAAGAAAGATTTAAAATCTCATTTGTTTGTATCACATAAAGGGTTTGTCTCTGTAAGCAGGCTGTGTGAGCAGCAGTTAGGAGTGTGGTTCTGAAGTCAAAGCCTGTCTTTTCCCAGTTGTAGATGGAAATGAGAACAGTATCTGCTCTATAGTCCCGTTTTACACAGGTGCTCATTAGCACTGCAGGACAGCCCATGCCAGCAGCGGTTAGCCTGGCTCCCTGGCTGTCTGGGCCAGGTGCCCCTCCAGTCACCCCCTACTGTGTTCCACCAGGCACCTTCAACTAGAGGCTATTACAGCCACTGGCTTTTCACTTTCCTGTAAAAGTAGTAACAAACTACTCAGCGTAGTGGGGGGTGTGAGTCAGCAGTAGAGCATTTGCCTAGAATGTGTAAGGCCCTGGGTTACATCCTCAGTACCACACACACAAACACAAAATCAGTGTAATTTCATTTTAAAGGTAACTAAAAGGATAAATTTGAGTCAAGATGCAGAAACATGATTTTATATGACAGGCCTTTTAAAAATGTATACTGGGTAGTAAATTAATAATGCTCAATAAATTTCAATAATAATAAAAGTCAAGAAGGCGAGGCCTCGGCTTTGTTGTCGCCGCTGTCACAAGCAGTAGCATTCCAGTTGTCTTCACTAAACCCTCCTGTGGGCCTGCCTGATGAGTGTCCTCGGCAGGACTGCAGAAGTCATCGGCCTGAGAGTTACCGCCATCCTGGGGGAGAAGATTCACTGTTAATATAAGTAAGTGAGTGTCTTGGCATAGGAACGCTGCCGCCACATGGTGTTTCTCGGCAATCTATTTTCTCTCCAGAGATTTTCTGAAGGCTGCTCAGCTTGGTGTACACTGTGGCCAGAAAGAATCACTAAACGGAAAGCCGGTTCGCGCTGTCATTGAATACAGAGTTCTGCCCACAAAAAAGCAGAGTGAAGTCATCGAAACCCTACCAGAGGTTGAAGTATTAAAATTCTTTTATTTAAGCCAGGTGGTGATGGTGCTCACCTTTAATCCTGCCTCAGGAGGCAGAGGCAGGAGGATCTCTGTGAGTTTGAGGCCAACCTGGTCTACAGAGAGAGTTCTAGGGCAGCCAAAGCTACAGAGAGAAACTCTGCCTCAATAATAATAGTTATTATTATTTATTTGACTTCCTGAATTATTCTTTTAGCTTAAGAACAACTTTGTTAGCGTTTAGGAGAAACCATAGTACAGGTTAGGTGAAAACCCTGGCAGTGCCAGGAGAGGGAGAGAGAGAAAACTTTGCCTTTTAAGCTGGATGTGGACAGATGACTGAGGAAGGAAAAGGCACACCCAAGAGCACAAGTGGCCCAGAGAGCAGAGCAAGGAGCCAGCTTCCTGAATCCCGGAATTCTTAGAACTACACACTTTGGAAAACTGAACTGAGGGAACCAGACTTTTGAGTTAACTTACACAGTTTCCTCATGTTTTCCTCATTTCCTTAATTTAATGTTCTGCTACTATGATAAAACACTGTGACCATTGCAATTCATAAAGGAACGCATTTAACTTGGGTTATGGGTCCAAAGGGCTAAACTCCATGATAACAAAGCAAAGGAACAGCTGAGAGCTCATGCCTTGGTCCACAACTAAGATTTAGCAGAGAGAATGTTTGAATGTCTGGGAAATGCCAAAAGTCGGAAACCTTAAGCCTGCCCCAATGCCACACCTTTTCCAACAAGCGCACACCTCTTTATCCTTCCCAAACACTTGTGCCAGCTGGGGCCTGGGTGTTCAAACAGTGAGCGTGTAAGGGCCTTTCTCATTCAAATCACCATAACCATTGTAATTTCCATGCATTTCTTATATCCTAGAGACCTCAGAATTGTCTCATTTTTGTAATTACATTTTTGTAATTCTTGAAAATATGCAGGGCAGTAGTCCCATCATGGTGTTCCTCCTAAGGCTTTTTTCTGTGTGTACTGTACCGTCATGGCAAAGTCTGAGCTGCATTCATTTGATACGGTTGGTGCAGTTAGTTAGTGTCCACCCTTGATTGCAGTGTGCAGTGTGCAGGGTCATACTCCTCCAGCAGTCGTGCTGAGCGCTGGGGCAAACCTCCTGTGCCCTGGCTCTCGCTTCTGCTCCCCACCTCCTGACAGTGACGGCATGGCGTGCAATTCCAAGTCTTGACTTCACAACCTGTGACTGTTTCTTTTTGTTTGTTTGTTTCCTGGTGGTGGTTTTGGTTTGTGTTTGTTTTTTGAGATAGACTGTAATAAATCCACAAATAGTGTTGATGTACCAAGAAAAGTTATTGGATATAAATATCCTACCCTCCGTGTAATAGCTGCTCAGTTAATTCCAGAGTGTCCTGGAAGAGAATTGATGTGAGTTGAGAACTCACTCTGCTTCTGTGAAACTCAAGAGCAAGTCGTTGGTTCCTCCAACTAAAGCCCAGAGCGCAAACCTTAAGGGGCATGGCTGCAATCAGATTTGATTACCATTTCCTGAGTCCTGATTGTGGGTCAAGCTTTGCTTTTGAGAATATAATCAGTAACCACGGGCCTCTGCTCTACAAGAGGGGTGGGAAGGGGGCATCAGCCTCAGTATATCCCAGCCTAGTGTGTGAGTTCCCGGGAAACACCATTTCCCTTGCTCTGCTGCAGACAACACGGAGTGGGCACAGGGTACTCTGTCCCGGGTAGCGCTTAACTCTTATTGTGATTGATACGTTGTTAATGTGATTCATTTCTGGTCCTTGCATTGCAGTTCCACAGGCTTGGCGCTGAGGCGGCCGGCCCATAAGTGTTTGCTGGTTGGGTGGATGAAAGATTCTGGCTTTGTTGACTTTATGAGTTCGGGCATCACGAATGAGAGACCGTGAAGCTCTAGGCCGTTTATCAGGCGTTCACAGCAGCGATGGAGCGTGGCAGGGAGGTCAGGCTTAAAAGTTTTAAACTGTTCTGAGAGTTTTGAATGACTCCATCTTACAGACGATAGCCTCTGGTACTGTTCTTTCTTAAGGGGCTGTGACTTTCTCCAAGGGGCAAAGCGATCAAACCGCCGGAGCTGGCTGAGACGGAAGCGCCAGGTGGCACTGGCCCACAGCAGTCCTGTTGTGACACGCTGATTCCCACGGGACAGCTACGCAGCCTGTACCCGGTAGTCTAATTGGCTGCGCTCCGGGGGTGGGGGCGTGGCTGCCTGCGCATCAGTTTCCTAAGCTCTGATTGGTTACCAGCCAAGGGCAAAGCGCAACCGCCCGTTTCCAGGGAGGAGAGGCCTGCGGAGCCGAGTGGGAACTCAGGACCCGGGGGTCCCCGCTGTCCTCTGTGCTTGCGCTGCCGCCCACAGGTGAGCCACCCCCTTTTCCTCCAGCACGGACTGAGCCCCGAGCCAGCTCACCGGGGTCAGGGTTAGCAGCTACCCACCGCGAACGTCCCCACCGACACTCCAACGGGGAGCACCGTGAGTTTCTCCAGAAGAAGGGAAGCTGCTCAGGCCCCTGTATCGGCCCAGGCAGTGCTAATTCCTCTGAGCAGTTTTGTAGCTGCGATTTTGCTTGCAGAAGTAGGATTTGCTTAAAATTTTAGATCAGAAATTAATTGATGTTATCGGGTGGACAGTTGAGAAATGCTACTGTGAAAGTTGCAAGCACACGGGAAGGTGCCTTGTTGGCAGTCTGTGAAGGGGCGGAGAGGTAACGTGGTGATGCGGAGGGTCTTCGCTTGTGGGATACTGGCGCAGAAACATGGATCGCCACAGCCGTCCTAGGTAGATCTGCAGTCCCTGGTGGCATAAAAGCCAACAAAGGGGACAAAGGGTTTCATCTAAAAGGTCAGAGAGAGACGTTTCCTTAAGAACGTGACACTTAGTTCTGGGAGTTAGCACAGTGAGTGTAGCCCAGAGCCTTTGAAGGCCGGGGTGGGAACAATTAGTGCCTCAGGACAGAAAGTGATTGTGGATTGGGAGAGTGGGAGGTGGGGATTCAGGTGGCACCAAAGCCCAAAGAATCTTTTCTACAAATGGCTGTGTGTCTGTCCTAAAGTGCCACTGAAAAGTCTGTTGCAGGGGGGTGACAGGGTCACAGCTGAGACGCTGTGGCCCAAGGTGAAGTAACTGAAGCTCTAGACAGGCACGGGCTCTTTGAGGACAGTGTAAGGTAAGAAGGAAAAGGATGCTTGCTTATTTGGTTTCTTCCTCCCCCCGACCCCACTGGAGAAACCTACCCGTTTTTTAATGTATTTTTAATTAAAATATAATATTATTTCCCCTTTCCTTTTTTTCCCCCAACCCTTTGCCAAGCACACCTACACATTATTCCCTCAAATTCATGGTCTATGTTTCTTTAATTGTAATATATTTTTGTTTTTTGAGACAAGTTGTTACTTTGCAGCCTGGACTAACCTGAAAAACTCGAAGTAGAGCAGGCTTCCCGTGCTGGAGTTCAGACTACCAGACTACCAAGCCTAAAGATGAGGCTGTGGAGGGACAGGGGGAGGAGCCCTAGGAACACAGAGAGGTAGCTTGGAAGTCAGACAGAGAACATTTTGAAAAACAAGTGGTGGAATAATGCCAAAATCTACAAAGGTCTGGTTGCAGGGCAGCTGCCTTTATTGAGAGCCGTGTTATCAGAATAGGAAGGATCTGCAAGAATCAGCGAAGAGGATGGAACCAAGGGGATCATGGGAGGCATGGCGGTAGTAGTGTCAGAACTGCAGAAAAGAGAGGTGGAGAAGGGGAGGGTGCAGCTGAAGGGGTAAATGTGAGAGACCGCATTTGGATATTATAGTCTTTATTGCTCTTCATAGATGATATGTTGGGTGGGGAGGGTTGGCCTTTTTCAACGAGTTGATAAAGTACTTAGAGGCGGTGGGGAGGTGTGCGCCAGGGCGCATGTGTGGAGGTCGGAGCTCACCTTGCAGAAATCAGTTCTCTCCACCGTGTTCGCCTCTAAATTTAAAGTCAGGTCAGCGGCCTTGGTGACAAGCACCTTGGTAGTGGTATTTCATTTGTATTTTAGTAAATATAGCTTGCCCGAGGATCAGAAAAGTAAAACAGCTACACTGACCAGGCAGCAATGTCACACGCCTTTAATCCCAGCAGCCACACTAGCTTGTCATAGAAACCAGGTGGTAGTGGTGCACGCCCTTAATCCCAGAACTAGAAAGGAATATAAGATGGAAGGAGACAGCTCTCAGACACAGTCTCATTCTGAGATTCCTTTCAGACTGAGGTCGAGGTAAGAGCCAATGGCTGGCTGCTTTGCTTTTCTGGTCATCAGGTTGAACCCCAGTATCTGTCTCTGAGTTTTTAATTACTGTGCTTCACCTTTACTGCCAAGCCATCTTGCTGGCCTTTCTTTAGTTTTTTGTTGAGATACAAAGTCGTAGGATATGGGTAGAGTTCATCAGAAATCTGGCGAGGATTCCCTACTCCAGTTGCTGTTGAAAACATTTATGGGAGGAGCCAAGGTGTCCGCATTGTTGGAGTTCTAGGGCTGGAGGCTTGGGAAGAAAATACAGGATGTGGTGGACGCACAATAATAATAACATTTCCAAGTCATCCCAGAGCGATCTAGCAAGACCCCACCTCAAAAATAGCCAAGTAGTAAGTTATCTATAAATGGCAGGGTTGTAGGTTTTTTACCTGCGTATGTTCCTCAGAATTCAGCAGCTCTGCAGAGGGTGTATTATTAGTTTTGTGGAGTTATTTTGGAAAGTTGATATACTTAAACATTTCATTTACCCTTTGTAAATTGATCTTTCATCTTAAACTTGGGATTTGGGGTTTGTTTGTTTAGCAGAAGAAATTTTTGCTTTAATGCATGTGGGCTCTTACAGGAGAACAGCTTAGACTGGCTACTAATGATAGAGGCTCACTACTCATCAGTTCTGGAGGCTGTTGGGGCTAAAACCAAGGTGGCTGCAGACTCTGTCCAAGGACGGCCTGATCCTCACAGATGCCGTATTTTGTGAGTCTCACAATGAGAACACAAGCAATCTTTTCAAAGCCTTTTTAAAGCATAGTTTTATTCTTTGAGAATTTCATACAGGCATACAGTATATTCTGGTCATATTCGCCCGACTCCTTACCCTAAAACTCATGTTCCAGACCCACCCCCTCCCAAATTCACACTGCAGTTCAGTTTAAAGTTGTATCACTACAAGACTTGGGCCTCCTGTAGTTCCCAGTGATAACTACCATTTATTAGATACTTACTCAGGGCCGTCTTCAGAGGACTTGAACCGTGCTTCGCTCTGACAGTGCCCTGTAAGGTGAGGGTCCTGTCCTGTTTCTAGTGCTCACCAACACGTTTCCCATGAGGTATTTTTGGAATTACTATGTTTAGTCTGAAGCTACCAAACTTCACGATCACTCCATAAATTCAATCCAGGGCTAGGCACAGGCAGTTCATCCACAGAGCCTTCGCCCCACCCCAGCATGAGGTCCGGATGAGAGGCCAGAACCTGTAGAGTAGCAACGGTGAAAACCCGGATGGGCTTGGAGCCCAGCATACTCACCGTCCCTTTCCTGTTAAAACTGACAGCTCTTACAGAAACTGTTTAAAGATAAACAACAAGCCACCACAGGCACCAACGGTGGCCTCCACTACCAACCAGCCTTCCGCACAAAGTAAGCCGTCAGCAGCCTGCACGGCAGGAGCACTGCTGGTGGCAAGGACTGGAAATGGCCGTCTTTGCACCCTTTCAAGTCTACGAACACAAGGCGCTGCATCAGCCATACAGCTCTCTGGCAGGGCTGACACCCCAAGAACACTCTCAAATTTTACCAAACCCTAGGGCGTGCGCCTGTTACCAGAGACGACACAGTGGCGAAGGGGTCGGGATATTAGCACTTAACACCCTGACACATAGACTATTTTGAATTAAAGTCACTTGAAAATAGATGTTGGGTCATTTCAAATAAAACAAGGTCAGCTCATCAGCAAAAATACTTAAAATACAATGAAAGATGACATCTTCCCTTCCTAAGTGTCAACCCGAGCTAAACATCAACTTGAAAAGACAATTACCTGTGTAATATGAAGCACGATTAATAAAAACTCAAAGAGAGAAATTGGGCTTCAACCTGAAGATCCGGAAAGCAAAGCAGCCAGTCACTGGCTCTTACCTACACCTCAGTCCGAAATGGCAATCCTGCCTCTAGAATCTCAGAATGAGACTGTGTCTAAGAACTGTTTCCTCCTGTTTTATAATCCTCTCTAGGCCTGGGGTTAAAGGCATGTACTGTCTGGTTTCTATGACAACTAATGTGGCTACTGGGATTAAAGGTGTGTGTTACCACTGCCTGGTCTGCAAGGCTGACCAGTGAGGCTGTTTTACTTTCCCGATCCCCAAGCAAGCTTTATTTATTAAAATACAGTTGAAATGCCACTACAGTAATATGCCATCTAAAAAAGAAACATAACTGTTGTAGGAAAGGGGATTTGTGCCTGATCGATTGAGGCCTTTGAACCCCATGCCTTCCGACATGTAAATGAAGCCCCACCTTCACAGGATGGATGCAGAGCTCAGGCAGACAATGTTTATTCATAGAGGACAGGATGCCTTCAATTAGGAGATGGATTGGAATGGGGTAGTTTCCCCTGCTATCTTAAATCTTTCATTATTTCCAGTTACTGCTCAGAACTCAGGTTTCTGAGTACCTGTCCTAAAAGTCAGGTTCCTCTAAAACCTTCATCTTCCTTACAGGCACAATGTGGACATTCTCAGTTTAGAATGTGGGAATGAGCCAGGGTTTAAAGCATGTCGTGGAGAGTGCTGATGGGACCCCAGCTCTGCAGGCTGCGTCTTTACAGAACGCCGCCATCAGCTTTCAAAATCAGACCTTCGGTGTGTGCCACCTATGAAACTGACAGCCAGTCCAACAAAGAGAACACGAGAACAGTGGCTGGGCTCCGTGCATGTTCTGTGGACATCAGGAAGATCCGCAGACTGAAACCATGGGTGCTGCTAGAGGATGACACCCACGTTGAAGAGATCGCAGACATTCTGAAAGAACTAGGTGCCAGCAAGACTGTGGTAGCCAGTATCTTAGAGCGCTGTCCAGAAGCGATCGTCTGCAGCCCTGCTGCGGTGAAGGCCAAAAGGGAACTCTGGCAGATGGTCTGCAAAAGCGAAGCAGAGCTCATCCGGTTAATAGAGCATTTCCCAGAGCCTTTCTTTACTGTCAAGGACCAGGAGAACCAGAAGCTCAATGTTCAGTTCTTTCAAGAGCTGGGGCTCAAGAATGTGGTGATTAGCAGGCTTCTGACAACTGCCTCTAGCGTCTTCCATAATCCTGTGGCGAACAACAGGCAGATGATCGGGGTTCTCCAGGAGAGCTACCTAAACCTGGGTGGCTCTCCGGCCAATGCCAAAGTGTGGCTGCTGAAGTTACTAAGCCAAAATCCATTCATTGTGTTGAATTCTCCCACAGCTGTAGACCAAATACTAAAATTTCTTCAAGGGCAAGGTTTCACAGACTCTCAAGTTCTTCAGCTGCTGTCCAGACTGAAAGGGTTTCTTTTTCAACTGCAGCCAGGAAGCATCCAGAACAGTATTTCCTTTGCTCAGACGACTTTTGAGTGCACAGACCGTGACCTGCGGCAGTTAGTGGTGAACTGTCCTGTGCTGCTGTGTTACACTGCCCCTGTTCTAGAAGAGAGGATCCAGGTACTTCTGAAGGAAGGAATCTCCATGGCTCAGATAAGAGAGTCACCAATGGTCCTTGAGTTAACGCCACAGATAATCCAATACAGGATAAGAAAGCTGAACTCCTTGGGCTACAGAATAAAGGATGGGCATCTAGCAAGTCTAAATGGAACAAAAAAGGAGTTTGAGGCTAACTTTAGCAAAATGCAAGCCAAGCAAGGAAGGCCGCTATTTAACCCTGTGGCACCATTAAATGTGGACGAGTGACATGGAGCTTCTTTCTAGCAGGGAAAGTGACCGATTCACAAACAAGCAAGTCAGCTTGTAAGTACTAGGGAGTCTCAGGACCTACTGAGATTTGAATTGTGTTCAAATTACCTCACAACTGATGGCCTCTGACTCATCTGCTGTGTTTTAAAATATAAAATAAATATAAATTGTGTTTAAATAAAATCATTGACTTGACCTTGAACTATTACTCCAAAACATCACAAAGCTTGATAGTTCATACAGATTGTTTTGAAGGAACTGATAATTACACACTCTTGTTGGGAGTCCATGAACACTTTGGTCCCAGAGCTGCTAGCAAAGTGAAATTCCCCACCACCAGCCCTGAGTCACTAGCAGGCCAACAACACAGGCCTTCAGAGAGAACCAGCCTCACCTTGTGTTTGGAAGGAGTGTCTACAAGTGTTACTCATCCAAAGGGATGTAGTCAAGCACCTACTTCCACAAACACACACATCCGTTAGGAACCTAACGATAAGTCCAGATGTATTAAGATCTGAATTCTGTCCAGCCTCAGGAATAGGAAAGATTTCCACCTTTCCCTGCACAGTAAAAGGAAGGACTATGGGGGAGGGGTATGGAAACGGTCATTTCAAACTCCATTCGCATGTGAAGTGAATGTAGCTTCCTAGAAAGCATGGAAATCTACTTCACGTGGTACCACTTCCAGCGGTAGTGTTCCACTTCTGTTTCTAAGTCCTGTCCCAAGATAAACATGGCCCAGATAAAGACTGGCTCGCTTTCAGCTGTACCGCTTGTAACAACTGTAATACTTGTTGGCTGTAATACACGGCCAGCTGACTATGGAGTGTGCACAGCTTCTGAAACATACTAAGAATGCAGCCGGTATCCTTTTTTTATTCTCTTAGCAAATGAAGTATCTCTCTCTCACTATCCACATCTGCTCCACTTCTCAGCTGAGAAACTGAGCAGCCACAAGTGCTCAGGTGGCTAAGAATACTCACTGTTCACAGTGAGACTCAGTGTAAGGCATTACCCGGGGCACTCAGGACTGTCAAGAAAAATGTTAAGGCCAGAGACAGCTTGGTGTCAGAGTGGATGCTTCACCTCAGATTCAATCACAAGTGTGTAATGGAATATATGCATGGAAGAGCGTGCACGCTTCTTTCATAGCACCAATGAGCAGCACCACTGCTCCATCTACAGAGCAGGAGTTCATTCTGAGTGTGGTGGGAACCTCCAGAGCTCCACCCGGGCAGTGAGCAGTAATGCATGCACTCGCCGCTCCCTCAGAGCAGGTCTGGAATATGGTACAGGCTGTGGCCTTCTACAGTTACCTGTCAACTGTGCGGTGGTTGGTAACAGGCAAATGACCAAGTGCAGAGCAGCAAGGAGCCAGCAGAGAGTCACTGGTTGACTGCATCAGGAGTGGCTGGAGTAGGGAAGTGAGGCAGCTGTGTGGGGTGAGCTGTGTGGAGTGGGGCTGCGTGGGGTGGGGCTGTGTGGTGTGGGGCTGCGTGGGGTGGGCTGTGTGGGGTGGGGCTGTGTGGGGTGGGGCTGCGTGGGGTGGGGCTGCGTGGAGTGGGGCTGCGTGGAGTGGGCTGTGTAGTGTGGGGCTGCGTGGAGTGGGGCTGCGTGGGGTGGGCTGTGTGGAATGGGCTGCGTGGGGTGGGGCTGCGTGGAGTGGGCTGCGTGGGGTGGGGCTGCGTGGGGTGGGCTGCGTGGGGTGGGGCTGCGTGGAGTGGGGCTGCGTGGAGTGGGCTGCGTGGAGTGGGGCTGCGTGGAGTGGGGCTGTGTGGGGTGGGGCTGTATGGGGTGGGGCTGCGTGGAGTGGGGCTCTGTGGTGTGGGGCTGTATGGAGTGGGCTGGTGTGAGGGAGAGGAGGGCTCAGGACACACGTCAGTCAGCAGAGCGTTTGGGACATGAGAATCTAAGTTAGGTTTGATTCCTAGAACTCACATAAAAATGCCAATTGTGATGACACTTAAAACCCCAGCCCTGGAGAAGTGGGCAGGGGACCCTAACAATGTACAGTAGAAGTGTTCCCTGGGTGTGACTCAGCATTCACACTTCAGTGTGCCCAAGCACAACCTACAAGAGTTGTGAAAGCCTTGGCCCCACCCTGGAGACTGAGCAAACGGAGGTGACAAAGCCTAGACATCTGTCGCTCTTAGCTCCTCCACTGTGTCTTTACTGCTCTGTCTACATCCAGATTATCACGTCTGTCAACTACCACCAAAACACTGACTACAGCACTTCCTCAACTGCTATGTAACCCACAGTTTTAAGAAGATCCTGTATACGAATTGCCTTTATTTCTGTAGATCTTTATGAAACATTCCATTTTTGCAGATCATAGTCCTTTATTATCAGATTCATGTGTCCTTTCCCATCCCTTTAATACAAAAAGGAACAACCCGCATTATTCAGTCAGCTACTTTCATCGGACATGGCACTAAATAGTATTTATACGTCAACATTAGATCATTTATTCAAGTGGATCACACAAATTTATCTCCACTGTGCCAAACCACTAAAAAAAAAAAAGAGCTGAATACCAGATGCTTCCAGATGTATACAACAGCCATAGTTTCGGAAGTGAGCTAGTCCTGTTTAACAGATCACATTGCTAGTCTACGTAAATAAACCGGAAGAGACCTAAGTGTACCGCTGTACACACATCAAACGCACGCTCATCTCAGCAGAACGATACTCACTGCACACCTGCACACTTCTGCTACTGCTGTGAAAGCCCCTGAGCAACACTGCACTTTAGCAATTACAAGTATGGAGAAAATTTACCGGTGGCTTTTCTGTAGCAGAAATTAATAACAGCCGTCTTCCTCAAGAGATTTGAAAGACAAGCAAAGTTGAAAATAAATATGCAAGCACACATAAACCAGTCTTGAAGTTAGAAATACAAACCAGCAGTAATTTCTAAATGGCAAGAATCGAGTTCTCCAACACCAGTATTTAGATCACTGAGAATGGGTCTATTAATTTTGGAATTAAAAAAAATATCATTTGTTAAGCCATTTCACCAGATGTACCAATAAATGCCTCTTACATTACACTGCAGGAGATAATGGCCATTTAATCCTTCTGAATTTAATTCCTTAATGATTTTCAGTTCTGTGTAAGCATGAAGGTCCAAGAACATTTATAGATTTGCTTGAAATTCCTGCTGTTATTTATGAATGTTTTTAAATTTTCTACTTTTATTCAGTTGTTGACCCACATGAGTTACAAACACTGAAGCCTGCATGTGAGGGTGATCTTCTCACATTCTCGGACACTACACTTTGACTTACAAGGCGTCGCTCCCTTCCTCTCTCCAGGGAATTAGAAAGGGCAAAATGGAGACAGATTTAAAGAAAATTAAGGGTTTTCCCCAGGCTTAGCTTATAAGATAACTGCCAAATACATATTTCACTTACTAAAATTTTCATGAAACTGAACACTAAAGCAAAACAAATGGACTTTTGAGTTAGGTTCTGTGAGAATAAATGAGCTATGATGAGCATCAGACACAGCACACTCACCACCCATGTCAAAGAAAGTCAACTCCCTACCTGACACTGGCTTGAAAAACGGTGTCTCCATCTGCTTTAAAGGGCTACAGAAGAACATGTGTTAAAGCACCAGTGAGTTCTGCTGCACGTGCAGCTCAATTGGTGCATCCAGCCCTGGGCTCCATCCCCAGCATCACATCACCCCCAGCACTTGGGAAGTGAAGAGGATTAGGAGCTCCAGGTCCCCCTCCGCTATGTATCCAGTTCAAGACCATCCAGGCTGCAGGAGATACCATCTCAGAAAATAAACAAACGAACAAACAAACCTATAGAAGTCACTGAAAGCACTTGTGTATTTTTTTTATTCAAAACCAATGTGTGGAGCCCATCTCATTCATTTTAAGAGTCAATCCTCATATACGTATGGTTGCTTTTATTGTATTTTTAAAGGAATTGCTACTGATAATTTAAGACATCCGAAAGACAGAAGATGCATGGAGGATTATCTTAGATGCTTCAGATAATTATAAGAACTTAAAAACTAATACTTGTTCCTTCTTAATATAAAACTCTTCCCACAGAGCTCCTGATCAGCTAAGAAATATTCCCGAGGCACTGTGGGGTGTATTACCGATGTGATGTTAATTCCTGACAGCAAACAGCACTATCTTACTCACGGCACAGGAGACGCCTTCACTCGATACTCCTGAGATTCTTAGGAGGGAAAACTAGTTTTACAACCTTTAAAGGAATTCACTGATAATTGTAAGAACTGCACATATTACGGTATTAGAAAAGATGTTCTCTTTTGTAAGGCATCAATGATTAAACAAATAAAAGGCTTATCTAACAAAAAACAATTAACAGTATCATAAAACCATTTATCTTCTAAACTTCTGAATTCCTGCTACTTTTCTGCCAGCTTAAATAAGAACGCCTCTTGGCCTAAACCACTACTGTTATAAAAAACTAAGACATCTGAAACTATTAGGCACATCAAAGGTACAGTTTATGTGGTTCAAGAGTCCCTTTGTAAGGGGCACATGAGTTACCTGGCACACTTTACACGTGGAACTGTAAAGTCATCTACTAAGTTGAACTTTCACATTTTTAGTCAAACTGAAAGACTTAGAGCAAATATTTAAACATACCATATCTTCAGTTACAACTGAGCAAGTGTAACATTTTACCAGATAAAAAGCTGGACCTAAGTGTGAAAAGCCCCCACACACTGGGAGAGTACTGCTTTCTTCCTGGTTTAGAGAAGCCAGCCGTCAATACTTTGAGCACAGCAGTTTAGCAGTGGGCTTGGCTGTAGTCTGTGATTGAGCAGTTCAACGCCACTGGCATCGTATTCTGTAGAGCACGTGTGCCAGCGCACACAAGTGCACGCGTGTTCCTGTCCCTTAGTCAGACTTGTCTTTCTTCTTTCCTGATAAGGGCACTTTGTTTACAACAGCAGAACCCACAGCCGTCACACCTCCAGCCACAGCAGACACGCCGCCTTTCACCAGCCCTATTCCCATGGAAGGCACAGTTGTGACAGCTGTTTTGGTCACCTCCAGACTCTTTCCACCAATCCAAGCCACGCCACCAATGGTGGCACCAACAGCTCCCTTTGTAACACTGAAGATCCCTCCAGTCACACGAGACAACACGCCTGGCTGCTGCTGTGGGTGATCCTTCATTGACCCTATGAGAGAGAGCAGATGCCAGTCAAATATGAGTCAGTACAAACGCCTTCCTCACAACCAGGAGCTCCATCTGACAAGTGGAGCTTTACCGAGTGAACAGTAAGGAGCTCTTGACTAAGTATAGCTGCACAAATTTTATATTATACCTTGGTCCAGAGCTAAGTCTTCTGAAGCAAGGTCTTGTTAATGTAGCCCACACTTTCCTCTGCCTCACAAATGCTGAGATTACAGGCATGTATCAGCACACTTAGTGTTCTGTAGCAATTTCCACGAGATGAAAATCTTCTATTTTGGAAGGAAGCTGGTTAAGACACAGATGAAATATTCCATTCTACATAGAAGCTCCTTAAGCTCAAAAGCAAACAAATCAAAACGGCTTCAGGAAGTTCCTGAAACTGACCAGATTCACTAGGCCCCTCCCTTCCGGAGCATATGTAAACTGTAAAGACTGCTTGGAGACATTCAGACCAGCTGAGCAAACTGGCAGGGCATTCCCCAACCTGCTGAGCTGCCTCCAGGCTGTGTGGTGTGCCCCAGGTTTCCAGCTGCGGTAAGCTGTCACCCACAGGGGAGTGGACTTCAGGGTGCAGCTGCCTTTGAACCGTTCCTACTACTATTCGTAACTCCAGTTACACTCAGTGATTCACCAAGGTGGACTTTGGTCTATTGGTGGCTCCCTATCTGGAGTGAGCAGACATCTCTGTATCTACCCTGGAACAGTATCACACAGCAAGTGCATCCAGGGCAAAGTCTTATCTACAAGACAGGACATACTGTAGAGACTAACCTGCTTCAGTTCAGTTACCAAAATTTTACCTTAGGAAGTATAAAAAAAATAAAATTATAAACATATGTATCCCTTATGCAGGATTCAATCAATAATTACTAAAATAATCATCTTCATTAAATGTGGCTCTCAAGATGCTCTGGGGATCTCTAAGGACTCCGGGGGAAGGGATACATGGAAAAAAGAACCTTTCAAAGTAATATCAAGATGTCACTGTCTTTTTACTTCCTTCTCACAATGACAACTCAGAGTTCCGGAAACGCAATGATGCACAGCAGGAGTGAGCGCAGGAGCAGCTGCCGCACCAGTGCGCCTGTCTTCTCTCACTCCAGACAGCAGAGGTTTATAAAATATACAAATACCATCACTCAGGTAACAGATCTCTTATTTGAAAGTTCTAAAATTGAGCTTTTCTAAGACACAAAGCATAAATTCATCTTTAAACTTCTTTTTTTTTATTGTTCTACATTCTAACTGGGAAAATCTTACTGATTATTCTAACTAGTACATCAGGCAGGAAATAAACTCCAGAATTAACAGTTGGGGCTATATGAAATTCAAAGGTTACTGTATAGCACAAAATACTCAGAAAAGCAACAGCCTCCAGAACAGGAGAACATCAGACAGACAACTAATATCCAGAGTTTGTTTTCTTAAAGTACAAAAATCATACACACAAAAAGCAATAGCCAATCAAAGTATTTTATATCCTTAGCCCTCTGGAAAATGCAAATTAAAATTACTGTGAGATACTATTTCACCCAAGTCAGAATGGCTATCAACACCACTACTAAGGCTGATACAGTGCCATATTCCTTTAATCCCAACACTCAGAAGGCAGAAGCAGGCAGATATATACCTGTGTATTTTTATTTTTCTAAATACTTACTTTTCACATGAACATACAAAGTATCATCATGGCATTTGCAAGCAAAATTGGTTCTGATTTCCCCCATCAGCATACAAGTTCACAACCAGCCAAGGCTACAAGAGAGACCCTGTCTCAAAATAAGCGAACAAAAAAAAAAAACTAATAGCTGATGCTAATGCGGATTTGAGGAAAGAGAAACCCTTGTTCACTGCTTGAAGGAATGCCAACCGGTACAGTCATTATGGAAATCAGTATGGCGGTTCCTCAAGAAATTAAAACAGGCCATCCTGGGCACAGAGATTCAAAGGCCACGTGCCATAACACAGAGCTACTCACATACCCATATTCACTGCTTTTCTATATACAACAGCAAAGAAACGGAACCAGCCTGGATGCCTGTCAAGAGATGATATTGAAAGTGTTGTGCGTATATTACGTTGTAAAAAGATGAAATTACTAACGTGCAGGGATAGGAACAGATTTGGAAAGTATTATATTAAGTGAGATGACTCAAACTCAGAAAGAAGTAACTGCATTTCTCTTTCATATTTGGATCCCAGGTTACAAGTGTATATACAGATGAGAGAAGATGCAGATAAAATCTAAAAATCTAAAAAGGAAATCAAGAGGGTTAAAGAAAAAAAAAGATGCTGAGGAAAGGGGACATGAAGGCTAAGGAACTCATGTGACCGGAAAAACAGAAACGAGAGAGGAAAAAGGAGATAAGAAATGGGGAAAGGAAAATAAGCTTGAAAATGCATGATACTGATGTAAAATATGGAAAATGAGTATTTAAAAATGAACAAAATGTTACACAAGGATAACATACAGCCATTGCTAAACTTGTTTTTAAAATACAAATTGTAAAACTACTAAGCATAATACACTTTAAATTTTTAAATGGCTAAAAATAAAGGACTTAAGAGGTAGGTAAGAACCTGAATAGATTAGTTATAAAATTTTATTAAATCCTGAAAAATAAAGCAAGCAAGGAGCTCGGTGTCATCAGACATGCCTGTAATTAGCGCACCGAGAGAGTACAAGGACCTCAGTGTAGAGTTAGCCTAGGCTACATAGGGTGACCCTGTCTCAAAACTGTATGATTGACTTTATTATAATATACAATCTTTTCCTGGAGATGAGGACAAGGGAATAGTGGCACATACATGTCAGAGAAAGATCCTGTCTCCAAAGAAAAGAACAAAGGTGTTTTGTTTCTTTTTCTTTTTTTTTTCTTTTCTTTTTTTTTTTTTTGAGACAAGGTCTCACTATGTATCCCTGGCTATTGTGGAGCTCTAATAGACCAGGCTTGTAGATGGAAGTTTCTGTCCCACCCAGTCCCGCAGTCATTCAGTCCCAAAGAAACATACAGAGGCTTATTTTAATTATAAACTGTTTGGCCCATTAGCTTAGGCTTATTAACTAACTCTTACAATTTAAAGAAACCGTAATTCTTAGTCTATGTTAGCCCAGCTAACTCAGTCGGTAGAGCATGAGACTCTTAATCTCAGAGTCGTGGGTTTGAGCTAAACACAGGATGACAAATGTAGCACAAAAAATAAAAACCCAGAGACAGATATTGGGGTTCAATCTGAAGATCAGAAAAGCAAAGCAGCCAAGCCACTAGAGAGCTCTTACCTCTGTGAAATCCTCAAACTGAAAGAGTGAGTTCCTGTCTCATGCCGCTTTATATTCCTCTCTAGTTCTGGGATTAAAGGTGTGAGCCACCACTGCTAGGTCTGTACGACTGACCAGTGGGCTGTTTTACTCTCTGGCCTTCAGGCAAGCTTTCTTTATTAAAATACAAATGAAATATCACTATGCAAGCTAGCCTTAAAGTCAGAGATCTGCCTGCCTCTGCCTCCCAAGTGTTGGAATTAAAAGTGTGTTCCACCTGGTTAACAAGTTTTCAAAAAGCAAAACACAGAAATAGAAACATACATTCAAAAAATACATATTTATAAATTACATATACCCAGAGTATATATTAAACTTATACAAATTGTTCTTTAAAAAAAATCAAAACTGAGCTAATAATTTTCAGGATTTTTTTTCACTAAACTAAAACCAATTAGGTAGTTCCTCTGTAGGTGGGGGGGGGAGTCTCACTATGTAGCCAAGCCTTGAGCTTGATATCCTCTGGTTTCTACCTCACAATTTTGGGATTATATTAATCAGTCACCAGGGCAGACAAGTACATCCATCCTCTTTGAGGCTTACCTATAAGAATTTTACTGTTATTTTTATATTTTGAAGGTTTTGTTTTGTTTTAATATTGGCCCAGAAATTTGATTTGTGCCTAACACTCTGGGAAGAAAATGAACTACCTAGAGTTAGGCCATCTAGCCCAGGGTCACATGCTGCCCCAAGGAGGTTGTGGTTTATGTTAAGCTTAGAAAGTCTATACCAAAAACATGAGTGAGAGGTGACCTCAGGCATTTTCTGTAGCAGTCAGGACACCGAAGGACAGGAGACAAATAATGTTTCCAAAGCCTTCAGAAGCAAGTGTTAAGAGTATTTGAGTCCAAGGTCATATAAGAACATAGAAAGGTATCAAATATAACAAAGAATGATATGAATTTTTAAAATCTCAAGTCTCAAATTAGGTGCAGTTGTATGCAGGATATCAGAAATAAACAGTACATCCTGTACCTCTCACACCTTTGTAAATAAACAGATGTCCTTGCTTGTGAAATGGTCTTAAGATAAAAGTGTAACAAGAAAATAATCAAATGATGAAAATTGTGTCTCTATCCATCAAGGTCTATGTTTTCTTATTAAAGACTAAAAGTATTTATTTCAATTATTTTGAAACATGTTTACTGACCAGATAAAAAGGTTATGATTCTTTATATGTAGTTTTTAAAAATAATCGTAACTTTAATTTGATGTGGGTTCCCCTCTGTATGCTGTGAATACCACTGGTTAATAAAGAACTGCCTTGGCCTGTGATAGGGCAAAAGAGTAGAGCTAGGCGGGGAAAACTAAACTGAATGCTGTGAGAAAGGAGGCAGAGTCAGGGAGAAGCCATGGAGCTGCTGACAGAGACAGACAAGCTAAAACTGTGCTGGTAGGCCACGACCTCGTGGTGATACACAGACTAATAGAAATGGATTATATTAAGATGTAAGAGTTAGCTGATAAGAAGTTAGTGTTAATAGGCCAAGCAGTGATTTAATTAATACAGTTTCTGAGTGGTTATTTCAGGACTGAGCAGCCAGAAACCAATAGCAGCGTCCTCATTACAGCATTAATTTACCAGGATGTTCCTTCCATTCTTACTGTCAGGTACATGCTTACCTTCGGGTGGTTCATCACTAAGATAAGATGGAATTTCTTGATTTTTATCTGCCTGATTCATGATCACCTATAAAAAAAACATATTTCAGAGTAAGACTACTTCTCACATGTTGCATTGAATCAATTTAAGCAATTTTACTTAAACAGAGAACATTTTTAAATACCTTCCACAAAAGTACCTTGTCCTACTATCTCCTATTTCAAACTGCAGAGTTTACAAAGGACTTGAAATTGCATCAATGGACACTAGAAATTTTAGCACCAACACTAAAGAAGAGCCGTGGTGACAATGCAAGTGTTCCTTGGTTGTTTCTACCATGGAATTTCAACTTCACCTGAAAACTGCTAGTGAAGAGAGCTGGACAATAACAAAACGCATGAAAATAAGGATCCATCCTATGTCTAAGTATCCGTCCTATGTCTACAGCCTCACAGTCAACTTGGGTATGGTGGTAGAGCAGACTGTAAAAACAGAGACTTTCAAAGGTAACTTTAATTTCATGTATTACATCTTGTTATGATTTTACAACCTAAATCCTAAAACAGACCTCAGTGGCATAAAATCCAACTGCATAGATCACATGATTGACAAATACCTTCTAGTTGCTCTGGTGAGAGTCCTGACTCAGATACAGCAGCACCTAATCGGTCTGACTTGTGAATTGCAGATCATTTCATAGGATTAAACAAAGTAATAATGAAGCTATGAAATCTTGTACAAAGATAAACAAAAGCGTATCATTTGGTGCATTACTCCAAGGCGAAATTCTTGACTAACTTAATTAGAAAACCTCCTCAAACTAGAAAGCTACATTTATTTTCATTTATATGAAATCATATAAGAACATAACAAATTATTCAGCACAGTGTTCAATAATTAGAAAGCCTAAGTTTGAATCCCAACCAATATAAAATATATGGCAAAGGAAAAATAAGATTTCAAAAAGAAATTAAGATATTCTAGCCCTGACACTAAGATGAGAATATTGTCTAACAAACTGGAAAGCAAAACATACAGGAAATCCTGGAAAAATATGTGTTCCTTCTGCGGAAAAAGTTACTATATTATAGTCTATTTCTTCCTTAATTTCAAGAGGAGACAAACTTCTGTATAAGCTATTCATTATATCCCACTAAATAACGCACAAATTTATATACCTATATACATAGAAACACGCCATAAACTGGCTGATGGCCAACATGATCAATAGAAGCTATAGTAATCTACACAGGAATTTGGAAATGACATGCAAACATACATCTTACTTCTTTTATTTCTTTTTAGACAGCATCTCCTAAGTAGCCCAAGCTGATATGGAGCTCAATCCTGCCTCAGTCTTACAATGCTGGGATCATAGGAATATGTCACCACCCCCAGGTTCATCTTATGTATTTTAACTGGAATTCAAAAATATATGTGAATGTGATTCCAACTATATTCATTTCAAAAGTGTCCCTATCTCATAAGTCACTACTAATGGGTTTACACTTTCCTCCTACTACAGAACTTTTTTAAAAAATTACTTTTCATACTTCATCTGTATGTATTTTACATCTAATAGAAAATACCACCACCCATAGATCATAGCTGCTTTACAACAGCCTGCAGACATGGACATTAATCTAAACGTAAACTGACCCCTTCCTACTGCGGACAGCAATGAGGAACCCGTGCAGAGTAACAATGCCAGATCTGTGCTTTTAAAACCTAGCTAAGGCTCCTTGTCCATTACGAGGTGAGGAATCTCTGCTACAAGTTCCTGACACTGCTAACCCTGCCATGGAAGACTATATACCCTGCAAACCCTTGAACCAAACCAAACTCCTCCTCCCTTAAAAAAAAAAAAAAGAAAAGAAAAGAAAAGAAAAGAAAAGAAAAAAGCCACTAGCTAAAATCTTTAACGCATCTGAGGAAACACTAGCGGAGTGAACAGATAGCCAGATCTTTGCCAGTTAGACATCAAATAGAGGCTTAATATCCAGGATATATAAATAAAATTAAACACTGAAAGAACAAACAATGTAATCAGTAAGTAGGCAAGTAAACGAGCCAATTTCCAACGTGCGCATTAAAAAGTACTCAACATCCTTAGACATCAAGGAAATGTAATCAAAACTGGATCCCCTCTCAGCCCAGTCAGAATGGCTATCAAGAAAATAAAAATAAAAAATCAAATCCTGTCAGGGTTAGGAGACTATGGGGTCCTGGTATAAATACCTCCCTGTAAGATCTCTAGGCACGCTCTCTCTTCCACTCTGCCTATTGTTTTTACTTTGCTCTGATTTCTGCTTGGCTTTTATTATAATATCTAAGTGTGTGTATTCCTATTAGAATGTACACTCTGAGGACAAGGGCTTGAGTTTTGTATACGGTTTTACCTTCAGATTCTTCTCTCTCTCTCTCTCTTTGTTTTTTTGTTTTTCGAGACAGAGTTTCTCTGTGTAGCTTTGGAGCCTGTCCTGGAACTCACTGTAGACCAGGCTGGCCTCGATCTCACAGAGATCTGCCTGCCTCTTGCTTCCCGAGTACTGGGATTAAAGGCGTGCACCACCATCACCTGGCCTATCTTCCGATTCATAAAGTCAAATACTTGAATTTTTGTATAAAGTCAACTTGGATATTAATACAAGCTTATGGGAAAGATCTAGGGTGTTCGATTTCTAGTATGGGCAATTAAGTATGCAGAAATGTCAACAAAGACAGGATATATTAGAAAAGAAACCATTTCATCGAAAAATGAAGGGTTTGTGAACAAGTCCTTGTATCAAAACATACACAGGAAGTTGAACGAGATACCTTCAGGGAATGTACAGAAGAAAGCTGAGACAGTCTGAGACAAGGTGAGGTTTAGACAATGGCTTCAAGTGATAACTTAATCTATACAGGATGCATGATGTGATCACGCTAATGAGTGGTGAAAATGGACTTACAGCCTTCATTAGGTTGTTTGCATTTAAGAGCCAGCTGAAGAAGAGAATTTAGCAAAACAAACCTTCAAATAAACAGTATTCAGTGAATAGTTAATGTAGCTACATAGAGGGCAAGAAAGGAATGTATAAGAGTCCTAAAAATTTAAGGCAGACATTAAAACAATTTATCAGGATCGAATACTAGAGGGAAGTGTTAATTATCACAGAGATTAATATAAAAGGTTAGTTTCAAATGGCCTGGGTGTTTTTACATTGCACACACACACACACACACACACACACACAAAATGAATCCTAACATTCTAAGATTGAAGCAGGAAGCCAGGTGTCAAGCAACCCTATAGTTCCAACACCCTGGAGCTGAAGCAGGAGGACTGCCATGAGTTTGAGGCTAGTCTGGCCTCAGTGATCTCCAAACCAGCCAGAGCTGGAAACAAGATCATATCTCAAAAAGAAATAAACATATAAAAGTTACCCTTTAGTGAGAATTTCTTATTTTATGTGTTTGGCCTGTGTGTAAAATGTATGTGTGTGCACCATGTGCATACAGAGCATAATCCGATCCCCTGGAACAGGATCACAGTTGATTGTGAGCCCCTGTGTGGGTGCTGGGAGTTGAATCCCTATAATCTGGAAAAGCAGCCAGTTCTTTCAACCACTGAGCCATTTCTCCAGTCCCCCCACAAATTATTAATTTCTGTACAAACCATTCTGTTCTAAACTCATTGAATCACTGGTGTAACATACACTTGAACCCTAAGCATTGCATCTTGTTAGGGTTAGGCACTGCTCTAACCCAAAACTTACTTCAGTAGGAACACACTTTCCAAACAATTATCACTTTGATCATTCCTTAAGAAACAAAATATATTATCTGTATTTTAGGAGCTCATGATGCCTACAAGTTAATAATGCACACAAGTGTCTAGTTATAAAAAAGCTTTCCTAAAGAGGGCAGTAATGATAACAGTCTTTAGATCAAAGCAAATGATTTAGTTTAGAAACATAATCAGTTCCATCTTTTGGTCCTGACGTGGACAAACCATTATAATATCAACTATAAAAGGCTTCTTTACTACAAGACTGTATAATATGACAGTAAGTTCAGCAATAGAGACTTTAATGGGAAAGGGATATTTCTTATCTAGTACAAAATACTACAACAGCTGGCAGATATATTGAGTAAATATCAATACCACTATTCCCTAGAGAGTAACTTATTCCAATAATAGAAACAACCAAACACCTGCTGGAAACCTTTCCCTCTGGGGTGTGTGTGTGTGTGTGTGTGTGTGTGTGTGTGTGTGTATGCTTTATGAAAAATAAAATCACTCATGAAGAAATGCTGTTTGTGGGTTTCAGCAACATTTTATATAAAACGGTTTTTTAAAAATCCTCTGGGTATAAACCTCTAAAGTCACATAAGTTAACAGTATAAAACTCAGCTACAAAATACAGTGTGCAACACTTCACCTTCAAAGTCACTTCAAGACATTTGTTACCCAAGTAACAGTCTTCCTATGTAAGAAAAAGACTAAGCTAGGCATGGTGGCTCACACCCATAATCTCAGCTCTTATGAAGCTACAGAAAGATTGTCTTAAGCTAAACCAGCCTAGCTGCATAGTGAGGTCTAGACCATCTTTATCTTCTGTAGTTTACAATCCTGAACATTGCTTGCATAAAAGGTGGCTCCTGCCAACTAAGTTAACAGCAAATAGACTAGAAGGAAGGCACTGAGTAAGAAAGTAAGAAAAATTTATCAATGTAAGTTTAAAAATCACATACAAAATGACAAATAACAACAATCTCAGAATAGAAAAGTTTAAGTGTTGTCCTTAAATGAAACATGGAGTAGGATTAAAATATTCTGCCAAGCCAGAAAACCAGTACAACAGTCATCCTCACTAAAATACATTTCATTGGCTCAAGAGATGCTGGCATCCCCACTTTGTGCCAGATCTTGTGGAGACAATGAATGAACATACACAAAAAGACCCTACTCTTAAGTGTATGTAATCTGATGCAATACCATCAGGAAGTAGAAAAAGAGCAAAAACTCAAGGATTCAAACAGGAAAGCTAAGATTTTCCAAGAAATAGTAGAAAAAAATCAAATACTTGACTCATGTAAAAATCAATTAAGCTTTTCTAAGGATGTTTTCATTGAACTTGGTTTCTGGTGTAAGCGGTATAACAAAGACCAAAAAATTGAAAGTGAAAAATGAAAGCAGATCTCTATGACTTCATTAACCGTTGCTAAAGCAGGAGTGGAGATACACTTACCTGTTGGCATGATAGCCCTTGGAGGCAACAGCTAACAGAAGTTTTAAACACTAACCAACAGCAGACACAAATAACTACAATGTTTCCTTTTGGATTAGCAGCGTTCAAAAAGACACAATCAAATAAGAATTCGCTCCCTAAACTAGGTATTTCTAACTTCCCAGAAGCCCTTTCTCCCCCTCATTGATCCACCTTCAGCCTTTAGGCACAAGCAAGTCTTTTTTTCTCTCCCTCATCAGCAGAGGGAGTGACGTGGCAGGAGAGGCAGAAAATGACCCTAGAGGCTAGTGCTAACTTGGGCACCTCCTTCCTCTGCTCCTTCGCTGTCCACCCAGCACACCCTCGTTCCTGCAGAATTCCAGCGTAAGACGTGTTTAAGGGAGACGATCCAATCTGATCCGGAGGAGCTCCAGGGCCAGCGCACAAGCTGCGTGTGCACGGCAGTCTCTGGTTTTGGATTAAGCCTGGGGTCGGCAGTGACTACCCGGAGAGGGGTGCTCCTGGACTCCCCAGTCGTTCTTTGACACTGCCAGCGCCCCCTTCTTTCCCACGCCTGCGGGTTTAGAACAGCGTGGGAGTGGAGTTCCCAAATTTAGGAAGAGCAGCCGGAATCTCCGCTTGGAGCCCAGCCCCGGACTTGAGAACCCACCCGGATGGTTTATCAACAGGTCAGAAGTGAAGTGGGGCGCAGAAGTCGGGCTCCTCCTCGGATGCACCCACCTTCCCCACCTCCTCCACCTCCACGCCAGCCTGATCACAGCTCAGACCCGGGCTTCCAGGAGCGAGCCACCCCCTTCCTATCCATCCCCCCCCCAACACCCCCGATCTCCCAACACTGCGTCGGTCCGCGAACTCACGGACCCAACCCGGGGGGGGGGGGCGACCCGGCCGCACCACCTCCATCCAACGACGCCCCACCCCGTCCCTCCCCTCCCCCTTCCCGCTCGATCGCCCCCCGAAAGGCCGGTATGGGGTAGCCAGGCCCCCCAGGGTCGCGCAGGTGAGATGCAGAGGGGCTAACGGAAAGGACCCCGGAGGCCCCGTGTCTCCCCGCCCAGGACATGGGACCGACTCACTCACCGCGGGGTCGGGGCGGGCAGCGGCCGGGCGGAGGGGAGGAGCGGCGGCACCGGGGACTGCAGAGGCGGCGACGCGATCAGGGTCGGCTGCGCGATCCAGATGCTCGCTCTCCTCCGCTCGCTCTCCTCGGGCTCAGCAGTCGGAAGACTCGGTCCGAGGCGGCGGCGGCGGCGGCGGCCTCCGGCTGCGGACGTGGCGCCTGACGCGAGACCCGCCCCCTCCGCAGCCTCCCGAGCTCCCGCCTCCTCCCGCGCCTCAGGTTCCTACGCGCACGCGCGCTCGCGCCCCCGCTCACCCCCCTCCCCTCCGCTCCCTCCCGCGCCCACCGGTCGCTCGGCGCGCGCAGCCCCCTCCCCGCTCCCCCGCCCCCGGCCCGGCTCGCCTGCGCGCGCCTCATCCGGGGTCTTCCCCGCCCCCTCCGCCCCGGGTGGCCAATCAGAGTGGGCGAGGGGCAAGCCGGCAGCCAGCCAGCCGCTCCCTGGTCGGCGGCCCCTGGGCGAGCGCTGGGGGAGCGCGAGGGGAGTAACGGTTCTGGGAACTGGGAGCTGCTCCCCTGCGGAGGGCGGCGTGGTCGCCGGTGTCTCCAGCCATCCTTCTGTAGCCTTCTGTCAGCGGTTCTCCTCGGGGGCAGCCTGTGTGGCCAAGGGATAGGGAAGGAGAGGCCTTGCTAGTTGCTGGGGCTTTTTGTTTTGGGGGTTGTTTGCTTCACCCTCCGCCTGTCTGTCCTACAGCCGGAGTTCTTGGGCGTAAATAATAATAATAACAATAATTCTACCAGGTTTGCCCTCATCCCGCAGCGCTTCGTGCCCAGGCCTTGCAGGGAGCCTGGAGTTTGGGTGACGGAGAAAAAGGTTGGTCCTTCGTTGTGAGACATGAACTGGGAGTGAGCAAAGGCTGCCCTCGGTCACTTGTAACTAAGGCTTCTTCGGGTTCCCGACCCTCGACGGCCTTGGGAAGAAAGTGCCTGGTGGGAACCCCGGAACCCAAGAGTCCTGCAAGTCCAGCCCTGCCTCAGCCTGGGGTGGGAAGCAGGACTCTTCTGGGCTTCAGAGGGACCTTGTAATAGCCGCCTAGGAGGCTGCTTGGGGGAGCAAAGGAGAGAGGTCGCTCAAAGGCTGCTTTTCTTTGACACCTTTAAGACAGAGATGACAATAAACGCACCCTAAGCTTTTGGAGAGGCTAAGAAGAGGTGGTAGTGTAAGGTTTGCCTTTTCGCAACCTCATTAGCCATGTGGACACATTCACAGGCGGGGGGGCGGGGGGGCTCAGTTTTTAAAGGACAATAGCATGGTGTAACTGAATAGTGTTGATAGGTCTCAGAAAAAGGACTGTGAAGAAAGAAAAATCCCGGGAGGGAGCTAGCTTTGCTCCAGTTCTTAAGTAGAATGGACTAGAGTATGACTTCTTCTTAATCGTTATCAAATCATCGAGTTAAATCCATTTAAATCACTGTACTGAAACTAATCATGATAATCTTGTGTGTACCGATCTTATCACTTTAATTTGA
Source organism: Myodes glareolus (assembly GCF_982192425.1). Classification (NCBI taxonomy): domain Eukaryota; kingdom Metazoa; phylum Chordata; class Mammalia; order Rodentia; family Cricetidae; genus Myodes; species Myodes glareolus. Next base: position 44,265,054 of record NC_142051.1, on the reverse strand, counting down.
GTAGGATGTCTAGGAGAGTCTGACCTGGGGTGTTACTGTCACAGAACCCTGAGTTCTTCATCGGATTTCAATAGGTGACTTTCAAGGTTGATATCTAGGCAAAATTACAGTGTGCAAAATTACACTTTATAACTTTCTTCCCCAAATTGACAATGATTTTGCTAGTTCTTAAGGCCATACTTCAAAGCTGTGGTTCTCTCTGTTTCATAAACTAATGGAGATACTGGGGAGCTTTGGCTCCTTCTAAAACTGTAAGTCGAGGTAGTCCTGTATCCTGACTGCAGTCAATTTCTGTTGCCTCAGGCTCCTTACCTCTGACAATGAATAGCATCCCGCTCAGTTCTCACCAACTCCGATGTATATGAGAATATGTGTGAAGATCTTGGTGAGATTGCTTCTATATTGATGCTATCTTGATTTCAGATACCTTGATGCAACCAGAAGGACCCCCAGTGAAATCAGGCCCTATTTATTTTATAGGCTGACCTAAATGTGCCCCCCCCAAAACAGGATTTCTCTGTGTGGCCCTGACTGTCCTGGAACTTCCTTTGTAGACCAATCTGGCCTTGAACTCAGAGATCCACCTACCTCTGCCTCCAGCAACATTTTTTTACGTTCTTTATGTAATATATTCTTTTGTTATTTTGAAATGAACTGAATGATAGCAGCTTTGAATAGGTTGCCATCCAACATAAATAATAAATGCTATTATTCTCGTGTTACTGGTCTCTGCACACCTACCTGAACTCTTTCTTCTTCCTTGACTCATGATTTGACACAAGCTGTTAGGTTGTGCCATCCCGTTTCTGTCCGTGACGAGGCAAACACTTGTATAATCATATGAGCTGAAGCAGATATGTTAATTTAGTCTATCTTCACAACTGTTGAAGATAAAATTTTACCATCCAATGTTGTGACCACAACCCACATTGTTAACTGTCATATTCTTATTTGAGATGAGATCTCTCTATGTGACAGGCTGACCTGAAACTTGTGTTCTTTCCAAGTTTTGGGCTTGAGGTATAAGCCACTACATTCAATTTAACCACTGCATCCTTAGAGAAAAGCAGTCCCCGAAACCCAGCAAATGGCCCAGCGCTATCAACAAGGCTGTAATGTTGGTAGGAGCTGGCCTGGCATAACTAGACCTTGGTATTTTTTAGTTAAGCAAAACGGTGTGAGGCAAGGCTACTTCACAATTGGTAATGGTCAAAACAAAAAGACTACTTTCTAGTTACTTGAACCTAAACAAAATCATGAATGTTGTTCAGATCACCAAGCAGAATATACAAAATGAGAAGGATGAACTGGTTAAGTGGCTTTTGCTTCTTCACTGGCTATAGTTTTACTCATTCTAGCCTTTCCTCTTTATAGGTGACATTTATGAAGATAACGAACCATACAATCACTCCAGCCTCATCACAAAAGAAAGGCAAGAAGGTCTATTTCCTTAAACCCTCCTCCAAAACATCTAACTCGACCCTAAATCTGAAGAGCCCCGCTTTACACCCTATTACTGAGATACCATCTGATTGACTGGGATGCATGTTCTGCTTTCCTCTGATGAGTGATAACCTCAACATGGTCAGCTTGTAGGAATTCTTGATCTTTGGCTAAAGTACACTGACAAGTCTTATCTGTACCAACTATTTTTATGGAGTGGACAACATGCAGTGAGGTAGAAGACAGACATGACTAGTGGGGCTGAGTAGAGTGGCCTTCAAAGACAGCCCAAGCCCTCTTCCTTTCGTACAGCCTGATAAGCTACTGTAGAATTCTAGCTTCATAGCCACCGCCCAGCAGACACCACAGCTGCATGGGCAAGCATCTCCAGGCAGCAACTGACAGCCATTCTCAACCGTGCTCCGCCCATCCCAAACACAGCCTGTTCTTTGCACATCCAATGCGAGGTCCCCCAGCTATAAGGCACCATGTCTGAGAAGTTCAACTGCCACTACTGCCAGGACTCCTTGCAGGGGCAGAAGTATGTGCAGAGGGACGACTTCAACTGCTGCCTGGCGTGTTTTGACAAGCACTGTGCCAATACCTGTGAGCAATGCCATAAGCTCATAAGTGCAGATTCCAAGGAGGTACATTATAAGAACCGCTACTGGCACAAAACCTGCTTGCATTGTGACAAGTGCCTTCAGCGCTTGGCCAGTGAGACCTTTGTGGCCTGGGACAACAAGATCCTGTGCAACACCTGTGCCACTCAGGAGGCCTCCCCCAAATGCAAAGGGTGCCAACAGAATATTGTGGCAGGAGACCAGAATGTGGAGTACAAGGGCACCATCTGGCATAAGAACTGCTTCACCTGCAGCAACTGCAAGCAAATTATCGGGACCAAAAGTTTCTTCCCTAAAGACGATGAGTTCTACTGTGTGGCTTGCCACGAGGCCAAGTTTGCCAAGCGCTGTGTGAAATGCAATAACCCCATCACATCAGGAGGAATCAGTTACCAGAATCAGCCCTGGCATACTGAGTGCTTTGTATGTGTTTCCTGCGCTAAGGAGCTGGGTGGGCAGCGCTTCACTGCAGTGGGTGACCAGTATTATTGCGTGGAATGCTACAAGAACTTTGTGGCCAAGAAGTGTACTGCATGTAAGAATCCCATCACTGGCTTTGGTTCAGGATCTAATGTGGTATCTCATGAACAGAATTTCTGGCATGACTTCTGCTTCAACTGCAAAAAGTGCTCTGCAAATCTGGCCAACAAGCGTTTCGTCTTTCACGAAGAGCAGGTGTATTGTCCTGACTGTGTCAAAAAGCTGTAACTTGACAAGGGCTGCTATCCTGTAAAACAGCATTCGAACCATGATTTGTGTTCTTTCTCTTTCTGCCTTGCACCAACCACAGGGGAACAGGGTCTTTCACATCTAGAAAGGTGCTTCTCTGTCCTCGCTCACATTTCAGTGTTCAGCTAAGGGCACACAGTGATCGTGTTAGGGTTCAACATAGAACAACCTTGGGGCAAAAATCGTTTCTCTGTTGCACTAACCATGTAACGACATGATTTAAGCAAGAAACATCAGCGATAATGCCTCTACTGAGATGTCCCAGGCTCAGCTGGGTTCCTCAGTGTAGTCACACAACATGCAAGAGTTGTAGCAATTGCTCCAACTCACCTCTTACCCTCTTCTGTGAGCAGAGAAAGAACTTTCCAGGTTGCATGGTTACCTTCTTCATCCACACTTGTGCTTTCACATTACATGAATTAACAGAAAATAAACATTTTGAGCCTGGCGGTGGTGGCACACACCTTGATCCCAGTACTAGGGAGGCAGAGGCAGGCAGGTCTGTAGAAACTGTTCCAGGACAGCCAGGGTTACACGAGAAACCCTGCTTTGAAAAAGAAAACAACACAAAATAAACATTTTGAATTTAGCTGTAATCCTCAGCTAACCTTCTCCACATACTAATATTTCATTGCTCCGTATGACTTTCCTTCTGCAAAAGTGTGAACGGTGTAGTGGTTAGGGAAGGAAATGGAAGCCAAAGTAAACAAGGAGGTGTGGAGATGGTTCATTTGATGCTTGCTTGCCGTGCAAACATTTTGCGCACCCCTGTAAAAGGCTATCTAGCACTAGAAGATAGACAGCTCTATTGGTGGTATGTTTCTGTGGCCCAGGGCTGGCCTCTCAAAGACAGGCAGATCCCTAGGGCTCATTGACCAGCTAACCTAACCAATCCGTGAAGAGCAATCCAGGGAGAGGCCAGAAGTAGATCTGTGGCCTCTACATGTGTTTGTGCACATGTGTGCATACACTCACACATACATGCCCCTCAGTAAACATCTACCTGGTTAATTTTTTTGCATCTAAACGTTAAGGGAGAGAAGGCGAAACACTTAGTAGAAATGCAGAATTGAGCAAACACTTGGAGAATGGCTTGAGAGTTCATTTACTTACAAAATAATACACTTACATTATGACCCAGATGTCCCACTAGATATCAACCCAAGCAGATACACATATATACAAAAATAAGACATTTTATAACTACTTAAAATTAGAAACACTCTAAGTACCCTATAGTTAGTGAATATATAAACAAATGTTGGTACATATGCAAGTGGAATCTACTTGGAAACAAAACTACACAAAATGAATAGGTACCATTCTCAGTGAAAGACTTCAGACCGGAAAGTATATGTGCAGTTTGAGCCCATATGGAGAAAACAAAACAGAAAACATTGACTAGGAAGTGGGAGTGGTTAACTAAGGGGCTTGAGGGATCTGGGGGAAGCAGTGGAATTCTGTTGATTGTGATATGGGTATACAATGTATCTGTCAAAACTATGCTAACAAATTTTTAATTTATAACTGATACTTCAGTAAGCTTGACTTAAAATAGAAAAATGTTGAAATGGAATGAAATGAGGTGAGACCATTTGGCACCATGAATATAAAGGCTCCTCTAAAAGTAGACACCCCTCCATGAACAAGCCTTCAGAGGAGTTTCAGTAATACTGCTGATAAAAAGCTTCATTGGCTCTTAGGTGTTTGCATAAATGTTCACCAAATTTGACCACAGTTGTCTGGCTACTTTCTGCTCTCAAATGCCCTTCTACAGAAACAGAGAAACTTGAGTACCACTGTTTGAATCTGGACTCTGTCCTAGCATCCTGAAACATAAAGCTACAGCCTAATTCTGCTACAGATCCTATTTTTCCTATGGACTGATTGGGCTTTGTCCAGATTTCGTTTCTATAATCTTTCTTGTTACTTAAGGAAGTTATAGCCTGTGTTTCTTGTAACCAGGACAATCTAACCAAAATAAGGCATATTTTTACATATTTTTCATGTGCTTAACACTTGATAAAGGACAGATATTTTAACGCTAAAGAGTTTACTCCATTAAAAAAGACATCTCGCAATTATAAATTATATTAAAGATGATACAAATAAACTCTAAAATGAGTAGTCAAAAAAGTTGGGATTGAGTGAGTACATCAAAGTTAGCTATGGGAAATGGCTCAACGGCTAATACCACGAGCTGCTCTTTCTAAGGACTAGGGTTTGATTCCCAGCACCCTGCCCCCCAAAGGCTCACAATCATCTGTAACTCCAGTTCCGGGAGTTAGAGTGCCAGGAGTTCTGGTATCCAAGGATACCAGTCATGCACATGCTACAAATAATCCATGCAGGCAAAACACTCAAACACAAAAGTCTTTTTAAAGGTAGAGGGGATGGAGAGATCACTGAATGTGTAACATGTGATCCTGAGAGCTCACTTCTTTTTTTTTTTAAGCCAAATATGATTTTGTATGCTTATAATAACAGTGCTAGGAAAGCAGAGATAGAATTCCTGGGGCTCGTTGGCAGTTCCAGGCCAGTGTCTCAAAAATGGACGCAGCCCAGCCAAGGCTGCCATCCAGCCTGCACGTGCACACAGATATAGCTGTATGTGAGAGCTGGAGAGGAATCTGGATGAGAAGGGACTGAAACCTTTTAAGGCAGACCTCAAGACGCTGCACGCACTGTTCTCCAACTCTCCATCCTATTGCGACCACACCCAGCGTTGGCATGATCTTTTCATAAGAATAAATGTGGAGCTCAATACTGCTAAGTCATCACAGAGGAACCATTACTGTTACCCATATCTAAAGAGAGGATTGACATGAGGCTTAACCTTGGAACAAACAACTCACAATGGCCAGAACTCACCCAGCATTAGCTTTACCAATGGTGTCTTAGGGCTTCTATCAAAACAGGCATAACCCACCCAAAATTAGCTTTATTAACACTGTCTTAGGGTTTCTATCAATGCAACAGGCATAACTCGCCCAACAATAGCTTTATCAATGGTGACTTAGAGTTTCTATTACTGTGAAGAGACACCATAACCACAGCAACTCTTAGAAAGGAAAGCATTTAATTGGGCAGCTTAACAGTTTCAAAGGTTTAGTCCGTTATCATCTAGGTGGGACATGGTGGTATACAGGCAGGCATGGTCCTGAAGGAGCCGAGAGTTCTACATCTTGATCTGCAGGCAACAGGAAGTAAACTGTGTCTCTGTGTCTTGTTAGCAGAGGACGCTTGTTGGTTCCCAGCTGCCCGGCTAGCTTAGACCCAAAATAATCACACAGAAACTATATTATCTAAAACACTGTTTGGCCTAATAGCTCTAACTTTTTATCAGATAGCTCTTACATTTTAATTTAACCCATCTCCATTAATTTGTGTATCGCCATGTGGCAGTGGCTTACAGGCAAAGTTTCAGCATGTCTGACTCTGGCAGCAGCTCCATGTTGTCTCTCTGACTCCACCCTTCTTTCTCCCAGCATTCAGTCCAGTCTTTCCTGCCTAGCTCTGCTATAGGTTCAAAACAGTTCCTTTATGAGCCAATGATATTCACAGCATACAGAGGAGAACTTGAGCAAAGGAGAACTCTGATATAGGTGGGTCTTCTATCTATCTGTTGTTTCATTGGTTAATTAATAAAGAAAACTGCTTGGCCTGATAGGTCAGAACATAGGTAGGCGGGGAAGACAGAACAGAATGCTGGGAAGAAGGGAAGTAAGTTAGACGCTATAGCTCTCCTCTCCAAGATGGACGCAGGTTAAGATCCTTCCCCAGTAAGCCGCCACCTCGTGGTGCTACACAGATTATTAGAAATGGGTTAATCAAGATGTGAGAGTTAGCCAATAAGAGGCTGAAACTAATGGGCCAAGCAGTGTTTTAAATGAATACAGTTTCCGGGGACTGGAGAGATGGCTCAGTGGTTAAGAGCACTGCCTACTCTTCCAAAGGTCCCGAGTTCAATTCCCAGCAACCACATGGTGGCTCACAACCATCTGTAAAGAGATCTGGTGCCCTCTTCTGGCCTGCAGGCACACATGCAGACAGAATACTGAAAATACTGTATCCATAATAAATAAATCTTTAAAAAAAATGAATACAGTTTCCGTGTAATTATTTCGGGTAAAGCTAGCCGGGCGGGCAGTGGGAAGAGGCCCGCTGCTCTGCTCCATTTTACTACAGAGTGGAGTCCCAGAGCTCCTTCCGAGGCCAACTTCAATGACTAAAGACCTCCCGTTAGACCGACATTCTCAACTGTCTTCCAATGACCAGGAGTAGGGCACCAGAAGAGCAAGCCTTCACTTCATGGTCCTTTGGGGGACACTTGGGGTCCACACTAGAGGAATAATGTGAAAGGACCATTAAGGCAGAAGGTTTGACGATGGAGAAAGTGTAACAATTTCAGCCACATAAGGCTGATACTTCCGTTTTCTCGATACAGTAGCCATATTGTAGCAGACAATTGAAGGTACTCTGTATTGTTTAGGTTTACAGGCTATGCATAGATGAGAACTGTTGGCTCTGTTCATGTCCATGGGTGGAGAAGTCCGAGCCTTTGGTCAAATTGTTGATCAATGTAGCAAAGCATAAATTTGACACACAGTGCTACTTTATGTAACTTTACTTGGTAGTTTCTTCCCAGTGCTGGCAGGGAGGACAGTCTGGTTTTGACTGTTATTAACTCTTCTTTCTACCATAAAAGAAACCTTTTAAGGTCAACTTGACCTTTTTAGGAATAAATGCTTTGTCCTTTACAGATTCTGCACTTTTCCTTCCCAAGCTTTCTGCTTTTTACAGTTGAGTTCTCGACAATGTGGACAGGGTGGCTACTGTTTGAATGGATTCTTCAGCTCTCCCCTCAGACCTCATTGGTCGTTTGGACTTCCCTCTGATTCTCATGTTGGCACCTTTTCACCCTGGCTTCTAAACTGTGTGGTGCCCCAGGGCTCAGGGTTAGACACTGTAATCGAAAGTGATTAGTAAACTCCATCCAGTACATTGCATCTCATCTTTGTATTATTGCTTTAAATGTTCATGTTCCAGCTGCTCCTATCTGTACACCCACAGTCCAGACATTTGAGCCAAACAACAAATATCAGGTACAACAACTGACTACTGGAAAGTTTCCACTGAGGTCTGTAGTTGGCATTTCAAACTTGAAGTATAAAATAAATTTTTGACCTTACCCCTCAAATTTCATCTTCCACCAGCCTTTCCCAACTCAGTTGATGCAAATACATCCTTGTAACTGCTCAATTAAAAAACCTTGGAGTGATTCTCTATGCTCTCCTTTTGTCCACACCTTCTATCAACTCTTTCAGGAAGTCCAATTATATCTATCTTCAAACATATTTTGCAAATCTGATCAGTTCTCCCCACTTTGCCTTGCTATTATTGTGACCTAAGCTTCTACCATTTCTGTCTAGATTATATTGACACCCTCCTCAACAGTCTTTATTTTTTGACCCTTATGGTCTGCTTTAAAAAAGAATTCAGTGTGAACTTTTCAAAACTTAAATCAAATCACATCAACTCATCTGCTAAACATCTTTGTGTGACATTCATCTTATTAAGAGCAAAAGCCAAACCCCTATAAGACTTTGAGACTTCATTCTGCTTCCATCTTATCTGCCCTTGTCTTTCCTTCTTCTCTGTTCCTCCTTAGTGGTGAAAGACCCCCGATTTGGGGAGACTCTCACTCAAGCCTCGGGATGACGCGACCCCCCCCCCCCAGTAACTCACGAGAGACCGTCCTTGCTACAATCACACGAGGTTTAATGACAAGACGACAAGACAGGAACCAGTGCACTGGGGCCGAGACTCATAACCCACTCAGGGGAAGAGTTCGACCCTGAGTGACAGGGAGAAGTAGTTTTTATAGGAAGAAACCACACAGCCCAGTAATCCGAAGGGGGGGGGGGGGCAGAGAGGGTGTCACAGAAAATTCCGAAAATTCCTGTGATAATTACAAGGGGGCAACTCCCTGCCTCTCGAGATCATTCTCAAGGTCATAATCAGCTAGTTCCTATACCAATGATAATTACTAGGGGGTGATAATTACTAGGAGAATCTCCCTGTTTCTCAAGATTACTCTCAAGATTACAATCTATCTTTATCTTCAGCTAGTTCCTGAAACCCTGAAATCGGCTAATCCTAGATTTCTGATTCTTCTCTTCCTGCTAGATTTTTGGCTCTGTTTTCCTGCTAGGGGGATCTGGATTTATCCAGGTCTTTCACTGGCTCTGCTCTAGCCCTTTCGGCCTCCATTAGCCTTCAGACTTACCGGGCACTCTTCTTACTCGGGGCCTTCAAACTTGATTGTTCAAAATCATGGTGAGACCACACATATGGAAACAGTTACCACAAAACAAGCAAACAAACAATAAGCCAAATGCTACAGTGCTATAGTGCATACCTATTGCTCTCAGGAGGCTGAAGTGGAAAGATCACAAGCCTGAGACAATCTGGACTACATGTGGCAAGAGTTATGAAAAAAATAAGCTGTTGTTGATTGTTTTCTTACTCTTTTGGCTCTTTGCGCAGTCTGTCACCTGCTCCCAAATAAATACACACAGAGGCTTATTCTTTCTTATGCATTCCTGGCCTTAGCTTACTTGGTTCTAGCCAGTTTTTCTTAATTTAAATTAGCCCATCTACCTTTTGCCTCTGGACTTTTATCTTTTTCTATTTCTCTATCTTTCTTTACTTCTTACTCTGTGGCTTGCTGTGTAGCTGTGTAGCTGGCCCTTCACTTCCTCCTCCTTTTCTTGCTTCCTAATCCTTTTTCTCCTCCTACTTATTCTCTCTGCCTGGCAGCCCCGCCTATCCTTTCTCCTGCCTTGCTATTGGCTATTCAGCTCTTTATAAGACCAATGGGGTGTTTTAAAACAAGCAAAGTAACACAGCTTTACAGAGTTAAAAAATGCAACATAAAAGAATGCAACACATTTTTGCATCATTAAAACAAATGTTCCACAACATAAACAAATGTAACACATCTTAAAATAATATTTCACAACAGAAACTCAATGATAAATCTTGGTGAGGATGTGGAGAAATGTACTCTGAAGACATGGGTCATGTGGATGTAAACTATCATTTTGGACAGGTACCCAAAAAGTGCTGTGGTCCATTTCAACTAGCTTACCTTAAACAAGAAGTCTTTAAGCAATAATACCAAAACCACCAGCTTCAGCATGTGACAAGAACCTAATTTTATATTCCCTCTGGGATAGTGTTTGATAGTTCAGTATTCATGGCAACCTCAGGAATGACAAAAATAAAGGTAATTAACTGTATTTCCATACAAAGAAGTATTTCTCATGTGCAGTGCACTGTATACAAATTTCAAAATCAGTATGCTACTCATGTAGGAGAAATGAGAAGTAGACAGTGGAACATTCCAGTTCTTAAATATACAGAATTACATAACTGTATTACTGATCAAAAATACCAGAATAAAAAAATACCAGAATGCATACCAATAACCCTCAAGGGAATACAAAATGATAGTGGATTTTGAGCTCACTTTATCTGAAATCAAAACTCCAGTTGTTGCATCTCATTCATGTTTAATAGACAGAAGCACCTTTTCAACACGCATTAGTAATCCTAGTGAGCTCATTCAAACATCTTTCTCCTGATTCTCACCCAGCTTGCTCTGGTGTCCTGGTTTCTACAATTACCGGACTTGACCTGATCTGCTCTTGGCTCCCTGCAGTTGTGTGCGGGGGTGCATTTAGCTGGCATTAGTCTCATACTCGAACTTTCTCCAGTCATATAAATGAGTAGTGTCCTACCTGTGAAAGATCCCAGATGCTAAGGACTGCATACTGTATTCTTTCATTTGTATAAAATGTCCGGAAAAGGCAAACCCAGAGAGACAGAAAGCAGATCCACAGTTACCTGGGACTGGGGGTGGGGCTGAAGATTGGCCACAGAGGGGCCACAAGGCCCTTGTCAGGGGAATGAAAATTTTCTGATAGTAAATTTTGGCAAAATAGTTGCACGCTATTTAAATTTAGTAAAGTTTATTGTGTTGTGCATAAAAAAATAACCAGACAGGGATTATGTAAATTTTGTTCATTAAAGCTGTCGATTTAAAAAGAGAGGAAATATTTGAGTAGCCACACAGGAAACCTTAACCCACTTGTAGGAGAAGAAAAAATGAGTTTTTCGTTAGTTTCTCGTCTCACTCCATGATCTTTTGCAATGTGGCTTTACCACTCTGTTAATAAAACGTGGGGCCTCAAGCCAAGCAGATGACCCAAGCCTGTCATCCCAGCACTCAGGATCCCAAGTTCAAGGCCAGCCTGGACTATAAAAATAGTGGAAGCCGGGTGGTGGTGGCACACTTGGGAGGCAAAGGCAGGCGGATCTCTGTGAATTCGAGGCCAGCCTGGTCTACAGAGCTATTTTCAGGACAGCCAAGGCTACAAAGAGAAACCCTGTCTCAAAAAAAAAAAAAAAAAGCAGAAAGGAAGGAAGGAGGGAAGGAAAGAAGAAAAGAAGGAAGGAGGGAAGGAACGAATGAATGAACAAAGGAAGGAAGAAAGGAAAGAAGAAATGAATGAACGAACAAAGAAATAAGTGGACGTTAGCTACTCTCATGACCATCAGAATGAGACAGAAGTGAAGGTGCATGTCTTCCAATCTTCATGGCTCCTTCAGTTGCCTATTGGACTCTCTCTCTTCCACGTGGATGCTGTGTCCCAGAACTCAGTACCAACCTGTGAAAAGCACAAAACCATCTGGAGAGGCCATATCTTAGGGTTTCTATTGCTACAATAAAGAAAAAAATGAGCACGGTAGACAGTTGTGTTTTCTCTTACACATTTGGAGTAACTTGTTAGCCATCAAGAGACAACCGTAGGGCAACAGCTGGCCAGAGAGGTATTGTGTTCCAGCCCCGTCTGTCTCATCATACCCCCTTCAACAGCTTATTTAATCCAGTATTCCATAATGCTAGTCTTTCATTATTACAATAAGTTTAGGTTTTTTTCAGATACAATGTGAGACTTTGTAAATCATCTAATTCTCAACTGACTTATTTTTTTATATTTAAATGAATACAGACTGTTGGCTTTATATTCTATTTGATATTTTGTATCCACTACTGTTGTTGTTTGATGCTCATCTAAGCCTAGACCTGAACAGTCCATTCAGGTCGACAGAACTCTTTATTATACATAAGCACATAGAAAGGTGTGTGATATTTCTCCCCATATGAACAACCAGGAGTCCACATCAGTATCTCTGGTTCTGAATCATCACCACACAGCTCATTTTTGTTCCCTGTCTTTCCACACCGGGTGCCTTGCTGTGACAGTGGCCCACCTGGTTACTGTCACTTTTAATGTACTTATGTAACCAATCCCACTCGAAACAATGGCTCGCTGCCTTCTCTTCTGCATGGACACCCTCCTGTCACCTTCGCCTTAGCGCCGTGGACGTGACAGAGGAAATGACAAACAGGGCAGGAAGGCAGTGTCTCTGTGACTCAGGATTTCAGAATGCCCATGGAATGTGACTTGTCATTACCTTAAGGGTCTTAGACTGAGCTTTGCACAAAGAGAAGGAAAGAGGAACAAATAGGGAGAAAGAAAAAAGAAAGAAGAAGGAATTTAGCAATGGGGGGGGGCTAAAAATACGTTCTTAACAAATATACAAACAAGTTTATACTTTAAAATATCAAACACTATATCCATAATCTGTACTAAACTATAATCATTTTTTCTGAGACAGGGCTTCTCTGGGCAGCCTTAGCTGTCCTAAAACTTGCTCTGTAGACCACGCTGGCCTCAAACTCAGAGAGATCCACCTGCTTCTGCCTCCTAAGCTCTGGGATAAAAGGCATGTGCCACCACCACCTGGCACTGCATTAATTTCTGAGCTTCCTTTAGCTTTATGGTGACCTGTGGTTCTAAAATCGTAATTCTTTCCATTAATCTGGCCAAGTCATTCTAAGTCTTAAAATCTCAAAATCTGCTACCCAGAGCCATGGTGACATCCAGGCCCAAGTTGTTGCTGAGGGCCATGTCTGGGTCCGTGGTACTGCTGCAGCTGAAGTCTGTGTTGATGTCTGCTGTCTGTGTTAACATGGGGCCCATGTGAACCTGAATGTTGAAGTCCAAGGGCCATGCTGAGTCAGACCCGCCCCTCGCTGGCCCCGCCCCTCGCTGGCCCCGCCCCTCGCTGGCCCCGCCCCTCACGGGGGAGTTACCCCAGTTACCCCAGAACAGAAGAGCTGGCCTCCACACTGGAGAAATTGGTCCCACCCTTCAACCACAGTTGTGGAAAAGCTATCTCCGCTCCGCACCTGAGGTTGGGGGCGGGGGCAGCAGCCTGGACTGACCAAATCAGCTACTACCCTGACCTACCTCCAGGGTTTCGAGTTGGCCTGATCCAACATTTACCCGATCTATGGCCTGCTGGAGTGTGCGGAGGGTCTGATCATACAGAACCGTGGTGGCAGGATCTCCAAGAGTCAGGACAACAGCAGGATATCCGATAGGAGTTTCGGTCCAGTATTGATGGTGTACCAGAAGCCGGAGGCCTTGAACCAGACCAACAACTCATTGCAGCAAACATTTGTAAGTAAAGCTGAGTGGACAAAGGCCCTACTGCGTGACACAGCGCGACTCCCATTGCCTCTAAGACAAACGCAGAGGGTTGGAGAGGCGGGAAAGATGGAGGAGCAAAGTGGTTTCTTCATTTGTTTTTGTTTTGATTTTTGTTCTCGTTGTTTTGGTTTGCGTTTTTGTTTGTTTTAACTAATGTCTTTATTTTTATTTCATCTTTATTCCTTTTTAAACTTTCTTTGGGGGTGGATGCTACAAGGTGAAGGATAGATATGAAGGAACTGGGAAATCAGTGGGACTGGGGTGCATGGTGTGAAATTCCCAAAGAATAAATAAAAAGCTATGTTCAATTAAAGAGAATCTTAGTTACTTCTTAATGAAACATTTCTCTTTGTTTACAAACACAACTAGTGACAAAGCCTAGCATCTCAATTTGCTTGCTTGCTCTTTATACAAACATGGATGCTTAAGGCCTGCTTTGGGCATTTTAATTTAAAATACATAGACAAAGGCATCAAATTTGTCATTAAAATGTTAATTAAAACCTGAAATTTCAACAAAATAATGACTCAAAATAAATACTAAATTTAAAAAGAAACATTATAAACATGGACTAAACATCACATTTCTTAAAAGAAATTTGTTTACCTATGGTACTGAAGTGGTATAAGTTCTTTTTTCCTCTGGGGATGGCCTCTCCTCTCCATAAACACTGTGTTTAGAGAAGGTGTCTCCTTTAAAATCCACCCCTGTAGGCAGAACAACTTGTCTCAATATAGGACAGCCACATTTTACATATGCATTGCCCTGGATTTTGATGTGAATGTTAGCTTCCAAATATAGAGGGCTTTAAGAACTCAGTGACCCAGGAGTCTAAAAATAAGGCAACATGGGTGAAAATCAAAAAGAATGGTTTGCTAACCAAATCTCAAGAATTTAAATGAATACTGTCTAATAAATCAACATGTAACAATAATGAATGTTCTCAAGTGTTTATTTCAAAACGTAATCTAAAAAATATTTATTAAACAACTTTCTAAATAAGGCCCATCTATTTTTCCCAAAGATATTTTTATGGAAATAATAATTATATTTAAAAAACTTTATAGCCAGGCAGTGGTGATGCACACCTTTAATCCCAGCACTCAGGAGGCAGAGGCAGGTGGATCTCTGTGAGTTCAAGGCCAGCCTGGCCTATGCAGAACAGCCAGGGCTACACAGAGAAACCCCGTCTCCAAAAACAAAACAAAAAAAGGAAGGAATAACAGCAGTCACTGAGGAAATCCAAAGGATCACTAAGTTGTACTTTAAAAACCTGTACTCCACCAAATAGGAAAATCTAAAAGAAATGGATAATTTATGCTATAGATAACACTTACTAAAGTTAAATCAAGATCAGGTATTCTTTAAATTATCCCACAAAATAAGAAACAGAAAGAACTTTGACAAATTAGAAGGTAACAGTCACCCTAATATCCAAATCACACAAAGATTCAACAAAGAAAGAGAATTACAGACCAATTTCCAATTTCCCTAAGAAAATCGATGCAAAAATATTCAACAAGATACTTGCAAACCAAATATAAGAACACATCAAAAAGATCACCCACCATAATTAAGTAGGCTTCACCCAGAGATGCAGAGATGTTTCAACACACAAAAATCTGTCAATGTACTCCACCATATAAACAAACTGAAAGAAAAAAAAATACATTTTATATGCTGAAAAAGATTTTGACAAAATCCAACACACCTTCATGATAAAAGTGTTAGAAAGATTAGGTATCAAGGAACATACCTAAACATAATAAAGGCAATTTACAGCAAGCCAACAGTCAACATCAAATTAAATGGAGAGAAACTCAAAGCAATTTCACTGAATCAGGAACAAGACAAGGCTGTTCACTTTTTCTCTATCTATTCAATGTAGTACTTGAAGTTCTCTTTAGAGCAATAAGACAACTGAAGATAAAGGGGATTCAAATTGTAAAGAAAGAAGTCAAAGTATCATTAAGTGCAGATGATATGATAGTGTACATTAGCGACCTCAAAAGTTCTACCAGGGAACCCCTGCAGCTGATAAACACCTTCAGTGATGTGGCTGGATACAAGATTAATTTAAAAATATTATTGGCCTTCCTATGTGCAAATAACAAACTGAGAAAGAAATTAGGGAAACAACACCCTTCACAATAGCCACAACCAAGCAAGTGACGGAACTGTATGACAAGAACTTGAAGTCTCCGAAGAACAAAATTGAAGAAATACCAAAAGATGTAAAGATCTCCCATCCTCATGAATCTGTAGGATTAACATAGTAAAATGGCAATTCTATTAAAAGCAATCTACAGATTCAATGCAATCCCCATCAAAATTTCAACACAATCCTTTACAGAACTTGAAAGGACAATACTCAACTTTATATGGAAACACACACACACAAAAGCAAGGATAGCTAAAAAAAAAAAAAAAAAAAATCCTGAAAAATAAAAGAACTTCCGGAGGTATCACCATCCCTGATTTTAAGCTCTACTACAGAGCTATAGTAATGGGAAAAAACACATGGTATTGGCATAAAAACATACACATTGATCAATGGAATCAAATCAAGGATGTAGACATAAATCTACACCCCTATGGACACCTGATTTTTTTTTATAAAGAAGCCAGAAATACACCGTGGAAAAAAGACAGCATCTTAAACAAATGGTGCTTGTCTAACAGGTTGTCAGCATGAAGAAAAATGAAAAGAGATACATATTTATCACCACGCACAAAACTCAAGTCCAAGTGGATCAAAGAACTCAACATAAAACCAGGTACACCTGGGGGAGGGCTGAAACAGGGAGGGGAGAGGTAAGAAGAGGAGCAGAGAAAAATGTAGAGTTCAATAAAAATTAATTAAATTAAAAAAAACAGGTACGTTGAACCTGATAGGAGAGAATAGCCTTGCGTGCATTGGTACAGAAGACAATTTCCTAAAGAGAAAATTGATAAAGTAGATACTAGGATTGGCAATTAATAAATGGGACATCATGAAACTGAAAAGTTTCTGTAAGGCAGAGGACATTGTCAATAGGACAAAATGGCAGCCTACAGAATGGGAAAAGATTTTCACCAATGCCACATCTGACAAAGGAAGGTCTAATACCCAAAATACATAAAGAACTCAAGAAACTAGACAACAAACCAAATAATTCAGTTAAATGGGGTACAGATCTCAATAGAGAATTCTCAACAGTAGAATCTCAAATGCCTGAAAATCACTTAAATAAATATTCAGCATCCTTAACTATCACAGAAATGAAAATCAAAACTTTTTTGAGATTCTGTCTTACACCTGATCTTATGGCTAAGATCAAAAACACAAATGACAGCTCATGCTGGTGAGGATGTGGAACAAGAGGAACACTCATCTGTTGCAGATGGGAGTGCAAACTTGTACAGCCACTGTGGGTAATCAATAAGGCAATTTCTCAGAAAATTGGGAATCGATCTATCTCAAGTACCAACTACACCATTCCTGGGCATATACCCAAAGGATGCTCCACCATACCACAAGGTGCTTGCTCAACAATGTTTATAGTAGTTTCATTTGTAATAGCCAGAACTTGGAAACAGCCTAGATGTTCCTCAACTGAGGAGTGGATAAAGAAAATGCAGTACATTTACACAATGGAGTATTACTCTGCTGTTAAAAACTATAACATCAGACGATTTGTAGGCAAATGGATAGAACTAGAAAAAAATCATCCTGAGTGAGGTGACCCCAGTACCAGAAAGTATATACTCACTTGTAAGTGGATATTAGTCATTAAGTAAAGGATAACCCTGCTACAATCCACAGACCCAGAGAAGCTAAAAGGCTCCTGGGAGAAAACACATGGATCTCCTTGGGAAAGGGAACTATAACAGATTGTGTAGGTGGACCAGAGGAGGGTGAGAATGGAAACAAGAGGGATCAGGGTTTGGGGCGTTGATGTGGAAGCCTAGTATCGTGGAAATGGAACCTATGAGGTTGACCCTAGTAAGGTCACACACCCTAGACAGGAAGCATATGGAGCCTAAACTGGTCATCGTCTATAACCAGTCAAGGTCATAGCAGTAGGACGGGACATCAAACCAGCCACAAAACCTTCAACCTACAGTCTCTCCTGCCTGCAATATTGCTGAACAGTGGTGGCTCAGAGCTTGTGGGAATGGCCAGCCAATGACTGGTCTAACTTGGGGCCCATAGCCGTAAGAAGGAATGCATACCCAACGCTGCCAGGTTGGCCAGGAACTGGAAGGTGGATGACTCGATCTAGGGTAGACCCAAACAGAACTGGCAAAATAAGTCAATGAAATGACTCCTATTAACATTCTGCGATACTTATAGATCAGTACCTACTCCAGTGTTCATCAGAGAGGCTTCCTTTGGCAGCAGACACAGAGATCCACAACCAAACATTAGATAGAACTCGGGGAATCCTGCAGAAAAATGGAAGGAAGGAATGTAGGGACCAGAGGGATTCCTACACCCCAGAACACGGCCCCCAAAATCAACTCATCAGGGCTCAAAGGGGTCATAGAGACTGAGGCAATAATCATGGAGCCTGTATGGGTCTGTGTTGGGTCTTCTACAAATACGTTGTGGTTGTTTAGCATGGTTTTTTTTTTTAATGAGACTCCTAACAGTGGGAGTTGGGGGTATCTTTAACTCTTTTGCCTGCTCTTGAGACCCCGTTCCTCCTACTGGGTCGCCTCATCCAGCATTGATATGAGGGGTTGTACCTAATCTTATCACACTTTGTTATGCCACGTTGGGTTGCTATCCCTGGGAAGCCTGCTCTTTTCTGAAGGGAAATGTATGGGCAGTAGATCTGCGGGGTAGGGGCTTGGGGGACTAGGAGGAGTGGAGGGAGGAGAGGATGTGATTGAGATGTATGGGAGAAGAATAAATAAGAAAAGGAAAAATGTAGATGAAGACAAGGAAGAACGGAAGGAAAAGACAAAGGAGGAAAACCAGTAAATTTTATATATGCATTTACACACACATTTTCAAAAGCAAAATGTCATATCTTCATTGTTAGAAAGAACCTGTAAGCAGGAAGTCTCAAAGGCTCTTGACAAGAATTATGAGTAAACAGAGGTTGGTGTGGGTTCCCTCTTCTGGGAAACACATTGTAATGGTGGTCTCCAGGCGCCAGGTGGGACAGAGGTCCCTTAGAACAAGTGATGCTGTCCTGATGCTTGTGAGGACAATATGGTCCTGCAGCTGCACATAGATTCCACCCGCAGTTCCCAGCGTCCAGGATTCACAAGTAAGGATCTCCCCGAATCTGAAACAGCAGTTTTAGTTGGATCCCGGTGAGAGCACCATCCAGTTTGGAGAGATCTGGAAAGGACATAACTGATAGAAAATAAGACACATGAGGTCAAGGACTGTCACTTGAATAAGG